>NW_027225586.1:0-305967 GCF_038994185.2 Dermacentor albipictus
TAAATAGCACTGGGCAGAAATCACATTGTGTCAGCATCGGCAACAGCCTTCACAATCATTTGTTTTAAGTGCACAGTGATATTCCCCCGGTGCATGACAGGTAAACCCACACCAGACAGTGCAAAGCTGTGCTGCTCTAGTCGCACCTCATGGGAGTCATTCTTGTTAGTCTCTTCGTTTACCCACGCCTTGTTGATTTTATCAAGTTGACATATAGGGGACTGGGCAGAAATCACATTACGTTCAGCATGGTCAAAAGTCCCCGCAATGCTTTGTTTTTAAATGGCACAGTCGGATTCCCCCGGTCTATACCAGTTGAAGCGCAATGGAAAACAGTGCTACAAAGCGGCACAGACTCGAATGCACACTGCAAGGGAGTCATTCTTACTCATGTCGTTTATCCACACCTTTTTTTCATTTTTTCATCATTTAAGCACTGTGCAGAAATCACACTGCGTCAGCTACGGTCAACGGCCCCCAAGAATGCTTTGAGTTTTATTTGGGCACATTCTTTATTTTTACAGAGAGGTATTCCAGAGACATGGATAGGGGAAGAATTGGGGGATAAAAGTTAAGTCGAGAATAGCTTGGTAACTCGCGATTCGTCTGATGACATTGCCTTGCTTAGTACTTCAGGGGACCAATTGCAATGCATGTTCAGTGACCTGGATACGGCAAAGCAGAAGAGTGGGTCTAAAATTAATCTGCAGGAAACTAAAGTAATGCTTAACAGTCTCCGAAGAAAACCGCAATTTACAATAGGCAGCGAGGGCACTGGAAGTCGTAGAGGGAATCACTGACTCAACTTAGGTCAGGTACGTCAGCGGATGCGGATCATAAGACAGAAATATTCAGAAGAACAAGAATGGGCTGGGGTGCGTTTGGCAGGCATTCTCAGATGAAGAATAGCAGGTTGCCGTTATCCCCTCAAGAGGAAAGTATATAATACCTGGTGTCTTACCAGCACTCACCTATGGGGCTGGGCAGAAACCTTGAGGCTTTACGAAAAGGGTTCTGCTCATATTGAGGACGACACAACGAGCTATGGAAAGAAGAATGATAGGTGTAACGTTCAAGGATAAGAAAAGAGCAGATTAGGGTGAGGGAGACAAACGCGACTTAATGACATCTTAGTTGAAATCAAGAAAAAGAAAGGGGCATGGGCAGGATACGCAATGAGGAGGGAAGATAACCGATGGTCATTGAGGGTTACGGAATGGATTCCAAGGGAAGAGAAGCTTAGCAGAGGGCGGCAGAAAGTTAGGCGGGCGCATGAGATTCAGAAGTTTGCGGGGACGACATGGCCACACTTAGTACATGATCGGGGTTGTTGGAGATGTATGGGAGAGGCCTTTGCCCTGCAGTAGGCGTAACCAGGCTGATGCTGATGATGATTCCGCCGGTCCATGCCAGTTGAGGCACACAAGACCACGCAAGAGCCGCACTGCGATAGCCGCACCACAAGGGAGTCATTGTGACTCCTGTAGTTTATCCATGCCTTTTTTATTTACTTCAGTTTCACGTTTAGAGCACTGGGCAGAAATCACATTGCGTCAGCATGGCCGACGGCCCTCGCAATCATTTGTTTTAAATGGACAGTCGGATTCCCCCGATCTATGCCAGCTAGAGTGCAGCAGACTGTGCAAAAGCTGCACTGCTCTAGTCGCACCTCAAGGGAGTCATTGTTACTCTCACCGCTTACACACACCTTCTTGCATTTCTTCACGTTGACATTAAATAGCACTGGGCAGAAATCACATAGTGTCAGCATCGGCAACAGCCTTCACAATCATTTGTTTTAAGTGCACAGTGAGATTCCCCCGGTGCATGCCAGGTAAGCCACACCAGACAGTGCAGAGCCGTGCTGCTCTAGTCGCACCTCATGGGAGTCATTGTTAGTCTCTTCGTTTACCCACGCCTTGATGATTTTATCAAGTTGACATATAGGGGACTGGGCAGAGGTCACATTGCATCAGCATGGTCAAAAGTCCTCGCAATGCTTTGTTTTAAATGGACAGTCAGATTCTCCCGGTCCATACCAGTTGAAGCGCAACGGAAAGTGCAAAGCGGCACAGCTCAATCCACACTGCAAGGGAGTCATTCTTACTCCTGTCTTTTATCCACGCTTTTTTTTTCATTTTTTCACTTCGACATTTAGAGCACTGTGCAGAAATCACACTGCGTCAGCATGCTCAACGGCCCCCAGAATGGTTTGTTTTATTTGGACAGTGGATTCTGTCAGTCCATGCCAGTTCATTCGCACCAGACCGCGCAAGAGCTGCACTGCGCTAGCCGCACCTAAAGGGTGTCATAGTTACTCCTGTCGTTTATCCAGCCCTTTCCTTAATTTATTTATTTCACGTTTAAAGCACTAGGCAGAAATCAAATTGCGTCAGCATGGTCAACGGCCCTCGCAATCATTTGTTTTAAATGGACAGTCGGATTACCCCGATCTATCCCAGTTGAAGCGCACCAGGCAGCGCTAGAGCCGCACTGCTCTAGTCGCAGCTCAAGGGAGTCATTGTTACTCACTTAGCTCCCCCACGCCTTGTTCTGTTTCTTCAGGTTGACATTTAGTGCACTGGGCACAAATCACCTTGCATAAAAATGGTCAACCGCCCTCGCAATTATATCTTTTAAAAGCACAGTAAGATTCCCCCTGTGCATTCCAGTTGAACCACACCAGACAGTGCAAAGCAGCACTGTTCTAGCCGCACCTTAAGGGAGTCATTGTTACTAACGTCCTTCACCCACGCTTTGTTCCATTTCCTCACATTGACATTTAGAGCCCTGGGCACAAATCACATTGCGTCAGCATCGTCAAAAGTCCTTGCAATGCTTTGTTTTAAGTGGACAGTCAGTTTCAGCCGGTCCATGCCAGTTGATGCACAACAGATAGCATAAAGCGCCACTCCTGAATCCACACTGCAAGGGAGTCATTCTTACTCCTGTCGTTTAACCACGCCTTTTTTTCATTTCTGCACGTTGACATTTACAGACCTGGGCAGAAATCACATTGCGTCAGCATGGTCAACGGCCCTCAAAATGCATTGTTTTATTTGGAGAGTCGGATTCTCCCGGTCCATGCCAGTTGAAGCGCAACAGGCAGCGCAAGCGCCACACTGCTCTAGCCGCACCTCAAGAGAGCAATTGTTACTCGCTTTGTGTAGCCATGCCTTGTTGCATTTCTTCACGTTGACATTTAGAGCGCTGGGCAGAAGTCACATTACGTCAGCATGATCAAAAGTCTTCGCAAAGCTTTGTTTTAATGGACAGTTGGATTCCACCGGTCCATACCAAATGAAGCACAATGGATAGCACAAAGCGAAACTGCTCAATAAACTCTGCACGGGAGTCATTCTTACTCCTGTCCTTTATACCCACCTTTTTGCATTTCTTCACGTTGACATTTAGAGCACTGGCTCCCAGAATGCTTTGTTTCATTTGGACAGTGAATTCCGCCCGTCCATGCCAGTTGAGGCGTACCATACCGCGCAAGACCTGCACTGCTCCAGCCGCACCTCACAGGAGTCACTCTTACACCTGTCCTTTATCCAGGCATTTCTTTATTTCATCACTTTGCCGTTTAGAGCACTAGGCAGAAATCACATTGCGTCAGCATGGTGAACGGCCCGCGTAATCATTTGTTTTAAATGGACAGTCGGATTCCCCCGATCTATGCCAGTTGGAGTGCAGCAGACTGCGCAAGAGCCGCACTGCTCTAGTCGCACCTCGAGGGAGTCATTGTTACTCTCATCGCATACACACCTTCTTGCATTTCTTCACGTTGACATTAAATAGCACTGGGCAGAAATCACATTGTGTCAGCATCGGCAACAGCCTTCACAATCATTTGTTTTAAGTGCACAGTGAGATTCCCCCGGTGCATGACAGGTAAACCACACCAGACAGTGCAAAGCTGTGCTGCTCTAGTCGCACCTCATGGGAGTCATTGTTAGTCTCTTCGTTTACCCACGCCTTGTTGATTTTATCAAGTTGACATATAGGGGACTGGGCAGAAATCACATTGCGTCAGCATGGTGAAAAGTCCCCGCAATGCTTTGTTTTAAATGGACAGTCGGATTCCCCCGGTCCATGCCAGTTGATGCACAACAGATAGCATAAAGCGCCACTCCTGAATCCACACTGCAAGGGAGTCATTCTTATTCCTGTCGTTTAACCACGCCTTTTTTTCATTTCTGCACGTTGACATTTACAGACCTGGGCAGAAATCACATTGCGTCAGCATGGTCAACGGCCCCCAAAATGCTTTGTTTTATTTGGGCATTTTATTTTACAGGAGGTATTCAGAGACATGGATTGGGAAGATATGGGGATAAAAGTTAATCGAGAATAGCTTAGTAACTCGCGATTCGCTGATGACATTGCCTTCCTTAGTACCTCAGGGGACCAATTGCAATGCATGTTCACTGACCTGGATATGCAAAGCAGAAGAGTGGGTCTAAAAATTAATCTGCAGGAAACTAAAGTAATGCTTAACAGTCTCGGAAGAAAACAGCAATTTACAATTGGCAGCGAGGCACTAGAAGTCGTAAGGGATTACATCAACTTAGGGCAGGTAGTGACAGCGGATGCGGATCATGAGACAGAAATATTCAGAAGAACAAGAATGGGCTGGGGTGCGTTTGGCAGGCATTCTCACATGATGATTAGCAGGTTGCCATTATCCTCTCAAGAGGAAAGTATATAATACCTGTGTCTTACCAGTACTCACCTATGGGGCAGAAACCTGGAGGCTTACGAAATGGGTTCTGCTCAAATTGAGGACGACGCAACGAGCTATGGAAAGAAGAATGATAGGTGTAACGTTAAAGGATAAGAAAAGAGCAGATTGGGTGAGGGAACAAACGCGAGTTAATGACATCTTAGTGGAAATCAAGAAAAAGAAATGGGCATGGGCAGGATACGAAATGAGGAGGGAAGATAACGGATGGTCATTAAGGGTTACGGAATGGATTCCAAGGGAAGGGAAGCTTAGCAGAGGGCGGCAGAAAGTTAGGCGGGCGCATGAGATTAAGAAGTTTGCAGGGACGACATGGCCACACATAGTACATGATCGGGGTTGTTGGAGATGTACGGGAGAGGCCTTTGCCCTGCAGTAGGCGTAACCAGGCTGATGCTGATGATGATTCCGCCGGTCCATGCCAGTTGAGGCACACAAGACCACGCAAGAGCCGCACTGCGATAGCCGCACCACAAGGGAGTCATTGTGACTCCTGTAGTTTATCCATGCCTTTTTTTATTTACTTCAGTTTCACGTTTAGAGCACTGGGCAGAAATCACATTGCGTCAGCATGGTCGACGGCCCTCGCGATCATTTGTTTTAAATGGACAGTCGGATTCCCCCGATCTATGCCAGCTGGAGTGCAGCAGACTGTGCAAAAGCTGCACTGTTCTAGTCGCACCTCAAGGGAGTCATTGTTACTCTCATAGCTTACACTCACCTTCTTGCATTTCTTCACGTTGACATTAAATAGCACTGGGCAGAAATCACATTGTGTCAGCATCGGCAACGGCCTTCGCAATCATTTCTTTTCATGGCAGAGTTAGATTCCCCCGTTGCATGCCAGGTAAACCACACCAGACAGTGCAAAGCCGCGCTACTCTAGTCCCACCTCATGGGAGTCATTGTTAGTCTCTTCGTTTACCATCGCCTTGTTGCATTTTATCACGTTGACATTTAGGGGACTGGGTAGAGATCACATTGCATCAGCATGGTCAAAAGTCCTCGCAATGCTTTGTTTTAAATGGACAGTCATATTCTCCCGGTCCATACCAGTTGAAGCGCAACGGAAAGTGCAAAGCGGCACAGCTCAATCCACACTGCAAGGGAGTCATTCTTACTCCTGTCTTTTATCCACGCTTTTTCTTCATTTTTTCACTTCGACATTTAGAGCACTGTGCAGAAATCACACTGCGTCAGCATGCTCAACGGCCCCCAGAATGGTTTGTTTTATTTGGACAGTGGATTCTGTCAGTCCATGCCAGTTCATTCGCACCAGACCGCGCAAGAGCTGCACTGCGCTAGCCGCACCTAAAGGGTGTCATAGTTACTCCTGTCGTTTATCCAGCCCTTTCCTTAATTTATTTATTTCACATTTAAAGCACTAGGCAGAAATCAAATTGCGTCAGCATGGTCAACGGCCCTCGCAATCATTTGTTTTAAATGGACAGTCGGATTACCCCGATCTATCCCAGTTGAAGCGCACCAGGCAGCGCTAGAGCCGCACTGCTCTAGTCGCAGCTCAAGGAAGTCATTGTTACTCACTTAGCTCCCCCACGCCTTGATCTATTTCTTCAGGTTGACATTTAGGGCACTGGGCACAAATCACCTTGCATAAAAATGGTCAACCGCCCTCGCAATTATATCTTTTAAAAGCACAGTAAGATTCCCCCTGTGCATTCCAGTTGAACCACACCAGACAGTGCAAAGCAGCACTGTTCTAGCCGCACCTTAAGGGAGTCGTTGTTACTAACGTCCTTCACCCACGCTTTGTTCCATTTCCTCACATTGACATTTAGAGCCCTGGGCACAAATCACATTGCGTCAGCATCGTCAAAAGTCCTTGCAATGCTTTGTTTTAAGTGGACAGTCAGTTTCAGCCGGTCCATGCCAGTTGATGCACAACAGATAGCATAAAGCGCCACTCCTGAATCCACACTGCAAGGGAGTCATTCTTACTCCTGTCGTTTAACCACGCCTTTTTTTTCATTTCTGCACGTTGACATTTACAGACCTGGGCAGAAATCACATTGCGTCAGCATGGTCAACGGCCCTCAAAATGCATTGTTTTATTTGGAGAGTCGGATTCTCCCGGTCCATGCCAGTTGAAGCGCACCAGGCAGCGCAAGCGCCACACTGCTCTAGCCGCACCTCAAGAGAGCCATTATTACTCGCTTTGTGTAGCCATGCCTTGTTGCATTTCTTCACGTTGACATTTAGAGCGCTGGGCAGAAGTCACATTACGTCAGCATGATCAAAAGTCTTCGCAAAGCTTTGTTTTAATGGACAGTTGGATTCCACCGGTCCATACCAAATGAAGCACAATGGATAGCACAAAGCGAAACTGCTCAATAAACTCTGCACGGGAGTCATTCTTACTCCTGTCCTTTATACCCACCTTTTTGCATTTCTTCACGTTGACATTTAGAGCACTGGCTCCCAGAATGCTTTGTTTCATTTGGACAGTGAATTCCGCCCGTCCATGCCAGTTGAGGCGTACCATACCGCGCAAGAGCTGCACTGCTCCAGCCGCACCTCACAGGAGTCACTCTTACACCTGTCCTTTATCCAGGCATTTCTTTATTTCATCACTTTGCCGTTTAGAGCACTGGGCAGAAATCACATTGTGTCAGCATGGTCAACGGCCTTCGCAATCATTTCTTTTCATGGCAGAGTTAGATTCCCCCGTTGCATGCCAGGTAAACCACACCAGACAGTGCAAAGCCACGCTACTCTAGTCCCACCTCATGGGAGTCATTGTTAGTCTCTTCGTTTACCCTCGCCTTGTTGCATTTTATCACGTTGACATTTAGGGGACTGGGCAGAGATCACATTACGTCAGCATGATCAAAAGTCTTCGCAAAGCTTTGTTTTAATGGACAGTTGGATTCCACCGGTCCATACCAAATGAAGCACAATGGATAGCACAAAGCGAAACTGCTCAATAAACTCTGCACGGGAGTCATTCTTACTCCTGTCCTTTATACCCACCTTTTTGCATTTCTTCACGTTGACATTTAGAGCACTGGCTCCCAGAATGCTTTGTTTCATTTGGACAGTGAATTCCGCCCGTCCATGCCAGTTGAGGCGTACCATACCGCGCAAGAGCTGCACTGCTCCAGCCGCACCTCACAGGAGTCACTCTTACACCTGTCCTTTATCCAGGCATTTCTTTATTTCATCACTTTGCCGTTTAGAGCACTATGCAGAAATCACATTGCGTCAGCATCGGCAACAGCCTTCACAATCATTTGTTTTAAGTGCACAGTGAGATTCCCCCGGTGCATGCCAGGTAAGCCACACCAGACAGTGCAGAGCCGTGCTGCTCTAGTCGCACCTCATGGGAGTCATTGTTAGTCTCTTCGTTTACCCTCGCCTTGTTGATTTTATCAAGTTGACATATAGGGGACTGGGCAGAGATCACATTGCATCAGCATGGTCAAAAGTCCTCGCAATGCTTTGTTTTAAATGGACAGTCAGATTCTCCCGGTCCATACCAGTTGAAGCGCAACGGAAAGTGCAAAGCGGCACAGCTCAATCCACACTGCAAGGGAGTCATTCTTACTCCTGTCTTTTATCCACGCTTTTTTTTCATTTTTTCACTTCGACATTTAGAGCACTGTGCAGAAATCACACTACGTCAGCATGCTCAACGGCCCCCAGAATGGTTTGTTTTATTTGGACAGTGGATTCGGTCAGTCCATGCCAGTTCATTCGCACCAGACCGCGCAAGAGCTGCACTGCGCTAGCCGCACCTAAAGGGTGTCATAGTTACTCCTGTCGTTTACCCAGCCCTTTCCTTAATTTATTTATTTCACGTTTAAAGCACTAGGCAGAAATCAAATTGCGTCAGCATGGTCAACGGCCCTCGCAATCATTTGTTTTAAATGGACAGTCGGATTACCCCGATCTATCCCAGTTGAAGCGCACCAGGCAGCGCTAGAGCCGCACTGCTCTAGCCGCAGCTCAAGGGAGTCATTGTTACTCACTTAGCTCCCCCACGCCTTGTTCTATTTCTTCAGGTTGACATTTAGGGCACTGGGCACAAATCACCTTGCATAAAAATGGTCAACCGCCCTCGCAATTATATCTTTTAAAAGCACAGTAAGATTCCCCCTGTGCATTCCAGTTGAACCACACCAGACAGTGCAAAGCAGCACTGTTCTAGCCGCACCTCAAGGGAGTCATTGTTACTAACGTCCTTCACCCACGCTTTGTTCCATTTCCTCACATTGACATTTAGAGCCCTGGGCACAAATCACATTGCGTCAGCATCGTCAAAAGTCCTTGCAATGCTTTGTTTTAAGTGGACAGTCAGTTTCAGCCGGTCCATGCCAGTTGAAGCACAACAGATAGCATAAAGCGCCACTCCTGAATCCACACTGCAAGGGAGTCATTCTTACTCCTGTCGTTTAACCACGCCTTTTTTTTCATTTCTGCACGTTGACATTTACAGACCTGGGCAGAAATCACATTGCGTCAGCATGGTCAACGGCCCTCAAAATGCATTGTTTTATTTGGAGAGTCGGATTCTCCCGGTCCATGCCAGTTGAAGCGCACCAGGCAGCGCAAGCGCCACACTGCTCTAGCCGCACCTCAAGAGGGCCATTGTTACTCGCTTTGTGTAGCCATGCCTTGTTGCATTTCTTCACGTTGACATTTAGAGCGCTGGGCAGAAGTCACATTACGTCAGCATGATCAAAAGTCTTCGCAAAGCTTTGTTTTAATGGACAGTTGGATTCCACCGGTCCATACCAAATGAAGCACAATGGATAGCACAAAGCGAAACTGCTCAATAAACTCTGCACGGGAGTCATTCTTACTCCTGTCCTTTATACCCACCTTTTTGCATTTCTTCACGTTGTCATTTAGAGCACTGGCTCCCAGAATGCTTTGTTTCATTTGGACAGTGAATTCCGCCCGTCCATGCCAGTTGAGGCGTACCATACCGCGCAAGAGCTGCACTGCTCCAGCCGCACCTCACAGGAGTCACTCTTACACCTGTCCTTTATCCAGGCATTTCTTTATTTCATCACTTTGCCGTTTAGAGCACTAGGCAGAAATCACATTGCGTCAGCACGGTGAACGGCCCGCGTAATCATTTGTTTTAAATGGACAGTCGGATTCCCCCGATCTATGCCAGTTGGAGTGCAGCAGACTGCGCAAGAGCCGCACTGCTCTAGTCGCACCTCGAGGGAGTCATTGTTACTCTCATCGCATACACACCTTCTTGCATTTCTTCACGTTGACATTAAATAGCACTGGGCAGAAATCACATTGTGTCAGCATCGGCAACAGCCTTCACAATCATTTGTTTTAAGTGCACAGTGAGATTCCCCCGGTGCATGACAGGTAAACCACACCAGACAGTGCAAAGCTGTGCTGCTCTAGTCGCACCTCATGGGAGTCATTGTTAGTCTCTTCGTTTACCCACGCCTTGTTGATTTTATCAAGTTGACATATAGGGGACTGGGCAGAAATCACATTGCGTCAGCATGGTCAAAAGTCCCCGCAATGCTTTGTTTTAAATGGACAGTCGGATTCCCCCGGTCTATGCCAGTTGAAGCGCAATGGAAAGTGCAAAGCGGCACAGCTGAATGCACACTGCAAGGGAGTCATTCTTACTCATGTCGTTTATCCACACCTTTTTTTCATTTTTTCACTTTGACATTTAGAGCACTGTGCAGAAATCACACTGCGTCAGCACGGTCAACGGCCCCCAAAATGCTTTGTTTTATTTGGGCATTTTATGTTACAGGAGGTATTCAGAGACATGGATTGGGAAGATTTGGGGATAAAAGTTAATCGAGAATAGCTTAGTAACTCGCGATTCGCTGATGACATTGCCTTCCTTAGTACCTCAGGGGACCAATTGCAATGCATGTTCACTGACCTGGATAGGGAAAGTAGAAGAGTGGGTCTAAAAATTAATCTGCAGGAAACTAAAGTAATGCTTAACAGTCTCGGAAGAAAACAGCAATTTACAATTGGCAGCGAGGCACTACAAGTCGTAAGGGATTACATCAACTTAGGGCAGGTAGTGACAGCGGATGCGGATCATGAGACAGAAATATTCAGAAGAACAAGAATGGGCTGGGGTGCGTTTGGCAGGCATTCTCAGATGATGATTAGCAGGTTGCCATTATCCCCTCAAGAGGAAAGTATATAATACCTGTGTCTTACCAGTACTCACCTATGGGGCAGAAACCTGGAGGCTTACGAAATGGGTTCTGCTCAAATTGAGGACGACGCAACGAGCTATGGAAAGAAGAATGATAGGTGTAACGTTAAAGGATAAGAAAAGAGCAGATTGGGTGAGGGAACAAACGCGAGTTAATGACATCTTAGTTGAAATCAAGAAAAAGAAATGGGCATGGGCAGGATACGAAATGAGGAGGGAAGATAACCGATGGTCATTAAGGGTTACGGAATGGATTCCAAGGGAAGGGAAGCTTAGCAGAGGGCGGCAGAAAGTTAGGCGGGCGCATGAGATTAAGAAGTTTGCAGGGACGACATGGCCACACATAGTACATGATCGGGGTTGTTGGAGATGTACGGGAGAGGCCTTTGCCCTGCAGTAGGCGTAACCAGGCTGATGCTGATGATGATTCCGCCGGTCCATGCCAGTTGAGGCACACAAGACCACGCAAGAGCCGCACTGCGATAGCCGCACCACAAGGGAGTCATTGTGACTCCTGTAGTTTATCCATGCCTTTTTTTATTTACTTCAGTTTCACGTTTAGAGCACTGGGCAGAAATCACATTGCGTCAGCATGGTCGACGGCCCTCGCAATCATTTGTTTTAAATGGACAGTCGGATTCCCCCGATCTATGCCAGCTGGAGTGCAGCAGACTGTGCAACAGCTGCACTGTTCTAGTCGCACCTCAAGGGAGTCATTGTTACTCTCATAGCTTACACACACCTTCTTGCATTTCTTCACGTTGACATTCAATAGCACTGGGCAGAAATCACATTGTGTCAGCATCGGCAACAGCCTTCACAATCATTTGTTTTAAGTGCACAGTGAGATTCCCCCGGTGCATGCCAGGTAAGCCACACCAGACAGTGCAGAGCCGTACTGCTCTAGTCGCACCTCATGGGAGTCATTGTTAGTCTCTTCGTTTACCCACGCCTTGTTGATTTTATCAAGTTGACATATAGGGGACTGGGCAGAGATCACATTGCATCAGCATGGTCAAAAGTCCTCGCAATGCTTTGTTTTCAATGGACAGTCAGATTCTCCCGGTCCATACCAGTTGAAGCGCAACGGAAAGTGCAAAGCGGCACAGCTCAATCCACACTGCAAGGGAGTCATTCTTACTCCTGTCTTTTATCCACGCTTTTTTTTTCAATTTTTCACTTCGACATTTAGAGCACTGTGCAGAAATCACACTGCGTCAGCATGCTCAACGGCCCCCAGAATGGTTTGTTTTATTTGGACAGTGGATTCTGTCAGTCCATGCCAGTTCATTCGCACCAGACCGCGCAAGAGCTGTACTGCGCTAGCCGCCCCTAAAGGGTGTCATAGTTACTCCTGTCTTTTATCCAGCCCTTTCCTTAATTTATTTATTTCACGTTTAAAGCACTAGGCAGAAATCAAATTGCGTCAGCATGGTCAACGGCCCTCGCAATCATTTGTTTTAAATGGACAGTCGGATTACCCCGATCTATCCCAGTTGAAGCGCACCAGGCAGCGCTAGAGCCGCACTGCTCTAGCCGCAGCTCAAGGGAGTCATTGTTACTCACTTAGCTCCCCCACGCCTTGTTATATTTCTTCAGGTTGACATTTAGGGCACTGGGCACAAATCACCTTGCATAAAAATGGTCAACCGCCCTCGCAATTATATCTTTTAAAAGCACAGTAAGATTCCCCCTGTGCATTCCAGTTGAACCACACCAGACAGTGCAAAGCAGCACTGTTCTAGCCGCACCTCAAGGGAGTCATTGTTACTAACGTCCTTCACTCACGCTTTGTTCCATTTCCTCACATTGACATTTAGAGCCCTGGGCACAAATCACATTGCGTCAGCATCGTCAAAAGTCCTTGCAATGCTTTGTTTTAAGTGGACAGTCAGTTTCAGCCGGTCCATGCCAGTTGAAGCACAACAGATAGCATAAAGCGCCACTCCTGAATCCACACTGCAAGGGAGTCATTCTTACTCCTGTCGTTTAACCACGCCTTTTTTTTCATTTCTGCACGTTGACATTTACAGACCTGGGCAGAAATCACATTGCGTCAGCATGGTCAACGGCCCTCAAAATGCATTGTTTTATTTGGAGAGTCGGATTCTCCCGGTCCATGCCAGTTGAAGCGCACCAGGCAGCGCAAGCGCCACACTGCTCTAGCCGCACCTCAAGAGAGCCATTGTTACTCGCTTTGTGTAGCCATGCCTTGTTGCATTTCTTCACGTTGACATTTAGAGCGCTGGGCAGAAGTCACATTACGTCAGCATGATCAAAAGTCTTCGCAAAGCTTTGTTTTAATGGACAGTTGGATTCCACCGGTCCATACCAAATGAAGCACAATGGATAGCACAAAGCGAAACTGCTCAATAAACTCTGCACGGGAGTCATTCTTACTCCTGTCCTTTATACCCACCTTTTTGCATTTCTTCACGTTGACATTTAGAGCACTGGCTCCCAGAATGCTTTGTTTCATTTGGACAGTGAATCCCGCCCGTCCATGCCAGTTGAGGCGTACCATACCGCGCAAGAGCTGCACTGCTCCAGCCGCACCTCACAGGAGTCACTCTTACACCTGTCCTTTATCCAGGCATTTCTTTATTTCATCACTTTGCCGTTTAGAGCACTAGGCAGAAATCACATTGCGTCAGCATGGTGAACGGCCCGCGTAATCATTTGTTTTAAATGGACAGTCGGATTCCCCCGATCTATGCCAGTTGGAGTGCAGCAGACTGCGCAAGAGCCGCACTGCTCTAGTCGCACCTCGAGGGAGTCATTGTTACTCTCATCGCATACACACCTTCTTGCATTTCTTCACGTTGACATTAAATAGCACTGGGCAGAAATCACATTGTGTCAGCATCGGCAACAGCCTTCACAATCATTTGTTTTAAGTGCACAGTGAGATTCCCCCGGTGCATGACAGGTAAACCACACCAGACAGTGCAAAGCTGTGCTGCTCTAGTCGCACCTCATGGGAGTCATTGTTAGTCTCTTCGTTTACCCACGCCTTGTTGATTTTATCAAGTTGACATATAGGGGACTGGGCAGAAATCACATTGCGTCAGCATGGTCAAAAGTCCCCGCAATGCTTTGTTTTAAATGGACAGTCGGATTCCCCCGGTCCATGCCAGTTGATGCACAACAGATAGCATAAAGCGCCACTCCTGAATCCACACTGCAAGGGAGTCATTCTTACTCCTGTCGTTTAACCACGCCTTTTTTCATTTCTGCACGTTGACATTTACAGACCTGGGCAGAAATCACATTGCGTCAGCATGGTCAACGGCCCCCAAAATGCTTTGTTTTATTTGGGCATTTTATTTTACAGGAGGTATTCAGAGACATGGATTGGGAAGATTTGGGGATAAAAGTTAATCGAGAATAGCTTAGTAACTCGCGATTCGCTGATGACATTGCCTTCCTTAGTACCTCAGGGGACCAATTGCAATGCATGTTCACTGACCTGGATAGGCAAAGCAGAAGAGTGGGTCTAAAAATTAATCTGCAGGAAACTAAAGTAATGCTTAACAGTCTCGGAAGAAAACAGCAATTTACAATTGGCAGCGAGGCACTACAAGTCGTAAGGGATTACATCAACTTAGGGCAGGTAGTGACAGCGGATGCGGATCATGAGACAGAAATATTCAGAAGAACAAGAATGGGCTGGGGTGCGTTTGGCAGGCATTCTCAGATGATAATTAGCAGGTTGCCATTATCCCCTCAAGAGGAAAGTATATAATACCTGTGTCTTACCAGTACTCACCTATGGGGCAGAAACCTGGAGGCTTACGAAATGGGTTCTGCTCAAATTGAGGACGACGCAACGAGCTATGGAAAGAAGAATGATAGGTGTAACGTTAAAGGATAAGAAAAGAGCAGATTGGGTGAGGGAACAAACGCGAGTTAATGACATCTTAGTTGAAATCAAGAAAAAGAAATGGGCATGGGCAGGATACGAAATGAGGAGGGAAGATAACCGATGGTCATTAAGGGTTACGGAATGGATTCCAAGGGAAGGGAAGCTTAGCAGAGGGCGGCAGAAAGTTAGGCGGGCGCATGAGATTAAGAAGTTTGCAGGGACGACATGGCCACACATAGTACATGATCGGGGTTGTTGGAGATGTACGGGAGAGGCCTTTGCCCTGCAGTAGGCGTAACCAGGCTGATGCTGATGATGATTCCGCCGGTCCATGCCAGTTGAGGCACACAAGACCACGCAAGAGCCGCACTGCGATAGCCGCACCACAAGGGAGTCATTGTGACTCCTGTAGTTTATCCATGCCTTTTTTTATTTACTTCAGTTTCACGTTTAGAGCACTGGGCAGAAATCACATTGCGTCAGCATGGTCGACGGCCCTCGCAATCATTTGTTTTAAATGGACAGTCGGATTCCCCCGATCTATGCCAGCTGGAATGCAGCAGACTGTGCAACAGCTGCACTGTTCTAGTCGCACCTCAAGGGAGTCATTGTTACTCTCATAGCTTACACACACCTTCTTGCATTTCTTCACGTTGACATTCAATAGCACTGGGCAGAAATCACATTGTGTCAGCATCGGCAACAGCCTTCACAATCATTTGTTTTAAGTGCACAGTGAGATTCCCCCGGTGCATGCCAGGTAAGCCACACCAGACAGTGCAGAGCCGTGCTGCTCTAGTCGCACCTCATGGGAGTCATTGTTAGTCTCTTCGTTTACCCACGCCTTGTTGATTTTATCAAGTTGACATATAGGGGACTGGGCAGAGATCACATTGGATCAGCATGGTCAAAAGTCCTCGCAATGCTTTGTTTTCAATGGACAGTCAGATTCTCCCGGTCCATACCAGTTGAAGCGCAACGGAAAGTGCAAAGCGGCACAGCTCAATCCACACTGCAAGGGAGTCATTCTTACTCCTGTCTTTTATCCACGCTTTTTTTTTCAATTTTTCACTTCGACATTTAGAGCACTGTGCAGAAATCACACTGCGTCAGCATGCTCAACGGCCCCCAGAATGGTTTGTTTTATTTGGACAGTGGATTCTGTCAGTCCATGCCAGTTCATTCGCACCAGACCGCGCAAGAGCTGTACTGCGCTAGCCGCACCTAAAGGGTGTCATAGTTACTCCTGTCGTTTATCCAGCCCTTTCCTTAATTTATTTATTTCACGTTTAAAGCACTAGGCAGAAATCAAATTGCGTCAGCATGGTCAACGGCCCTCGCAATCATTTGTTTTAAATGGACAGTCGGATTACCCCGATCTATCCCAGTTGAAGCGCACCAGGCAGCGCTAGAGCCGCACTGCTCTAGCCGCAGCTCAAGGGAGTCATTGTTACTCACTTAGCTCCCCCACGCCTTGTTCTATTTCTTCAGGTTGACATTTAGGGCACTGGGCACAAATCACCTTGCATAAAAATGGTCAACCGCCCTCGCAATTATATCTTTTAAAAGCACAGTAAGATTCCCCCTGTGCATCCCAGTTGAACCACACCAGACAGTGCAAAGCAGCACTGTTCTAGCCGCACCTCAAGGGAGTCATTGTTACTAACGTCCTTCATTCACGCTTTGTTCCATTTCCTCACATTGACATTTAGAGCCCTGGGCACAAATCACATTGCGTCAGCATCGTCAAAAGTCCTTGCAATGCTTTGTTTTAAGTGGACAGTCAGTTTCAGCCGGTCCATGCCAGTTGAAGCACAACAGATAGCATAAAGCGCCACTCCTGAATCCACACTGCAAGGGAGTCATTCTTACTCCTGTCGTTTAACCACGCCTTTTTTTTCATTTCTGCACGTTGACATTTACAGACCTGGGCAGAAATCACATTGCGTCAGCATGGTCAACGGCCCTCAAAATGCATTGTTTTATTTGGAGAGTCGGATTCTCCCGGTCCATGCCAGTTGAAGCGCACCAGGCAGCGCAAGCGCCACACTGCTCTAGCCGCACCTCAAGAGAGCCATTGTTACTCGCTTTGTGTAGCCATGCCTTGTTGCATTTCTTCACGTTGACATTTAGAGCGCTGGGCAGAAGTCACATTACGTCAGCATGATCAAAAGTCTTCGCAAAGCTTTGTTTTAATGGACAGTTGGATTCCACCGGTCCATACCAAATGAAGCACAATGGATAGCACAAAGCGAAACTGCTCAATAAACTCTGCACGGGAGTCATTCTTACTCCTGTCCTTTATACCCACCTTTTTGCATTTCTTCACGTTGACATTTAGAGCACTGGCTCCCAGAATGCTTTGTTTCATTTGGACAGTGAATCCCGCCCGTCCATGCCAGTTGAGGTGTACCATACCGCGCAAGAGCTGCACTGCTCCAGCCGCACCTCACAGGAGTCACTCTTACACCTGTCCTTTATCCAGGCATTTCTTTATTTCATCAGTTTGCCGTTTAGAGCACTAGGCAGAAATCACATTGCGTCAGCATGGTGAACGGCCCGCGTAATCATTTGTTTTAAATGGACAGTCGGATTCCCCCGATCTATGCCAGTTGGAGTGCAGCAGACTGCGCAAGAGCCGCACTGCTCTAGTCGCACCTCGAGGGAGTCATTGTTACTCTCATCGCATACACACCTTCTTGCATTTCTTCACGTTGACATTAAATAGCACTGGGCAGAAATCACATTGTGTCAGCATCGGCAACAGCCTTCACAATCATTTGTTTTATGTGCACAGTGAGATTCCCCCGGTGCATGACAGGTAAACCACACCAGACAGTGCAATGCTGTGCTGCTCTAGTCGCACCTCATGGGAGTCAATGTTAGTCCCTTCGTTTACCCACGCCTTGTTGATTTTATCAAGTTGACATATAGGGGACTGGGCAGAAATCACATTGCGTCAGCATGGTCAAAAGTCCCCGCAATGCTTTGTTTTAAATGGACAGTCGGATTCCCCCGGTCAATACCAGTTGAAGCGCAATGGAAAGTGCAAAGCGGCACAGCTGAATGCACACTGCAAGGGAGTCATTCTTACTCATGTCGTTTATCCACACCTTTTTTTCATTTTTTCACTTTGACATTTAGAGCACTGTGCAGAAATCACACTGCGTCAGCACGGTCAACGGCCCCCAAAATGCTTTGTTTTATTTGGGCATTTTATTTTACAGGAGGTATTCAGAGACATGGATTGGGAAGAATTGGGGATAAAAGTTAATCGAGAATAGCTTGGTAACTCGCGATTCGCTGATGACATTGCCTTGCTTAGTACCTCAGGGGACCAATTGCAATGCATGTTCAGTGACCTGGATAGGCAAAGCAGAAGAGTGGGTCTGAAAATGAATCTGCAGGAAACAAAAGTAATGCTTAACAGTCTCCGAAGAAAACCGCAATTTACAATAGGCAGCGAGGCACTGGAAGTCGTAAGGGAATACACCAACTTAGGTCAGGTAGTGACAGCGGATGCGGATCATAAGACAGAAATATTCAGAAGAAGAAGAATGGGCTGGGGTGCGTTTGGCAGGCATTCTCAGATGATGAATAGCAGGTTGCCGTTATCCCCTCAAGAGGAAAGTATATAATACCTGTGTCTTACCAGCACTCACCTATGGGGCAGAAACCTTGAGGCTTACGAAAAGGGTTCTGCTCATATTGAGGACGACACAACGAGCTATGGAAAGAAGAATGATAGGTGTAACGTTCAAGGATAAGAAAAGAGCAGATTGGGTGAGGGAACAAACGCGACTTAATGACATCTTAGTTGAAATCAAGAAAAAGAAAGGGGCATGGGCAGGATACGCAATGAGGAGGGAAGATAACCGATGGTCATTGAGGGTTACGGAATGGATTCCAAGGGAAGAGAAGCTTAGCAGAGGGCGGCAGAAAGTTAGGCGGGCGAATGAGATTCAGAAGTTTGCAGGGACGACATGGCCACACTTAGTACATGATCGGGGTTGTTGGAGATGTATGGGAGAGGCCTTTGCCCTGCAGTAGGCGTAACCAGGCCTATGCTGATGATGATTCCGCCGGTCCATGCCAGTTGAGGCGCACAAGACCACGCAATAGCCGCACTGCGATAGCCGCACCGCGAGGGAGTCATTGTTACTCCTGTCGTTTATCCGTCCTTTTTTTTAATTACTTCACTTTGACGTTTAGAGCACTGGGCAGAAATCACATTCCGTCAGCATGGTCGACGGCGCTCACAATCATTTGTTTTAATTGGACAGTCGGATTCCCCCGATCTATGCCAGCTGGAGTGCAGCAGACTGTGCAAATGCTGCGCTGCTCTAGTCACACCTCAAGGGTGTCATTGTTACTCTCATCGCTTACACACACCTTTTTTGCATTTCTTCACGTTGACATTAAATAGCACTGGGCAGAAATCACATTTTGTCAGCATGGTCAACGGCCTTCGCAATCATTTCTTTTCATGGCAGAGTTAGATTCCCCTGTTGCATGCCAGGTAAACCACACCAGACAGTGCAAAGCCGCGCTACTCTAGTCCCACCTCATGGGAGTCATTGTTAGTCTCTTCGTTTACCCTCGCCTTGTTGCATTTTATCACGTTGACATTTAGGGGACTGGGCAGAGATCACATTGCATCAGCATGGTCAAAAGTCCTCGCAATGCTTTGTTTTAAATGGACAGTCAGATTCTCCCGGTCCATACCAGTTGAAGCGCAACGGAAAGTGCAAAGCGGCACAGCTCAATCCACACTGCAAGGGAGTCATTCTTACTCCTGTCTTTTATCCGCGCTTTTTTTTTCATTTTTTCACTTCGACATTTAGAGCACTGTACATAAATCACACTGCGTCAGCATGCTCAACGGCCCCCAGAATGGTTTGTTTTATTTGGACAGTGGATTCTGTCAGTCCATGCCAGTTCATTCGCACCAGACCGCGCAAGAGCTGCACTGCGCTAGCCGCACCTAAAGGGTGTCATAGTTACTCCTGTCGTTTATCCAGCCCTTTCCTTAATTTATTTATTTCACGTTTAAAGCACTACGCAGAAATCAAATTGCGTCGGCATGGTCAACGGCCCTCGCAATCATTTGTTTTAAATGGACAGTCGGATTACCCCGATCTATCCCAGTTGAAGCGCACCAGGCAGCGCTAGAGCCGCACTGCTCTAGTCGCAGCTCAAGGGAGTCATTGTTACTCACTTAGCTCCCCCACGCCTTGTTCTATTTCTTCAGGTTGACATTTAGGGCACTGGGCACAAATCACCTTGCATAAAAATGGTCAACCGCCCTCGCAATTATATCTTTTAAAAGCACAGTAAGCTTCCCCCTGTGCATTCCAGTTGAACCACACCAGACAGTGCAAAGCAGCACTGTTCTAGCCGCACCTCAAGGGAGTCATTGTTACTAACGTCCTTCACCCACGCTTTGTTCCATTTCCTCACATTGACATTTAGAGCCCTGGGCACAAATCACATTGCGTCAGCATCGTCAAAAGTCCTTGCAATGCTTTGTTTTAAGTGGACAGTCAGTTTCAGCCGGTCCATGCCAGTTGAAGCACAACAGATAGCATAAAGCGCCACTCCTGAATCCACACTGCAAGGGAGTCATTCTTACTCCTGTCCTTTAACCACGCCTTTTTTTGCATTTCTGCACGTTGACATTTACAGACCTGGGCAGAAATCACATTGCGTCAGCATGGTCAACGGCCCTCAAAATGCATTGTTTTATTTCGAGAGTCGGATTCTCCCGGTCCATGCCAGTTAAAGCGCACCAGGCAGCGCAAGCGCCACACTGCTCTAGCCGCACCTTAAGAGAGCCATTGTTACTCGCTTTGTGTAGCCATGCCTTGTTGCATTTCTTCACGTTGACATTTAAGGCGCTGGGCAGAAGTCACATTACGTCAGCATGATCAAACGTCTTCGCAAAGCTTTGTTTTAATGGACAGTTGGATTCCACCGGTCCAAACCAAATGAAGTACAATGGATAGAACAAAGCGAAACTGCTCAATAAACTCTGCACGGGAGTCATTCTTACTCCTGTCCTTTATACCCACCTTTTTGCATTTCTTCACGTTGACATTTAGAGCACTGGCTCCCAGAATGCTTTGTTTCATTTGGACAGTGAATTCCGCCCGTCCATGCCAGTTGAGGCGTACCATACCGCGCAAGAGCTGCACTGCTCCAGCCGCACCTCACAGGAGTCACTCTTACACCTGTCCTTTATCCAGGCATTTCTTTATTTCATCACTTTGTCGTTTAGAGCACTAGGCAGAAATCACATTGCGTCAGCATCGGCAACAGCCTTCACAATCATTTGTTTTAAGTGCACAGTGAGATTCCCCCGGTGCATGCCAGGTAAGCCACACCAGACAGTGCAGAGCCGTGCTGCTCTAGTCGCACCTCATGGGAGTCATTGTTAGTCTCTTCGTTTACCCACGCCTTGATGATTTTATCAAGTTGACATATAGGGGACTGGGCAGAGATCACATTGCATCAGCATGGTCAAAAGTCCTCGCAATGCTTTGTTTTAAATGGACAGTCAGATTTTCCCGGTCCATACCAGTTGAAGCGCAACGGAAAGTGCAAAGCGACACAGCTCAATCCACACTGCAAGAGAGTCATTCTTACTCCTGTCTTTTATCCACGCTTTTTTTTCATTTTTTCACTTCGACATTTAGAGCACTGTGCAGAAATCACACTGCGTCAGCATGCTCAACGGCCCCCAGAATGGTTTGTTTTATTTGGACAGTGGATTCTGTCAGTCCGTGCCAGTTCATTCGCACCAGACCGCGCAAGAGCTGCACTGCGCTAGCCGCACCTAAAGGGTGTCATAGTTACTCCTGTCGTTTATCCAGCCCTTTCCTTAATTTATTTATTTCACGTTTAAAGCACTAGGCAGAAATCAAATTGCGTCGGCATGGTCAACGGCCCTCGCAATCATTTGTTTTAAATGGACAGTCGGATTACCCCGATCTATCCCAGTTGAAGCGCACCAGGCAGCGCTAGAGCCGCACTGCTCTAGTCGCAGCTCAAAGGAGTCATTGTTACTCACTTAGCTCCCCCACGCCTTGTTCTATTTCTTCAGGTTGACATTTAGGGCACTGGGCACAAATCACCTTGCATAAAAATGGTCAACCGCCCTCGCAATTATATCTTTTAAAAGCACAGTAAGATTCCCCCTGTGCATTCCAGTTGAACCACACCAGACAGTGCAAAGCAGCACTGTTCTAGCCGCACCTCAAGGGAGTCATTGTTACTAACGTCCTTCACTCACGCTTTGTTCCATTTCCTCACATTGACATTTAGAGCCCTGGGCACAAATCACATTGCGTCAGCATCGTCAAAAGTCCTTGCAATGCTTTGTTTTAAGTGGACAGTCAGTTTCAGCCGGTCCATGCCAGTTGAAGCACAACAGATAGCATAAAGCGCCACTCCTGAATCCACACTGCAAGGGAGTCATTCTTACTCCTGTCGTTTAACCACGCCTTTTTTTTCATTTCTGCACGTTGACATTTACAGACCTGGGCAGAAATCACATTGCGTCAGCATGGTCAACGGCCCTCAAAATGCATTGTTTTATTTGGAGAGTCGGATTCTCCCGGTCCATGTAAGTTGAAGCGCACCAGGCAGCGCAAGCGCCACACTGCTCTAGCCGCACCTCAAGAGAGCCATTGTTACTCGCTTTGTGTAGCCATGCCTTGTTGCATTTCTTCACGTTGACATTTAGAGCGCTGGGCAGAAGTCACATTACGTCAGCATGATCAAAAGTCTTCGCAAAGCTTTGTTTTAATGGACAGTTGGATTCCACCGGTCCATACCAAATGAAGCACAATGGATAGCACAAAGCGAAACTGCTCAATAAACTCTGCACGGGAGTCATTCTTACTCCTGTCCTTTATACCCACCTTTTTGCATTTCTTCACGTTGACATTTAGAGCACTGGCTCCCAGAATGCTTTGTTTCATTTGGACAGTGAATCCCGCCCGTCCATGCCAGTTGAGGCGTACCATACCGCGCAAGAGCTGCACTGCTCCAGCCGCACCTCACAGGAGTCACTCTTACACCTGTCCTTTATCCAGGCATTTCTTTATTTCATCAGTTTGCCGTTTAGAGCACTAGGCAGAAATCACATTGCGTCAGCATGGTGAACGGCCCGCGTAATCATTTGTTTTAAATGGACAGTCGGATTCCCCCGATCTATGCCAGTTGGAGTGCAGCAGACTGCGCAAGAGCCGCACTGCTCTAGTCGCACCTCGAGGGAGTCATTGTTACTCTCATCGTATACACACCTTCTTGCATTTCTTCACGTTGACATTAAATAGCACTGGGCAGAAATCACATTGTGTCAGCATCGGCAACAGCCTTCACAATCATTTGTTTTATGTGCACAGTGAGATTCCCCCGGTGCATGACAGGTAAACCACACCAGACAGTGCAATGCTGTGCTGCTCTAGTCGCACCTCATGGGAGTCAATGTTAGTCCCTTCGTTTACCCACGCCTTGTTGATTTTATCAAGTTGACATATAGGGGACTGGGCAGAAATCACATTGCGTCAGCATGGTCAAAAGTCCCCGCAATGCTTTGTTTTAAATGGACAGTCGGATTCCCCCGGTCTATACCAGTTGAAGCGCAATGGAAAGTGCAAAGCGGCACAGCTGAATGCACACTGCAAGGGAGTCATTCTTACTCATGTCGTTTATCCACACCTTTTTTTCATTTTTTCACTTTGACATTTAGAGCACTGTGCAGAAATCACACTGCGTCAGCACGGTCAACGGCCCCCAAAATGCTTTGTTTTATTTGGGCATTTTATTTTACAGGAGGTATTCAGAGACATGGATTGGGAAGAATTGGTGATAAAAGTTAATCGAGAATAGCTTGGTAACTCGCGATTCGCTGATGACATTGCCTTGCTTAGTACCTCAGGGGACCAATTGCAATGCATGTTCAGTGACCTGGATAGGCAAAGGAGAAGAGTGGGTCTAAAAATTATTCTGCAGGAAACAAAAGTAATGCTTAACAGTCTCCGAAGAAAACCGCAATTTACAATAGGCAGCGAGGCACTGGAAGTCGTAAGGGAATACACCAACTTAGGTCAGGTAGTGACAGCGGATGCGGATCATAAGACAGAAATATACAGAAGAACAAGAATGGGCTGGGGTGCGTTTGGCAGGCATTCTCAGATGATGAATAGCAGGTTGCCGTTATCCCCTCAAGAGGAAAGTATATAATACCTGTGTCTTACCAGCACTCACCTATGGGGCAGAAACCTTGAGGCTTACGAAAAGGGTTCTGCTCATATTGAGGACGACACAACGAGCTATGGAAAGAAGAATGATAGGTGTAACGTTCAAGGATAAGAAAAGAGCAGATTGGGTGAGGGAACAAACGCGACTTAATGACATCTTAGTTGAAATCAAGAAAAAGAAAGGGCATGGGCAGGATACGCAATGAGGAGGGAAGATAACCGATGGTCATTGAGGGTTACGGAATGGATTCCAAGGGAAGAGAAGCTTAGCAGAGGGCGGCAGAAAGTTAGGCGGGCGCATGAGATTCAGAAGTTTGCAGGGACGACATGGCCACACTTAGTACATGATCGGGGTTGTTGGAGATGTATGGGAGAGGCCTTTGCCCTGCAGTAGGCGTAACCGGGCCTATGCTGATGATGATTCCGCCGGTCCATGCCAGTTGAGGCGCACAAGACCACGCAATAGCCGCACTGCGATAGCCGCACCGCGAGGGAGTCATTGTTACTCCTGTCGTTTATCCGTCCTTTCTTTTAATTACTTCACTTTGACGTTTAGAGCACTGGGCAGAAATCACATTCCGTCAGCATGGTCGACGGCGCTCACAATCATTTGTTTTAATTGGACAGTCGGATTCCCCCGATCTATGCCAGCTGGAGTGCAGCAGACTGTGCAAATGCTGCGCTGCTCTAGTCACACCTCAAGGGTGTCATTGTTACTCTCATCGCTTACACACACCTTTTTTGCATTTCTTCACGTTGACATTAAATAGCACTGGGCAGAAATCACATTGTGTCAGCATGGTCAACGGCCTTCGCAATCATTTCTTTTCATGGCAGAGTTAGATTCCCCTGTTGCATGCCAGGTAAACCACACCAGACAGTGCAAAGCCGCGCTACTCTAGTCCCACCTCATGGGAGTCATTGTTAGTCTCTTCGTTTACCCTCGCCTTGTTGCATTTTATCACGTTGACATTTAGGGGACTGGGCAGAGATCACATTGCATCAGCATGGTCAAAAGTCCTCGCAATGCTTTGTTTTAAATGGACAGTCAGATTCTCCCGGTCCATACCAGTTGAAGCGCAACGGAAAGTGCAAAGCGGCACAGCTCAATCCACACTGCAAGGGAGTCATTCTTACTCCTGTCTTTTATCCGCGCTTTTTTTTTCATTTTTTCACTTCGACATTTAGAGCACTGTGCAGAAATCACACTGCGTCAGCATGCTCAACGGCCCCCAGAATGGTTTGTTTTATTTGGACAGTGGATTCTGTCAGTCCATGCCAGTTCATTCGCACCAGACCGCGCAAGAGCTGCACTGCGCTAGCCGCACCTAAAGGGTGTCATAGTTACTCCTGTCGTTTATCCAGCCCTTTCCTTAGTATATTTATTTCACGTTTAAAGCACTAGGCAGAAATCAAATTGCGTCGGCATGGTCAACGGCCCTCGCAATCATTTGTTTTAAATGGACAGTCGGATTACCCCGATCTATCCCAGTTGAAGCGCACCAGGCAGCGCTAGAGCCGCACTGCTCTAGTCGCAGCTCAAGGGAGTCATTGTTACTCACTTAACTCCCCCACGCCTTGTTCTATTTCTTCAGGTTGACATTTAGGGCACTGGGCACAAATCACCTTGCATAAAAATGGTCAACCGCCCTCGCAATTATATCTTTTAAAAGCACAGTAAGATTTCCCCTGTGCATTCCAGTTGAACCACACCAGACAGTGCAAAGCAGCACTGTTCTAGCCGCACCTCAAGGGAGTCATTGTTACTAACGTCCTTCACCCACGCTTTGTTCCATTTCCTCACATTGACATTTAGAGCCCTGGGCACAAATCACATTGCGTCAGCATCGTCAAAAGTCCTTGCAATGCTTTGTTTTAAGTGGACAGTCAGTTTCAGCCGGTCCATGCCAGTTGAAGCACAACAGATAGCATAAAGCGCCACTCCTGAATCCACACTGCAAGGGAGTCATTCTTACTCCTGTCCTTTAACCACGCCTTTTTTTGCATTTCTGCACGTTGACATTTACAGACCTGGGCAGAAATCACATTGCGTCAGCATGGTCAACGGCCCTCAAAATGCATTGTTTTATTTCGAGAGTCGGATTCTCCCGGTCCATGCCAGTTAAAGCGCACCAGGCAGCGCAAGCGCCACACTGCTCTAGCCGCACCTTAAGAGAGCCATTGTTACTCGCTTTGTGTAGCCATGCCTTGTTGCATTTCTTCACGTTGACATTTAGGGCGCTGGGCAGAAGTCACATTACGTCAGCATGATCAAACGTCTTCGCAAAGCTTTGTTTTAATGGACAGTTGGATTCCACCGCTCCAAACCAAATGAAGTACAATGGATAGAACAAAGCGAAACTGCTCAATAAACTCTGCACGGGAGTCATTCTTACTCCTGTCCTTTATACCCACCTTTTTGCATTTCTTCACGTTGACATTTAGAGCACTGGCTCCCAGAATGCTTTGTTTCATTTGGACAGTGAATTCCGCCCGTCCATGCCAGTTGAGGCGTACCATACCGCGCAAGAGCTGCACTGCTCCAGCCGCACCTCACAGGAGTCACTCTTACACCTGTCCTTTATCCAGGCATTTCTTTATTTCATCACTTTGTCGTTTAGAGCACTAGGCAGAAATCACATTGCGTCAGCATCGGCAACAGCCTTCACAATCATTTGTTTTAAGTGCACAGTGAGATTCCCCCGGTGCATGCCAGGTAAGCCACACCAGACAGTGCAGAGCCGTGCTGCTCTAGTCGCACCTCATGGGAGTCATTGTTAGTCTCTTCGTTTACCCACGCCTTGATGATTTTATCAAGTTGACATATAGGGGACTGGGCAGAGATCACATTGCATCAGCATGGTCAAAAGTCCTCGCAATGCTTTGTTTTAAATGGACAGTCAGATTTTCCCGGTCCATACCTGTTGAAG
Source organism: Dermacentor albipictus (assembly GCF_038994185.2). NCBI lineage: Eukaryota > Metazoa > Arthropoda > Arachnida > Ixodida > Ixodidae > Dermacentor > Dermacentor albipictus. The sequence continues at coordinate 26,987 of NW_027225586.1, forward strand.
CGCAACGGAAAGTGCAAAGCGACACAGCTCAATCCACACTGCAAGAGAGTCATTCTTACTCCTGTCTTTTATCCACGCTTTTTTTTTCATTTTTTCACTTCGACATTTAGAGCACTGTGCAGAAATCACACTGCGTCAGCATGCTCAACGGCCCCCAGAATGGTTTGTTTTATTTGGACAGTGGATTCTGTCAGTCCGTGCCAGTTCATTCGCACCAGACCGCGCAAGAGCTGCACTGCGCTAGCCGCACCTAAAGGGTGTCATAGTTACTCCTGTCGTTTATCCAGCCCTTTCCTTAATTTATTTATTTCACGTTTAAAGCACTAGGCAGAAATCAAATTGCGTCGGCATGGTCAACGGCCCTCGCAATCATTTGTTTTAAATGGACAGTCGGATTACCCCGATCTATCCCAGTTGAAGCGCACCAGGCAGCGCTAGAGCCGCACTGCTCTAGTCGCAGCTCAAAGGAGTCATTGTTACTCACTTAGCTCCCCCACGCCTTGTTCTATTTCTTCAGGTTGACATTTAGGGCACTGGGCACAAATCACCTTGCATAAAAATGGTCAACCGCCCTCGCAATTATATCTTTTAAAAGCACAGTAAGATTCCCCCTGTGCATTCCAGTTGAACCACACCAGACAGTGCAAAGCAGCACTGTTCTAGCCGCACCTCAAGGGAGTCATTGTTACTAACGTCCTTCACTCACGCTTTGTTCCATTTCCTCACATTGACATTTAGAGCCCTGGGCACAAATCACATTGCGTCAGCATCGTCAAAAGTCCTTGCAATGCTTTGTTTTAAGTGGACAGTCAGTTTCAGCCGGTCCATGCCAGTTGAAGCACAACAGATAGCATAAAGCGCCACTCCTGAATCCACACTGCAAGGGAGTCATTCTTACTCCTGTCGTTTAACCACGCCTTTTTTTTCATTTCTGCACGTTGACATTTACAGACCTGGGCAGAAATCACATTGCGTCAGCATGGTCAACGGCCCTCAAAATGCATTGTTTTATTTGGAGAGTCGGATTCTCCCGGTCCATGTAAGTTGAAGCGCACCAGGCAGCGCAAGCGCCACACTGCTCTAGCCGCACCTCAAGAGAGCCATTGTTACTCGCTTTGTGTAGCCATGCCTTGTTGCATTTCTTCACGTTGACATTTAGAGCGCTGGGCAGAAGTCACATTACGTCAGCATGATCAAAAGTCTTCGCAAAGCTTTGTTTTAATGGACAGTTGGATTCCACCGGTCCATACCAAATGAAGCACAATGGATAGCACAAAGCGAAACTGCTCAATAAACTCTGCACGGGAGTCATTCTTACTCCTGTCCTTTATACCCACCTTTTTGCATTTCTTCACGTTGACATTTAGAGCACTGGCTCCCAGAATGCTTTGTTTCATTTGGACAGTGAATCCCGCCCGTCCATGCCAGTTGAGGCGTACCATACCGCGCAAGAGCTGCACTGCTCCAGCCGCACCTCACAGGAGTCACTCTTACACCTGTCCTTTATCCAGGCATTTCTTTATTTCATCAGTTTGCCGTTTAGAGCACTAGGCAGAAATCACATTGCGTCAGCATGGTGAACGGCCCGCGTAATCATTTGTTTTAAATGGACAGTCGGATTCCCCCGATCTATGCCAGTTGGAGTGCAGCAGACTGCGCAAGAGCCGCACTGCTCTAGTCGCACCTCGAGGGAGTCATTGTTACTCTCATCGTATACACACCTTCTTGCATTTCTTCACGTTGACATTAAATAGCACTGGGCAGAAATCACATTGTGTCAGCATCGGCAACAGCCTTCACAATCATTTGTTTTATGTGCACAGTGAGATTCCCCCGGTGCATGACAGGTAAACCACACCAGACAGTGCAATGCTGTGCTGCTCTAGTCGCACCTCATGGGAGTCAATGTTAGTCCCTTCGTTTACCCACGCCTTGTTGATTTTATCAAGTTGACATATAGGGGACTGGGCAGAAATCACATTGCGTCAGCATGGTCAAAAGTCCCCGCAATGCTTTGTTTTAAATGGACAGTCGGATTCCCCCGGTCTATACCAGTTGAAGCGCAATGGAAAGTGCAAAGCGGCACAGCTGAATGCACACTGCAAGGGAGTCATTCTTACTCATGTCGTTTATCCACACCTTTTTTTCATTTTTTCACTTTGACATTTAGAGCACTGTGCAGAAATCACACTGCGTCAGCACGGTCAACGGCCCCCAAAATGCTTTGTTTTATTTGGGCATTTTATTTTACAGGAGGTATTCAGAGACATGGATTGGGAAGAATTGGGGATAAAAGTTAATCGAGAATAGCTTGGTAACTCGCGATTCGCTGATGACATTGCCTTGCTTAGTACCTCAGGGGACCAATTGCAATGCATGTTCAGTGACCTGGATAGGCAAAGGAGAAGAGTGGGTCTAAAAATTATTCTGCAGGAAACAAAAGTAATGCTTAACAGTCTCCGAAGAAAACCGCAATTTACAATAGGCAGCGAGGCACTGGAAGTCGTAAGGGAATACACCAACTTAGGTCAGGTAGTGACAGCGGATGCGGATCATAAGACAAATATACAGAAGAACAAGAATGGGCTGGGGTGCGTTTGGCAGGCATTCTCAGATGATGAATAGCAGGTTGCCGTTATCCCCTCAAGAGGAAAGTATATAATACCTGTGTCTTACCAGCACTCACCTATGGGGCAGAAACCTTGAGGCTTACGAAAAGGGTTCTGCTCATATTGAGGACGACACAACGAGCTATGGAAAGAAGAATGATAGGTGTAACGTTCAAGGATAAGAAAAGAGCAGATTGGGTGAGGGAACAAACGCGACTTAATGACATCTTAGTTGAAATCAAGAAAAAGAAAGGGCATGGGCAGGATACGCAATGAGGAGGGAAGATAACCGATGGTCATTGAGGGTTACGGAATGGATTCCAAGGGAAGAGAAGCTTAGCAGAGGGCGGCAGAAAGTTAGGCGGGCGCATGAGATTCAGAAGTTTGCAGGGACGACATGGCCACACTTAGTACATGATCGGGGTTGTTGGAGATGTATGGGAGAGGCCTTTGCCCTGCAGTAGGCGTAACCAGGCCTATGCTGATGATGATTCCGCCGGTCCATGCCAGTTGAGGCGCACAAGACCACGCAATAGCCGCACTGCGATAGCCGCACCGCGAGGGAGTCATTGTTACTCCTGTCGTTTATCCGTCCTTTCCTTTAATTACTTCACTTTGACGTTTAGAGCACTGGGCAGAAATCACATTCCGTCAGCATGGTCGACGGCGCTCACAATCATTTGTTTTAATTGGACAGTCGGATTCCCCCGATCTATGCCAGCTGGAGTGCAGCAGACTGTGCAAATGCTGCGCTGCTCTAGTCACACCTCAAGGGTGTCATTGTTACTCTCATCGCTTACACACACCTTTTTTTGCATTTCTTCACGTTGACATTAAATAGCACTGGGCAGAAATCACATTGTGTCAGCATGGTCAACGGCCTTCGCAATCATTTCTTTTCATGGCAGAGTTAGATTCCCCTGTTGCATGCCAGGTAAACCACACCAGACAGTGCAAGCCGCGCTACTCTAGTCCCACCTCATGGGAGTCATTGTTAGTCTCTTCGTTTACCCTCGCCTTGTTGCATTTTATCACGTTGACATTTAGGGGACTGGGCAGAGATCACATTGCATCAACATGGTCAAAAGTCCTCGCAATGCTTTGTTTTAAATGGACAGTCAGATTCTCCCGGTCCATACCAGTTGAAGCGCAACGGAAAGTGCAAAGCGGCACAGCTCAATCCACACTGCAAGGGAGTCATTCTTACTCCTGTCTTTTATCCGCGCTTTTTTTTTCATTTTTTCACTTCGACATTTAGAGCACTGTGCAGAAATCACACTGCGTCAGCATGCTCAACGGCCCCCAGAATGGTTTGTTTTATTTGGACAGTGGATTCTGTCAGTCCATGCCAGTTCATTCGCACCAGACCGCGCAAGAGCTGCACTGCGCTAGCCGCACCTAAAGGGTGTCATAGTTACTCCTGTCGTTTATCCAGCCCTTTCCTTAATATATTTATTTCACGTTTAAAGCACTAGGCAGAAATCAAATTGCGTCGGCATGGTCAACGGCCCTCGCAATCATTTGTTTTAAATGGACAGTCGGATTACCCCGATCTATCCCAGTTGAAGCGCACCAGGCAGCGCTAGAGCCGCACTGCTCTAGTCGCAGCTCAAGGGAGTCATTGTTACTCACTTAGCTCCCCCACGCCTTGTTCTATTTCTTCAGGTTGACATTTAGGGCACTGGGCACAAATCACCTTGCATAAAAATGGTCAACCGCCCTCGCAATTATATCTTTTAAAAGCACAGTAAGATTTCCCCTGTGCATTCCAGTTGAACCACACCAGACAGTGCAAAGCAGCACTGTTCTAGCCGCACCTCAAGGGAGTCATTGTTACTAACGTCCTTCACCCACGCTTTGTTCCATTTCCTCACATTGACATTTAGAGCCCTGGGCACAAATCACATTGCGTCAGCATCGTCAAAAGTCCTTGCAATGCTTTGTTTTAAGTGGACAGTCAGTTTCAGCCGGTCCATGCCAGTTGAAGCACAACAGATAGCATAAAGCGCCACTCCTGAATCCACACTGCAAGGGAGTCATTCTTACTCCTGTCCTTTAACCACGCCTTTTTTTTCATTTCTGCACGTTGACATTTACAGACCTGGGCAGAAATCACATTGCGTCAGCATGGTCAACGGCCCTCAAAATGCATTGTTTTATTTCGAGAGTCGGATTCTCCCGGTCCATGCCAGTTGAAGCGTACCAGGCAGCGCAAGCGCCACACTGCTCTAGCCGCACCTTAAGAGAGCCATTGTTACTCGCTTTGTGTAGCCATGCCTTGTTGCATTTCTTCACGTTGACATTTAGGGCGCTGGGCAGAAGTCACATTACGTCAGCATGATCAAAAGTCTTCGCAAAGCTTTGTTTTAATGGACAGTTGGATTCCACCGGTCCATACCAAATGAAGCACAATGGATAGCACAAAGCGAAACTGCTCAATAAACTCTGCACGGGAGTCATTCTTACTCCTGTCCTTTATACCCACCTTTTTGCATTTCTTCACGTTGACATTTAGAGCACTGGCTCCCAGAATGCTTTGTTTCATTTGGACAGTGAATTCCGCCCGTCCATGCCAGTTGAGGCGTACCATACCGCGCAAGACCTGCACTGCTCCAGCCGCACCTCACAGGAGTCACTCTTACACCTGTCCTTTATCCAGGCATTTCTTTATTTCATCACTTTGCCGTTTAGAGCACTAGGCAGAAATCACATTGCGTCAGCATGGTGAACGGCCCGCGTAATCATTTGTTTTAAATGGACAGTCGGATTCCCCCGATCTATGCCAGTTGGAGTGCAGCAGACTGCGCAAGAGCCGCACTGCTCTAGTCGCACCTCGAGGGAGTCATTGTTACTCTCATCGCATACACACCTTCTTGCATTTCTTCACGTTGACATTAAATAGCACTGGGCAGAAATCACATTGTGTCAGCATCGGCAACAGCCTTCACAATCATTTGTTTTAAGTGCACAGTGAGATTCCCCCGGTGCATGACAGGTAAACCACACCAGACAGTGCAAAGCTGTGCTGCTCTAGTCGCACCTCATGGGAGTCATTGTTAGTCTCTTCGTTTACCCACGCCTTGTTGATTTTATCAAGTTGACATATAGGGGACTGGGCAGAAATCACATTGCGTCAGCATGGTCAAAAGTCCCCGCAATGCTTTGTTTTAAATGGACAGTCGGATTCCCCCGGTCCATGCCAGTTGATGCACAACAGATAGCATAAAGCGCCACTCCTGAATCCACACTGCAAGGGAGTCATTCTTACACCTGTCGTTTAACCACGCCTTTTTTTCATTTCTGCACGTTGACATTTACAGACCTGGGCAGAAATCACATTGCGTCAGCATGGTCAACGGCCCCCAAAATGCTTTGTTTTATTTGGGCATTTTATTTTACAGGAGGTATTCAGAGACATGGATTGGGAAGATTTGGGGATAAAAGTTAATCGATAATAGCTTAGTAACTCGCGATTCGCTGATGACATTGCCTTCCTTAGTACCTCAGGGGACCAATTGCAATGCATGTTCACTGACCTGGATAGGCAAAGCAGAAGAGTGGGTCTAAAAATTAATCTGCAGGAAACTAAAGTAATGCTTAACAGTCTCGGAAGAAAACAGCAATTTACAATTGGCAGCGAGGCACTTGAAGTCGTAAGGTATTATATCAACTTAGGGCAGGTAGTGACAGCGGATGCGGATCATGAGACAGAAATATTCAGAAGAACAAGAATGGGCTGGGGTGCGTTTGGCAGGCATTCTCAGATGATGATTAGCAGGTTGCCATTATCCCCTCAAGAGGAAAGTATATAATACCTGTGTCTTACCAGTACTCACCTATGGGGCAGAAACCTGGAGGCTTACGAAATGGGTTCTGCTCAAATTGAGGACGACGCAACGAGCTATGGAAAGAAGAATGATAGGTGTAACGTTAAAGGATAAGAAAAGAGCAGATTGGGTGAGGGAACAAACGCGAGTTAATGACATCTTAGTTGAAATCAAGAAAAAGAAATGGGCATGGGCAGGATACGAAATGCGGAGGGAAGATAACCGATGGTCATTAAGGGTTACGGAATGGATTCCAAGGGAAGGGAAGCTTAGCAGAGGGCGGCAGAAAGTTAGGCGGGCGCATGAGATTCAGAAGTTTGCGGGGACGACATGGCCACACGTAGTACATGATCGGGGTTGTTGGAGATGTACGGGAGAGGCCTTTGCCCTGCAGTAGGCGTAACCAGGCTGATGCTGATGATGATTCCGCCGGTCCATGCCAGTTGAGGCACACAAGACCACGCAAGAGCCGCACTGCGATAGCCGCACCACAAGGGAGTCATTGTGACTCCTGTAGTTTATCCATGCCTTTTTTTATTTACTTCAGTTTCACGTTTAGAGCACTGGGCAGAAATCACATTGCGTCAGCATGGTCGACGGCCCTCGCAATCATTTGTTTAAAAAGGACAGTCGGATTCCCCCGATCTATGCCAGCTGGAGTGCAGCAGACTGTGCAAAAGCTGCACTGTTCTAGTCGCACCTCAAGGGAGTCATTGTTACTCTCATAGCTTACACACACCTTCTTGCATTTCTTCACGTTGACATTAAATAGCACTGGGCAGAAATCACATTGTGTCAGCATCGGCAACGGCCTTCGCAATCATTTCTTTTCATGGCAGAGTTAGATTCCCCCGTTGCATGCCAGGTAAACCACACCAGACAGTGCAAAGCCGCGCTACTCTAGTCCCACCTCATGGGAGTCATTGTTAGTCTCTTCGTTTACCCTCGCCTTGTTGCATTTTATCACGTTGACATTTAGGGGACTGGGCAGAGATCACATTGCATCAGCATGGTCAAAAGTCCTCGCAATGCTTTCTTTTAAATGGACAGTCAGATTCTCCCGGTCCATACCAGTTGAAGCGCAACGGAAAGTGCAAAGCGGCACAGCTCAATCCACACTGTAAGGGAGTCATTCTTACTCCTGTCTTTTATCCACGCTTTTTTTTCATTTTTTCACTTCGACATTTAGAGCACTGTGCAGAAATCACACTGCGTCAGCATGCTCAACGGCCCCCAGAATGGTTTGTTTTATTTGGACAGTGGATTCTGTCAGTCCATGCCAGTTCATTCGCACCAGACCGCGCAAGAGCTGCACTGCGCTAGCCGCAGCTAAAGGGTGTCATAGTTACTCCTGTCGTTTATCCAGCCCATTCCTTAATTTATTTATTTCACGTTTAAAGCACTAGGCAGAAATCAAATTGCGTCAGCATGGTCAACGGCCCTCGCAATCATTTGTTTTAAATGGACAGTCGGATTACCCCGATCTATCCCAGTTGAAGCGCACCAGGCAGCGCTAGAGCCGCACTGCTCTAGTCGCAGCTCAAGGGAGTCATTGTTACTCACTTAGCTCCCCCACGCCTTGATCTATTTCTTCAGGTTGACATTTAGGGCACTGGGCACAAATCACCTTGCATAAAAATGGTCAACCGCCCTCGCAATTATATCTTTTAAAAGCACAGTAAGATTCCCCCTGTGCATTCCAGTTGAACCACACCAGACAGTGCAAAGCAGCACTGTTCTAGCCGCACCTTAAGGGAGTCATTGTTACCAACGTCCTTCACCCACGCTTTGTTCCATTTCCTCACATTGACATTTAGAGCCCTGGGCACAAATCACATTGCGTCAGCATCGTCAAAAGTCCTTGCAATGCTTTGTTTTAAGTGGACAGTCAGTTTCAGCCGGTCCATGCCAGTTGATGCACAACAGATAGCATAAAGTGCCACTCCTGAATCCACACTGCAAGGGAGTCATTCTTACTCCTGTCGTTTAACCACGCCTTTTTTTCATTTCTGCACGTTGACATTTACAGACCTGGGCAGAAATCACATTGCGTCAGCATGGTCAACGGCCCTCAAAATGCATTGTTTTATTTGGAGAGTCGGATTCTCCCGGTCCATGCCAGTTGAAGCGCACCAGGCAGCGCAAGCGCCACACTGCTCTAGCCGCACCTCAAGAGAGCGATTGTTACTCGCTTTGTGTAGCCATGCCTTGTTGCATTTCTTCACGTTGACATTTAGAGCGCTGGGCAGAAGTCACATTACGTCAGCATGATCAAAAGTCTTCGCAAAGCTTTGTTTTAATGGACAGTTGGATTCCACCGGTCCATACCAAATGAAGCACAATGGATAGCACAAAGCGAAACTGCTCAATAAACTCTGCACGGGAGTCATTCTTACCCCTGTCCTTTATACCCACCTTTTTGCATTTCTTCACGTTGACATTTAGAGCACTGGCTCCCAGAATGCTTTGTTTCATTTGGACAGTGAATTCCGCCCGTCCATGCCAGTTGAGGCGTACCATACCGCGCAAGAGCTGCACTGCTCCAGCCGCACCTCACAGGAGTCACTCTTACACCTGTCCTTTATCCAGGCATTTCTTTATTTCATCACTTTGCCGTTTAGAGCACTAGGCAGAAATCACATTGCGTCAGCATCGGCAACAGCCTTCACAATCATTTGTTTTAAGTGCACAGTGAGATTCCCCCGGTGCATGCCAGGTAAGCCACACCAGACAGTGCAGAGCCGTGCTGCTCTAGTCGCACCTCATGGGAGTCATTGTTAGTCTCTTCGTTTACCCTCGCCTTGTTGATTTTATCAAGTTGACATATAGGGGACTGGGCAGAGATCACATTGCATCAGCATGGTCAAAAGTCCTCGCAATGCTTTCTTTTAAATGGACAGTCAGATTCTCCCGGTCCATACCAGTTGAAGCGCAACGGAAAGTGCAAAGCGGCACAGCTCAATCCACACTGTAAGGGAGTCATTCTTACTCCTGTCTTTTATCCACGCTTTTTTTTCATTTTTTCACTTCGACATTTAGAGCACTGTGCAGAAATCACACTGCGTCAGCATGCTCAACGGCCCCCAGAATGGTTTGTTTTATTTGGACAGTGGATTCTGTCAGTCCATGCCAGTTCATTCGCACCAGACCGCGCAAGAGCTGCACTGCGCTAGCCGCAGCTAAAGGGTGTCATAGTTACTCCTGTCGTTTATCCAGCCCATTCCTTATTTATTTATTTCACGTTTAAAGCACTAGGCAGAAATCAAATTGCGTCAGCATGGTCAACGGCCCTCGCAATCATTTGTTTTAAATGGACAGTCGGATTACCCCGATCTATCCCAGTTGAAGCGCACCAGGCAGCGCTAGAGCCGCACTGCTCTAGTCGCAGCTCAAGGGAGTCATTGTTACTCACTTAGCTCCCCCACGCCTTGATCTATTTCTTCAGGTTGACATTTAGGGCACTGGGCACAAATCACCTTGCATAAAAATGGTCAACCGCCCTCGCAATTATATCTTTTAAAAGCACAGTAAGATTCCCCCTGTGCATTCCAGTTGAACCACACCAGACAGTGCAAAGCAGCACTGTTCTAGCCGCACCTTAAGGGAGTCATTGTTACCAACGTCCTTCACCCACGCTTTGTTCCATTTCCTCACATTGACATTTAGAGCCCTGGGCACAAATCACATTGCGTCAGCATCGTCAAAAGTCCTTGCAATGCTTTGTTTTAAGTGGACAGTCAGTTTCAGCCGGTCCATGCCAGTTGATGCACAACAGATAGCATAAAGTGCCACTCCTGAATCCACACTGCAAGGGAGTCATTCTTACTCCTGTCGTTTAACCACGCCTTTTTTTCATTTCTGCACGTTGACATTTACAGACCTGGGCAGAAATCACATTGCGTCAGCATGGTCAACGGCCCTCAAAATGCATTGTTTTATTTGGAGAGTCGGATTCTCCCGGTCCATGCCAGTTGAAGCGCACCAGGCAGCGCAAGCGCCACACTGCTCTAGCCGCACCTCAAGAGAGCGATTGTTACTCGCTTTGTGTAGCCATGCCTTGTTGCATTTCTTCACGTTGACATTTAGAGCGCTGGGCAGAAGTCACATTACGTCAGCATGATCAAAAGTCTTCGCAAAGCTTTGTTTTAATGGACAGTTGGATTCCACCGGTCCATACCAAATGAAGCACAATGGATAGCACAAAGCGAAACTGCTCAATAAACTCTGCACGGGAGTCATTCTTACCCCTGTCCTTTATACCCACCTTTTTGCATTTCTTCACGTTGACATTTAGAGCACTGGCTCCCAGAATGCTTTGTTTCATTTGGACAGTGAATTCCGCCCGTCCATGCCAGTTGAGGCGTACCATACCGCGCAAGAGCTGCACTGCTCCAGCCGCACCTCACAGGAGTCACTCTTACACCTGTCCTTTATCCAGGCATTTCTTTATTTCATCACTTTGCCGTTTAGAGCATTAGGCAGAAATCACATTGCGTCAGCATGGTGAACGGCCCGCGTAATCATTTGTTTTAAATGGACAGTCGGATTCCCCCGATCTATGCCAGTTGGAGTGCAGCAGACTGCGCAAGAGCCGCACTGCTCTAGTCGCACCTCGAGGGAGTCATTGTTACTCTCATCGCATACACACCTTCTTGCATTTCTTCACGTTGACATTAAATAGCACTGGGCAGAAATCACATTGTGTCAGCATCGGCAACAGCCTTCACAATCATTTGTTTTAAGTGCACAGTGAGATTCCCCCGGTGCATGACAGGTAAACCACACCAGACAGTGCAAAGCTGTGCTGCTCTAGTCGCACCTCATGGGAGTCATTGTTAGTCTCTTCGTTTACCCACGCCTTGTTGATTTTATCAAGTTGACATATAGGGGACTGGGCAGAAATCACATTGCGTCAGCATGGTCAAAAGTCCCCGCAATGCTTTGTTTTAAATGGACAGTCGGATTCCCCCGGTCCATGCCAGTTGATGCACAACAGATAGCATAAAGCGCCACTCCTGAATCCACACTGCAAGGGAGTCATTCTTACACCTGTCGTTTAACCACGCCTTTTTTTCATTTCTGCACGTTGACATTTACAGACCTGGGCAGAAATCACATTGCGTCAGCATGGTCAACGGCCCCCAAAATGCTTTGTTTTATTTGGGCATTTTATTTTACAGGAGGTATTCAGAGACATGGATTGGGAAGATTTGGGGATAAAAGTTAATCGATAATAGCTTAGTAACTCGCGACTCGCTGATGACATTGCCTTCCTTAGTACCTCAGGGGACCAATTGCAATGCATGTTCACTGACCTGGATAGGCAAAGCAGAAGAGTGGGTCTAAAAATTAATCTGCAGGAAACTAAAGTAATGCTTAACAGTCTCGGAAGAAAACAGCAATTTACAATTGGCAGCGAGGCACTTGAAGTCGTAAGGTATTATATCAACTTAGGGCAGGTAGTGACAGCGGATGCGGATCATGAGACAGAAATATTCAGAAGAACAAGAATGGGCTGGGGTGCGTTTGGCAGGCATTCTCAGATGATGATTAGCAGGTTGCCATTATCCCCTCAAGAGGAAAGTATATAATACCTGTGTCTTACCAGTACTCACCTATGGGGCAGAAACCTGGAGGCTTACGAAATGGGTTCTGCTCAAATTGAGGACGACGCAACGAGCTATGGAAAGAAGAATGATAGGTGTAACGTTAAAGGATAAGAAAAGAGCAGATTGGGTGAGGGAACAAACGCGAGTTAATGACATCTTAGTTGAAATCAAGAAAAAGAAATGGGCATGGGCAGGATACGAAATGCGGAGGGAAGATAACCGATGGTCATTAAGGGTTACGGAATGGATTCCAAGGGAAGGGAAGCTTAGCAGAGGGCGGCAGAAAGTTAGGCGGGCGCATGAGATTCAGAAGTTTGCGGGGACGACATGGCCACACTTAGTACATGATCGGGGTTGTTGGAGATGTACGGGAGAGGCCTTTGCCCTGCAGTAGGCGTAACCAGGCTGATGCTGATGATGATTCCGCCGGTCCATGCCAGTTGAGGCACACAAGACCACGCAAGAGCCGCACTGCGATAGCCGCACCACAAGGGAGTCATTGTGACTCCTGTAGTTTATCCATGCCTTTTTTTATTTACTTCAGTTTCACGTTTAGAGCACTGGGCAGAAATCACATTGCGTCAGCATGGTCGACGGCCCTCGCAATCATTTGTTTAAAAAGGACAGTCGGATTCCCCCGATCTATGCCAGCTGGAGTGCAGCAGACTGTGCAAAAGCTGCACTGTTCTAGTCGCACCTCAAGGGAGTCATTGTTACTCTCATAGCTTACACACACCTTCTTGCATTTCTTCACGTTGACATTAAATAGCACTGGGCAGAAATCACATTGTGTCAGCATCGGCAACGGCCTTCGCAATCATTTCTTTTCATGGCAGAGTTAGATTCCCCCGTTGCATGCCAGGTAAACCACACCAGACAGTGCAAAGCCGCGCTACTCTAGTCCCACCTCATGGGAGTCATTGTTAGTCTCTTCGTTTACCCTGGCCTTGTTGCATTTTATCACGTTGACATTTAGGGGACTGGGCAGAGATCACATTGCATCAGCATGGTCAAAAGTCCTCGCAATGCTTTCTTTTAAATGGACAGTCAGATTCTCCCGGTCCATACCAGTTGAAGCGCAACGGAAAGTGCAAAGCGGCACAGCTCAATCCACACTGCAAGGGAGTCATTCTTACTCCTGTCTTTTATCCACGCTTTTTATTTCATTTTTTCACTTCGACATTTAGAGCACTGTGCAGAAATCACACTGCGTCAGCATGCTCAACGGCCCCCAGAATGGTTTGTTTTATTTGGACAGTGGATTCTGTCAGTCCGTGCCAGTTCATTCGCACCAGACCGCGCAAGAGCTGCACTGCGCTAGCCGCACCTAAAGGGTGTCATAGTTACTCCTGTCGTTTATCCAGCCCTTTCCTTAATTTATTTATTTCACGTTTAAAGCACTAGGCAGAAATCAAAATGCGTCAGCATGGTCAACGGCCCTCGCAATCATTTGTTTTAAATGGACAGTCGGATTACCCCGATCTATCCCAGTTGAAGCGCACCAGGCAGCGCTAGAGCCGCACTGCTCTAGTCGCAGCTCAAGGGAGTCATTGTTACTCACTTAGCTCCCCCACGCCTTGATCTATTTCTTCAGGTTGACATTTAGGGCACTGGGCACAAATCACCTTGCATAAAAATGGTCAACCGCCCTCGCAATTATATCTTTTAAAAGCACAGTAAGATTCCCCCTGTGCATTCCAGTTGAACCACACCAGACAGTGCAAAGCAGCACTGTTCTAGCCGCACCTTAAGGGAGTCATTGTTACCAACGTCCTTCACCCACGCTTTGTTCCATTTCCTCACATTGACATTTAGAGCCCTGGGCACAAATCACATTGCGTCAGCATCGTCAAAAGTCCTTGCAATGCTTTGTTTTAAGTGGACAGTCAGTTTCAGCAGGTCCATGCCAGTTGATGCACAACAGATAGCATAAAGTGCCACTCCTGAATCCACACTGCAAGGGAGTCATTCTTACTCCTGTCGTTTAACCACGCCTTTTTTTCATTTCTGCACGTTGACATTTACAGACCTGGGCAGAAATCACATTGCGTCAGCATGGTCAACGGCCCTCAAAATGCATTGTTTTATTTGGAGAGTCGGATTCTCCCGGTCCATGCCAGTTGAAGCGCACCAGGCAGCGCAAGCGCCACACTGCTCTAGCCGCACCTCAAGAGAGCGATTGTTACTCGCTTTGTGTAGCCATGCCTTGTTGCATTTCTTCACGTTGACATTTAGAGCGCTGGGCAGAAGTCACATTACGTCAGCATGATCAAAAGTCTTCGCAAAGCTTTGTTTTAATGGACAGTTGGATTCCACCGGTCCATACCAAATGAAGCACAATGGATAGCACAAAGCGAAACTGCTCAATAAACTCTGCACGGGAGTCATTCTTACCCCTGTCCTTTATACCCACCTTTTTGCATTTCTTCACGTTGACATTTAGAGCACTGGCTCCCAGAATGCTTTGTTTCATTTGGACAGTGAATTCCGCCCGTCCATGCCAGTTGAGGCGTACCATACCGCGCAAGAGCTGCACTGCTCCAGCCGCACCTCACAGGAGTCACTCTTTCACCTGTCCTTTATCCAGGCATTTCTTTATTTCATCACTTTGCCGTTTAGAGCACTAGGCAGAAATCACATTGCGTCAGCATCGGCAACAGCCTTCACAATCATTTGTTTTAAGTGCACAGTGAGATTCCCCCGGTGCATGCCAGGTAAGCCACACCAGACAGTGCAGAGCCGTGCTGCTCTAGTCGCACCTCATGGGAGTCATTGTTAGTCTCTTCGTTTACCCTCGCCTTGTTGATTTTATCAAGTTGACATATAGGGGACTGGGCAGAGATCACATTGCATCAGCATGGTCAAAAGTCCTCGCAATGCTTTGTTTTAAATGGACAGTCAGATTCTCCCGGTCCATACCAGTTGAAGCGCAACGGAAAGTGCAAAGCGGCACAGCTCAATCCACACTGCAAGGGAGTCATTCTTACTCCTGTCTTTTATCCACGCTTTTTTTTTCATTTTTTCACTTCGACATTTAGAGCACTGTGCAGAAATCACACTGCGTCAGCATGCTCAACGGCCCCCAGAATGGTTTGTTTTATTTGGACAGTGGATTCTGTCAGTCCGTGCCAGTTCATTCGCACCAGACCGCGCAAGAGCTGCACTGCGCTAGCCGCACCTAAAGGGTGTCATAGTTACTCCTGTCGTTTATCCAGCCCTTTCCTTAATTTATGTATTTCACGTTTAAAGCACTAGGCAGAAATCAAATTGCGTCAGCATGGTCAACGGCCCTCGCAATCATTTGTTTTAAATGGACAGTCGGATTACCCCGATCTATCCCAGTTGAAGCGCACCAGGCAGCGCTAGAGCCGCACTGCTCTAGTCGCAGCTCAAGGGAGTCATTGTTACTCACTTAGCTCCCCCACGCCTTGATCTATTTCTTCAGGTTGACATTTAGGGCACTGGGCACAAATCACCTTGCATAAAAATGGTCAACCGCCCTCGCAATTATATCTTTTAAAAGCACAGTAAGATTCCCCCTGTGCATTCCAGTTGAACCACACCAGACAGTGCAAAGCAGCACTGTTCTAGCCGCACCTTAAGGGAGTCATTGTTACCAACGTCCTTCACCCACGCTTTGTTCCATTTCCTCACATTGACATTTAGAGCCCTGGGCACAAATCACATTGCGTCAGCATCGTCAAAAGTCCTTGCAATGCTTTGTTTTAAGTGGACAGTCAGTTTCAGCCGGTCCATGCCAGTTGATGCACAACAGATAGCATAAAGTGCCACTCCTGAATCCACACTGCAAGGGAGTCATTCTTACTCCTGTCGTTTAACCACGCCTTTTTTTCATTTCTGCACGTTGACATTTACAGACCTGGGCAGAAATCACATTGCGTCAGCATGGTCAACGGCCCTCAAAATGCATTGTTTTATTTGGAGAGTCGGATTCTCCCGGTCCATGCCAGTTGAAGCGCACCAGGCAGCGCAAGCGCCACACTGCTCTAGCCGCACCTCAAGAGAGCGATTGTTACTCGCTTTGTGTAGCCATGCCTTGTTGCATTTCTTCACGTTGACATTTAGAGCGCTGGGCAGAAGTCACATTACGTCAGCATGATCAAAAGTCTTCGCAAAGCTTTGTTTTAATGGACAGTTGGATTCCACCGGTCCATACCAAATGAAGCACAATGGATAGCACAAAGCGAAACTGCTCAATAAACTCTGCACGGGAGTCATTCTTACCCCTGTCCTTTATACCCACCTTTTTGCATTTCTTCACGTTGACATTTAGAGCACTGGCTCCCAGAATGCTTTGTTTCATTTGGACAGTGAATTCCGCCCGTCCATGCCAGTTGAGGCGTACCATACCGCGCAAGAGCTGCACTGCTCCAGCCGCACCTCACAGGAGTCACTCTTACACCTGTCCTTTATCCAGGCATTTCTTTATTTCATCACTTTGCCGTTTAGAGCATTAGGCAGAAATCACATTGCGTCAGCATGGTGAACGGCCCGCGTAATCATTTGTTTTAAATGGACAGTCGGATTCCCCCGATCTATGCCAGTTGGAGTGCAGCAGACTGCGCAAGAGCCGCACTGCTCTAGTCGCACCTCGAGGGAGTCATTGTTACTCTCATCGCATACACACCTTCTTGCATTTCTTCACGTTGACATTAAATAGCACTGGGCAGAAATCACATTGTGTCAGCATCGGCAACAGCCTTCACAATCATTTGTTTTAAGTGCACAGTGAGATTCCCCCGGTGCATGACAGGTAAACCACACCAGACAGTGCAAAGCTGTGCTGCTCTAGTCGCACCTCATGGGAGTCATTGTTAGTCTCTTCGTTTACCCACGCCTTGTTGATTTTATCAAGTTGACATATAGGGGACTGGGCAGAAATCACATTGCGTCAGCATGGTCAAAAGTCCCCGCAATGCTTTGTTTTAAATGGACAGTCGGATTCCCCCGGTCCATGCCAGTTGATGCACAACAGATAGCATAAAGCGCCACTCCTGAATCCACACTGCAAGGGAGTCATTCTTACACCTGTCGTTTAACCACGCCTTTTTTTCATTTCTGCACGTTGACATTTACAGACCTGGGCAGAAATCACATTGCGTCAGCATGGTCAACGGCCCCCAAAATGCTTTGTTTTATTTGGGCATTTTATTTTACAGGAGGTATTCAGAGACATGGATTGGGAAGATTTGGGGATAAAAGTTAATCGATAATAGCTTAGTAACTCGCGACTCGCTGATGACATTGCCTTCCTTAGTACCTCAGGGGACCAATTGCAATGCATGTTCACTGACCTGGATAGGCAAAGCAGAAGAGTGGGTCTAAAAATTAATCTGCAGGAAACTAAAGTAATGCTTAACAGTCTCGGAAGAAAACAGCAATTTACAATTGGCAGCGAGGCACTTGAAGTCGTAAGGTATTATATCAACTTAGGGCAGGTAGTGACAGCGGATGCGGATCATGAGACAGAAATATTCAGAAGAACAAGAATGGGCTGGGGTGCGTTTGGCAGGCATTCTCAGATGATGATTAGCAGGTTGCCATTATCCCCTCAAGAGGAAAGTATATAATACCTGTGTCTTACCAGTACTCACCTATGGGGCAGAAACCTGGAGGCTTACGAAATGGGTTCTGCTCAAATTGAGGACGACGCAACGAGCTATGGAAAGAAGAATGATAGGTGTAACGTTAAAGGATAAGAAAAGAGCAGATTGGGTGAGGGAACAAACGCGAGTTAATGACATCTTAGTTGAAATCAAGAAAAAGAAATGGGCATGGGCAGGATACGAAATGCGGAGGGAAGATAACCGATGGTCATTAAGGGTTACGGAATGGATTCCAAGGGAAGGGAAGCTTAGCAGAGGGCGGCAGAAAGTTAGGCGGGCGCATGAGATTCAGAAGTTTGCGGGGACGACATGGCCACACTTAGTACATGATCGGGGTTGTTGGAGATGTACGGGAGAGGCCTTTGCCCTGCAGTAGGCGTAACCAGGCTGATGCTGATGATGATTCCGCCGGTCCATGCCAGTTGAGGCACACAAGACCACGCAAGAGCCGCACTGCGATAGCCGCACCACAAGGGAGTCATTGTGACTCCTGTAGTTTATCCATGCCTTTTTTTATTTACTTCAGTTTCACGTTTAGAGCACTGGGCAGAAATCACATTGCGTCAGCATGGTCGACGGCCCTCGCAATCATTTGTTTAAAAAGGACAGTCGGATTCCCCCGATCTATGCCAGCTGGAGTGCAGCAGACTGTGCAAAAGCTGCACTGTTCTAGTCGCACCTCAAGGGAGTCATTGTTACTCTCATAGCTTACACACACCTTCTTGCATTTCTTCACGTTGACATTAAATAGCACTGGGCAGAAATCACATTGTGTCAGCATCGGCAACGGCCTTCGCAATCATTTCTTTTCATGGCAGAGTTAGATTCCCCCGTTGCATGCCAGGTAAACCACACCAGACAGTGCAAAGCCGCGCTACTCTAGTCCCACCTCATGGGAGTCATTGTTAGTCTCTTCGTTTACCCTGGCCTTGTTGCATTTTATCACGTTGACATTTAGGGGACTGGGCAGAGATCACATTGCATCAGCATGGTCAAAAGTCCTCGCAATGCTTTCTTTTAAATGGACAGTCAGATTCTCCCGGTCCATACCAGTTGAAGCGCAACGGAAAGTGCAAAGCGGCACAGCTCAATCCACACTGCAAGGGAGTCATTCTTACTCCTGTCTTTTATCCACGCTTTTTTTTTCATTTTTTCACTTCGACATTTAGAGCACTGTGCAGAAATCACACTGCGTCAGCATGCTCAACGGCCCCCAGAATGGTTTGTTTTATTTGGACAGTGGATTCTGTCAGTCCGTGCCAGTTCATTCGCACCAGACCGCGCAAGAGCTGCACTGCGCTAGCCGCACCTAAAGGGTGTCATAGTTACTCCTGTCGTTTATCCAGCCCTTTCCTTAATTTATTTATTTCACGTTTAAAGCACTAGGCAGAAATCAAAATGCGTCAGCATGGTCAACGGCCCTCGCAATCATTTGTTTTAAATGGACAGTCGGATTACCCCGATCTATCCCAGTTGAAGCGCACCAGGCAGCGCTAGAGCCGCACTGCTCTAGTCGCAGCTCAAGGGAGTCATTGTTACTCACTTAGCTCCCCCACGCCTTGATCTATTTCTTCAGGTTGACATTTAGGGCACTGGGCACAAATCACCTTGCATAAAAATGGTCAACCGCCCTCGCAATTATATCTTTTAAAAGCACAGTAAGATTCCCCCTGTGCATTCCAGTTGAACCACACCAGACAGTGCAAAGCAGCACTGTTCTAGCCGCACCTTAAGGGAGTCATTGTTACCAACGTCCTTCACCCACGCTTTGTTCCATTTCCTCACATTGACATTTAGAGCCCTGGGCACAAATCACATTGCGTCAGCATCGTCAAAAGTCCTTGCAATGCTTTGTTTTAAGTGGACAGTCAGTTTCAGCAGGTCCATGCCAGTTGATGCACAACAGATAGCATAAAGTGCCACTCCTGAATCCACACTGCAAGGGAGTCATTCTTACTCCTGTCGTTTAACCACGCCTTTTTTTCATTTCTGCACGTTGACATTTACAGACCTGGGCAGAAATCACATTGCGTCAGCATGGTCAACGGCCCTCAAAATGCATTGTTTTATTTGGAGAGTCGGATTCTCCCGGTCCATGCCAGTTGAAGCGCACCAGGCAGCGCAAGCGCCACACTGCTCTAGCCGCACCTCAAGAGAGCGATTGTTACTCGCTTTGTGTAGCCATGCCTTGTTGCATTTCTTCACGTTGACATTTAGAGCGCTGGGCAGAAGTCACATTACGTCAGCATGATCAAAAGTCTTCGCAAAGCTTTGTTTTAATGGACAGTTGGATTCCACCGGTCCATACCAAATGAAGCACAATGGATAGCACAAAGCGAAACTGCTCAATAAACTCTGCACGGGAGTCATTCTTACCCCTGTCCTTTATACCCACCTTTTTGCATTTCTTCACGTTGACATTTAGAGCACTGGCTCCCAGAATGCTTTGTTTCATTTGGACAGTGAATTCCGCCCGTCCATGCCAGTTGAGGCGTACCATACCGCGCAAGAGCTGCACTGCTCCAGCCGCACCTCACAGGAGTCACTCTTACACCTGTCCTTTATCCAGGCATTTCTTTATTTCATCACTTTGCCGTTTAGAGCACTAGGCAGAAATCACATTGCGTCAGCATCGGCAACAGCCTTCACAATCATTTGTTTTAAGTGCACAGTGAGATTCCCCCGGTGCATGCCAGGTAAGCCACACCAGACAGTGCAGAGCCGTGCTGCTCTAGTCGCACCTCATGGGAGTCATTGTTAGTCTCTTCGTTTACCCTCGCCTTGTTGATTTTATCAAGTTGACATATAGGGGACTGGGCAGAGATCACATTGCATCAGCATGGTCAAAAGTCCTCGCAATGCTTTGTTTTAAATGGACAGTCAGATTCTCCCGGTCCATACCAGTTGAAGCGCAACGGAAAGTGCAAAGCGGCACAGCTCAATCCACACTGCAAGGGAGTCATTCTTACTCCTGTCTTTTATCCACGCTTTTTTTTTCATTTTTTCACTTCGACATTTAGAGCACTGTGCAGAAATCACACTGCGTCAGCATGCTCAACGGCCCCCAGAATGGTTTGTTTTATTTGGACAGTGGATTCTGTCAGTCCGTGCCAGTTCATTCGCACCAGACCGCGCAAGAGCTGCACTGCGCTAGCCGCACCTAAAGGGTGTCATAGTTACTCCTGTCGTTTATCCAGCCCTTTCCTTAATTTATGTATTTCACGTTTAAAGCACTAGGCAGAAATCAAATTGCGTCAGCATGGTCAACGGCCCTCGCAATCATTTGTTTTAAATGGACAGTCGGATTACCCCGATCTATCCCAGTTGAAGCGCACCAGGCAGCGCTAGAGCCGCACTGCTCTAGTCGCAGCTCAAGGGAGTCATTGTTACTCACTTAGCTCCCCCACGCCTTGATCTATTTCTTCAGGTTGACATTTAGGGCACTGGGCACAAATCACCTTGCATAAAAATGGTCAACCGCCCTCGCAATTATATCTTTTAAAAGCACAGTAAGATTCCCCCTGTGCATTCCAGTTGAACCACACCAGACAGTGCAAAGCAGCACTGTTCTAGCCGCACCTTAAGGGAGTCATTGTTACCAACGTCCTTCACCCACGCTTTGTTCCATTTCCTCACATTGACATTTAGAGCCCTGGGCACAAATCACATTGCGTCAGCATCGTCAAAAGTCCTTGCAATGCTTTGTTTTAAGTGGACAGTCAGTTTCAGCCGGTCCATGCCAGTTGATGCACAACAGATAGCATAAAGTGCCACTCCTGAATCCACACTGCAAGGGAGTCATTCTTACTCCTGTCGTTTAACCACGCCTTTTTTTCATTTCTGCACGTTGACATTTACAGACCTGGGCAGAAATCACATTGCGTCAGCATGGTCAACGGCCCTCAAAATGCATTGTTTTATTTGGAGAGTCGGATTCTCCCGGTCCATGCCAGTTGAAGCGCACCAGGCAGCGCAAGCGCCACACTGCTCTAGCCGCACCTCAAGAGAGCGATTGTTACTCGCTTTGTGTAGCCATGCCTTGTTGCATTTCTTCACGTTGACATTTAGAGCGCTGGGCAGAAGTCACATTACGTCAGCATGATCAAAAGTCTTCGCAAAGCTTTGTTTTAATGGACAGTTGGATTCCACCGGTCCATACCAAATGAAGCACAATGGATAGCACAAAGCGAAACTGCTCAATAAACTCTGCACGGGAGTCATTCTTACCCCTGTCCTTTATACCCACCTTTTTGCATTTCTTCACGTTGACATTTAGAGCACTGGCTCCCAGAATGCTTTGTTTCATTTGGACAGTGAATTCCGCCCGTCCATGCCAGTTGAGGCGTACCATACCGCGCAAGAGCTGCACTGCTCCAGCCGCACCTCACAGGAGTCACTCTTACACCTGTCCTTTATCCAGGCATTTCTTTATTTCATCACTTTGCCGTTTAGAGCATTAGGCAGAAATCACATTGCGTCAGCATGGTGAACGGCCCGCGTAATCATTTGTTTTAAATGGACAGTCGGATTCCCCCGATCTATGCCAGTTGGAGTGCAGCAGACTGCGCAAGAGCCGCACTGCTCTAGTCGCACCTCGAGGGAGTCATTGTTACTCTCATCGCATACACACCTTCTTGCATTTCTTCACGTTGACATTAAATAGCACTGGGCAGAAATCACATTGTGTCAGCATCGGCAACAGCCTTCACAATCATTTGTTTTAAGTGCACAGTGAGATTCCCCCGGTGCATGACAGGTAAACCACACCAGACAGTGCAAAGCTGTGCTGCTCTAGTCGCACCTCATGGGAGTCATTGTTAGTCTCTTCGTTTACCCACGCCTTGTTGATTTTATCAAGTTGACATATAGGGGACTGGGCAGAAATCACATTGCGTCAGCATGGTCAAAAGTCCCCGCAATGCTTTGTTTTAAATGGACAGTCGGATTCCCCCGGTCCATGCCAGTTGATGCACAACAGATAGCATAAAGCGCCACTCCTGAATCCACACTGCAAGGGAGTCATTCTTACACCTGTCGTTTAACCACGCCTTTTTTTCATTTCTGCACGTTGACATTTACAGACCTGGGCAGAAATCACATTGCGTCAGCATGGTCAACGGCCCCCAAAATGCTTTGTTTTATTTGGGCATTTTATTTTACAGGAGGTATTCAGAGACATGGATTGGGAAGATTTGGGGATAAAAGTTAATCGATAATAGCTTAGTAACTCGCGATTCGCTGATGACATTGCCTTCCTTAGTACCTCAGGGGACCAATTGCAATGCATGTTCACTGACCTGGATAGGCAAAGCAGAAGAGTGGGTCTAAAAATTAATCTGCAGGAAACTAAAGTAATGCTTAACAGTCTCGGAAGAAAACAGCAATTTACAATTGGCAGCGAGGCACTTGAAGTCGTAAGGTATTATATCAACTTAGGGCAGGTAGTGACAGCGGATGCGGATCATGAGACAGAAATATTCAGAAGAACAAGAATGGGCTGGGGTGCGTTTGGCAGGCATTCTCAGATGATGATTAGCAGGTTGCCATTATCCCCTCAAGAGGAAAGTATATAATACCTGTGTCTTACCAGTACTCACCTATGGGGCAGAAACCTGGAGGCTTACGAAATGGGTTCTGCTCAAATTGAGGACGACGCAACGAGCTATGGAAAGAAGAATGATAGGTGTAACGTTAAAGGATAAGAAAAGAGCAGATTGGGTGAGGGAACAAACGCGAGTTAATGACATCTTAGTTGAAATCAAGAAAAAGAAATGGGCATGGGCAGGATACGAAATGCGGAGGGAAGATAACCGATGGTCATTAAGGGTTACGGAATGGATTCCAAGGGAAGGGAAGCTTAGCAGAGGGCGGCAGAAAGTTAGGCGGGCGCATGAGATTCAGAAGTTTGCGGGGACGACATGGCCACACTTAGTACATGATCGGGGTTGTTGGAGATGTACGGGAGAGGCCTTTGCCCTGCAGTAGGCGTAACCAGGCTGATGCTGATGATGATTCCGCCGGTCCATGCCAGTTGAGGCACACAAGACCACGCAAGAGCCGCACTGCGATAGCCGCACCACAAGGGAGTCATTGTGACTCCTGTAGTTTATCCATGCCTTTTTTTATTTACTTCAGTTTCACGTTTAGAGCACTGGGCAGAAATCACATTGCGTCAGCATGGTCGACGGCCCTCGCAATCATTTGTTTAAAAAGGACAGTCGGATTCCCCCGATCTATGCCAGCTGGAGTGCAGCAGACTGTGCAAAAGCTGCACTGTTCTAGTCGCACCTCAAGGGAGTCATTGTTACTCTCATAGCTTACACACACCTTCTTGCATTTCTTCACGTTGACATTAAATAGCACTGGGCAGAAATCACATTGTGTCAGCATCGGCAACGGCCTTCGCAATCATTTCTTTTCATGGCAGAGTTAGATTCCCCCGTTGCATGCCAGGTAAACCACACCAGACAGTGCAAAGCCGCGCTACTCTAGTCCCACCTCATGGGAGTCATTGTTAGTCTCTTCGTTTACCCTGGCCTTGTTGCATTTTATCACGTTGACATTTAGGGGACTGGGCAGAGATCACATTGCATCAGCATGGTCAAAAGTCCTCGCAATGCTTTCTTTTAAATGGACAGTCAGATTCTCCCGGTCCATACCAGTTGAAGCGCAACGGAAAGTGCAAAGCGGCACAGCTCAATCCACACTGCAAGGGAGTCATTCTTACTCCTGTCTTTTATCCACGCTTTTTTTTTCATTTTTTCACTTCGACATTTAGAGCACTGTGCAGAAATCACACTGCGTCAGCATGCTCAACGGCCCCCAGAATGGTTTGTTTTATTTGGACAGTGGATTCTGTCAGTCCGTGCCAGTTCATTCGCACCAGACCGCGCAAGAGCTGCACTGCGCTAGCCGCACCTAAAGGGTGTCATAGTTACTCCTGTCGTTTATCCAGCCCTTTCCTTAATTTATTTATTTCACGTTTAAAGCACTAGGCAGAAATCAAAATGCGTCAGCATGGTCAACGGCCCTCGCAATCATTTGTTTTAAATGGACAGTCGGATTACCCCGATCTATCCCAGTTGAAGCGCACCAGGCAGCGCTAGAGCCGCACTGCTCTAGTCGCAGCTCAAGGGAGTCATTGTTACTCACTTAGCTCCCCCACGCCTTGATCTATTTCTTCAGGTTGACATTTAGGGCACTGGGCACAAATCACCTTGCATAAAAATGGTCAACCGCCCTCGCAATTATATCTTTTAAAAGCACAGTAAGATTCCCCCTGTGCATTCCAGTTGAACCACACCAGACAGTGCAAAGCAGCACTGTTCTAGCCGCACCTTAAGGGAGTCATTGTTACCAACGTCCTTCACCCACGCTTTGTTCCATTTCCTCACATTGACATTTAGAGCCCTGGGCACAAATCACATTGCGTCAGCATCGTCAAAAGTCCTTGCAATGCTTTGTTTTAAGTGGACAGTCAGTTTCAGCAGGTCCATGCCAGTTGATGCACAACAGATAGCATAAAGTGCCACTCCTGAATCCACACTGCAAGGGAGTCATTCTTACTCCTGTCGTTTAACCACGCCTTTTTTTCATTTCTGCACGTTGACATTTACAGACCTGGGCAGAAATCACATTGCGTCAGCATGGTCAACGGCCCTCAAAATGCATTGTTTTATTTGGAGAGTCGGATTCTCCCGGTCCATGCCAGTTGAAGCGCACCAGGCAGCGCAAGCGCCACACTGCTCTAGCCGCACCTCAAGAGAGCGATTGTTACTCGCTTTGTGTAGCCATGCCTTGTTGCATTTCTTCACGTTGACATTTAGAGCGCTGGGCAGAAGTCACATTACGTCAGCATGATCAAAAGTCTTCGCAAAGCTTTGTTTTAATGGACAGTTGGATTCCACCGGTCCATACCAAATGAAGCACAATGGATAGCACAAAGCGAAACTGCTCAATAAACTCTGCACGGGAGTCATTCTTACCCCTGTCCTTTATACCCACCTTTTTGCATTTCTTCACGTTGACATTTAGAGCACTGGCTCCCAGAATGCTTTGTTTCATTTGGACAGTGAATTCCGCCCGTCCATGCCAGTTGAGGCGTACCATACCGCGCAAGAGCTGCACTGCTCCAGCCGCACCTCACAGGAGTCACTCTTACACCTGTCCTTTATCCAGGCATTTCTTTATTTCATCACTTTGCCGTTTAGAGCACTAGGCAGAAATCACATTGCGTCAGCATCGGCAACAGCCTTCACAATCATTTGTTTTAAGTGCACAGTGAGATTCCCCCGGTGCATGCCAGGTAAGCCACACCAGACAGTGCAGAGCCGTGCTGCTCTAGTCGCACCTCATGGGAGTCATTGTTAGTCTCTTCGTTTACCCTCGCCTTGTTGATTTTATCAAGTTGACATATAGGGGACTGGGCAGAGATCACATTGCATCAGCATGGTCAAAAGTCCTCGCAATGCTTTGTTTTAAATGGACAGTCAGATTCTCCCGGTCCATACCAGTTGAAGCGCAACGGAAAGTGCAAAGCGGCACAGCTCAATCCACACTGCAAGGGAGTCATTCTTACTCCTGTCTTTTATCCACGCTTTTTTTTTCATTTTTTCACTTCGACATTTAGAGCACTGTGCAGAAATCACACTGCGTCAGCATGCTCAACGGCCCCCAGAATGGTTTGTTTTATTTGGACAGTGGATTCTGTCAGTCCGTGCCAGTTCATTCGCACCAGACCGCGCAAGAGCTGCACTGCGCTAGCCGCACCTAAAGGGTGTCATAGTTACTCCTGTCGTTTATCCAGCCCTTTCCTTAATTTATGTATTTCACGTTTAAAGCACTAGGCAGAAATCAAATTGCGTCAGCATGGTCAACGGCCCTCGCAATCATTTGTTTTAAATGGACAGTCGGATTACCCCGATCTATCCCAGTTGAAGCGCACCAGGCAGCGCTAGAGCCGCACTGCTCTAGTCGCAGCTCAAGGGAGTCATTGTTACTCACTTAGCTCCCCCACGCCTTGATCTATTTCTTCAGGTTGACATTTAGGGCACTGGGCACAAATCACCTTGCATAAAAATGGTCAACCGCCCTCGCAATTATATCTTTTAAAAGCACAGTAAGATTCCCCCTGTGCATTCCAGTTGAACCACACCAGACAGTGCAAAGCAGCACTGTTCTAGCCGCACCTTAAGGGAGTCATTGTTACCAACGTCCTTCACCCACGCTTTGTTCCATTTCCTCACATTGACATTTAGAGCCCTGGGCACAAATCACATTGCGTCAGCATCGTCAAAAGTCCTTGCAATGCTTTGTTTTAAGTGGACAGTCAGTTTCAGCCGGTCCATGCCAGTTGATGCACAACAGATAGCATAAAGTGCCACTCCTGAATCCACACTGCAAGGGAGTCATTCTTACTCCTGTCGTTTAACCACGCCTTTTTTTCATTTCTGCACGTTGACATTTACAGACCTGGGCAGAAATCACATTGCGTCAGCATGGTCAACGGCCCTCAAAATGCATTGTTTTATTTGGAGAGTCGGATTCTCCCGGTCCATGCCAGTTGAAGCGCACCAGGCAGCGCAAGCGCCACACTGCTCTAGCCGCACCTCAAGAGAGCGATTGTTACTCGCTTTGTGTAGCCATGCCTTGTTGCATTTCTTCACGTTGACATTTAGAGCGCTGGGCAGAAGTCACATTACGTCAGCATGATCAAAAGTCTTCGCAAAGCTTTGTTTTAATGGACAGTTGGATTCCACCGGTCCATACCAAATGAAGCACAATGGATAGCACAAAGCGAAACTGCTCAATAAACTCTGCACGGGAGTCATTCTTACCCCTGTCCTTTATACCCACCTTTTTGCATTTCTTCACGTTGACATTTAGAGCACTGGCTCCCAGAATGCTTTGTTTCATTTGGACAGTGAATTCCGCCCGTCCATGCCAGTTGAGGCGTACCATACCGCGCAAGAGCTGCACTGCTCCAGCCGCACCTCACAGGAGTCACTCTTACACCTGTCCTTTATCCAGGCATTTCTTTATTTCATCACTTTGCCGTTTAGAGCATTAGGCAGAAATCACATTGCGTCAGCATGGTGAACGGCCCGCGTAATCATTTGTTTTAAATGGACAGTCGGATTCCCCCGATCTATGCCAGTTGGAGTGCAGCAGACTGCGCAAGAGCCGCACTGCTCTAGTCGCACCTCGAGGGAGTCATTGTTACTCTCATCGCATACACACCTTCTTGCATTTCTTCACGTTGACATTAAATAGCACTGGGCAGAAATCACATTGTGTCAGCATCGGCAACAGCCTTCACAATCATTTGTTTTAAGTGCACAGTGAGATTCCCCCGGTGCATGACAGGTAAACCACACCAGACAGTGCAAAGCTGTGCTGCTCTAGTCGCACCTCATGGGAGTCATTGTTAGTCTCTTCGTTTACCCACGCCTTGTTGATTTTATCAAGTTGACATATAGGGGACTGGGCAGAAATCACATTGCGTCAGCATGGTCAAAAGTCCCCGCAATGCTTTGTTTTAAATGGACAGTCGGATTCCCCCGGTCCATGCCAGTTGATGCACAACAGATAGCATAAAGCGCCACTCCTGAATCCACACTGCAAGGGAGTCATTCTTACACCTGTCGTTTAACCACGCCTTTTTTTCATTTCTGCACGTTGACATTTACAGACCTGGGCAGAAATCACATTGCGTCAGCATGGTCAACGGCCCCCAAAATGCTTTGTTTTATTTGGGCATTTTATTTTACAGGAGGTATTCAGAGACATGGATTGGGAAGATTTGGGGATAAAAGTTAATCGATAATAGCTTAGTAACTCGCGATTCGCTGATGACATTGCCTTCCTTAGTACCTCAGGGGACCAATTGCAATGCATGTTCACTGACCTGGATAGGCAAAGCAGAAGAGTGGGTCTAAAAATTAATCTGCAGGAAACTAAAGTAATGCTTAACAGTCTCGGAAGAAAACAGCAATTTACAATTGGCAGCGAGGCACTTGAAGTCGTAAGGTATTATATCAACTTAGGGCAGGTAGTGACAGCGGATGCGGATCATGAGACAGAAATATTCAGAAGAACAAGAATGGGCTGGGGTGCGTTTGGCAGGCATTCTCAGATGATGATTAGCAGGTTGCCATTATCCCCTCAAGAGGAAAGTATATAATACCTGTGTCTTACCAGTACTCACCTATGGGGCAGAAACCTGGAGGCTTACGAAATGGGTTCTGCTCAAATTGAGGACGACGCAACGAGCTATGGAAAGAAGAATGATAGGTGTAACGTTAAAGGATAAGAAAAGAGCAGATTGGGTGAGGGAACAAACGCGAGTTAATGACATCTTAGTTGAAATCAAGAAAAAGAAATGGGCATGGGCAGGATACGAAATGCGGAGGGAAGATAACCGATGGTCATTAAGGGTTACGGAATGGATTCCAAGGGAAGGGAAGCTTAGCAGAGGGCGGCAGAAAGTTAGGCGGGCGCATGAGATTCAGAAGTTTGCGGGGACGACATGGCCACACTTAGTACATGATCGGGGTTGTTGGAGATGTACGGGAGAGGCCTTTGCCCTGCAGTAGGCGTAACCAGGCTGATGCTGATGATGATTCCGCCGGTCCATGCCAGTTGAGGCACACAAGACCACGCAAGAGCCGCACTGCGATAGCCGCACCACAAGGGAGTCATTGTGACTCCTGTAGTTTATCCATGCCTTTTTTTATTTACTTCAGTTTCACGTTTAGAGCACTGGGCAGAAATCACATTGCGTCAGCATGGTCGACGGCCCTCGCAATCATTTGTTTAAAAAGGACAGTCGGATTCCCCCGATCTATGCCAGCTGGAGTGCAGCAGACTGTGCAAAAGCTGCACTGTTCTAGTCGCACCTCAAGGGAGTCATTGTTACTCTCATAGCTTACACACACCTTCTTGCATTTCTTCACGTTGACATTAAATAGCACTGGGCAGAAATCACATTGTGTCAGCATCGGCAACGGCCTTCGCAATCATTTCTTTTCATGGCAGAGTTAGATTCCCCCGTTGCATGCCAGGTAAACCACACCAGACAGTGCAAAGCCGCGCTACTCTAGTCCCACCTCATGGGAGTCATTGTTAGTCTCTTCGTTTACCCTCGCCTTGTTGCATTTTATCACGTTGACATTTAGGGGACTGGGCAGAGATCACATTGCATCAGCATGGTCAAAAGTCCTCGCAATGCTTTCTTTTAAATGGACAGTCAGATTCTCCCGGTCCATACCAGTTGAAGCGCAACGGAAAGTGCAAAGCGGCACAGCTCAATCCACACTGCAAGGGAGTCATTCTTACTCCTGTCTTTTATCCACGCTTTTTTTTTCATTTTTTCACTTCGACATTTAGAGCACTGTGCAGAAATCACACTGCGTCAGCATGCTCAACGGCCCCCAGAATGGTTTGTTTTATTTGGACAGTGGATTCTGTCAGTCCGTGCCAGTTCATTCGCACCAGACCGCGCAAGAGCTGCACTGCGCTAGCCGCACCTAAAGGGTGTCATAGTTACTCCTGTCGTTTATCCAGCCCTTTCCTTAATTTATTTATTTCACGTTTAAAGCACTAGGCAGAAATCAAATTGCGTCAGCATGGTCAACGGCCCTCGCAATCATTTGTTTTAAATGGACAGTCGGATTACCCCGATCTATCCCAGTTGAAGCGCACCAGGCAGCGCTAGAGCCGCACTGCTCTAGTCGCAGCTCAAGGGAGTCATTGTTACTCACTTAGCTCCCCCACGCCTTGATCTATTTCTTCAGGTTGACATTTAGGGCACTGGGCACAAATCACCTTGCATAAAAATGGTCAACCGCCCTCGCAATTATATCTTTTAAAAGCACAGTAAGATTCCCCCTGTGCATTCCAGTTGAACCACACCAGACAGTGCAAAGCAGCACTGTTCTAGCCGCACCTTAAGGGAGTCATTGTTACCAACGTCCTTCACCCACGCTTTGTTCCATTTCCTCACATTGACATTTAGAGCCCTGGGCACAAATCACATTGCGTCAGCATCGTCAAAAGTCCTTGCAATGCTTTGTTTTAAGTGGACAGTCAGTTTCAGCCGGTCCATGCCAGTTGATGCACAACAGATAGCATAAAGTGCCACTCCTGAATCCACACTGCAAGGGAGTCATTCTTACTCCTGTCGTTTAACCACGCCTTTTTTTCATTTCTGCACGTTGACATTTACAGACCTGGGCAGAAATCACATTGCGTCAGCATGGTCAACGGCCCTCAAAATGCATTGTTTTATTTGGAGAGTCGGATTCTCCCGGTCCATGCCAGTTGAAGCGCACCAGGCAGCGCAAGCGCCACACTGCTCTAGCCGCACCTCAAGAGAGCGATTGTTACTCGCTTTGTGTAGCCATGCCTTGTTGCATTTCTTCACGTTGACATTTAGAGCGCTGGGCAGAAGTCACATTACGTCAGCATGATCAAAAGTCTTCGCAAAGCTTTGTTTTAATGGACAGTTGGATTCCACCGGTCCATACCAAATGAAGCACAATGGATAGCACAAAGCGAAACTGCTCAATAAACTCTGCACGGGAGTCATTCTTACCCCTGTCCTTTATACCCACCTTTTTGCATTTCTTCACGTTGACATTTAGAGCACTGGCTCCCAGAATGCTTTGTTTCATTTGGACAGTGAATTCCGCCCGTCCATGCCAGTTGAGGCGTACCATACCGCGCAAGAGCTGCACTGCTCGAGCCGCACCTCACAGGAGTCACTCTTACACCTGTCCTTTATCCAGGCATTTCTTTATTTCATCACTTTGCCGTTTAGAGCACTAGGCAGAAATCACATTGCGTCAGCATCGGCAACAGCCTTCACAATCATTTGTTTTAAGTGCACAGTGAGATTCCCCCGGTGCATGCCAGGTAAGCCACACCAGACAGTGCAGAGCCGTGCTGCTCTAGTCGCACCTCATGGGAGTCATTGTTAGTCTCTTCGTTTACCCTCGCCTTGTTGATTTTATCAAGTTGACATATAGGGGACTGGGCAGAGATCACATTGCATCAGCATGGTCAAAAGTCCTCGCAATGCTTTGTTTTAAATGGACAGTCAGATTCTCCCGGTCCATACCAGTTGAAGCGCAACGGAAAGTGCAAAGCGGCACAGCTCAATCCACACTGCAAGGGAGTCATTCTTACTCCTGTCTTTTATCCACGCTTTTTTTTCATTTTTTCACTTCGACATTTAGAGCACTGTGCAGAAATCACACTGCGTCAGCATGCTCAACGGCCCCCAGAATGGTTTGTTTTATTTGGACAGTGGATTCTGTCAGTCCGTGCCAGTTCATTCGCACCAGACCGCGCAAGAGCTGCACTGCGCTAGCCGCACCTAAAGGGTGTCATAGTTACTCCTGTCGTTTATCCAGCCCTTTCCTTAATTTATTTATTTCACGTTTAAAGCACTAGGCAGAAATCAAATTGCGTCAGCATGGTCAACGGCCCTCGCAATCATTTGTTTTAAATGGACAGTCGGATTACCCCGATCTATCCCACTTGAAGCGCACCAGGCAGCGCTACAGCCGCACTGCTCTAGCCACAGCTCAAGGGAGTCATTGTTACTCACTTAGCTCCCCACGCCTTGTTCTATTTCTTCAGGTTGACATTTAGGGCACTGGGCACAAATCACCTTGCATAAAAATGGTCAACCGCCCTCGCAATTATATCTTTTAAAAGCACAGTAAGATTCCCCCTGTGCATTCCAGTTGAACCACACCAGACAGTGCAAAGCAGCACTGTTCTAGCCGCACCTCAAGGGAGTCATTGTTACTAACGTCCTTCACCCACGCTTTGTTCCATTTCCTCACATTGACATTTAGAGCCCTGGGCACAAATCACATTGCGTCAGCATCGTCAAAAGTCCTTGCAATGCTTTGTTTTAAGCGGACAGTCAGTTTCAGCCGGTCCATGCCAGTTGAAGCACAACAGATAGCATAAAGCGCCACTCCTGAATCCACACTGCAAGGGAGTCATTCTTACTCCTGTCGTTTAACCACGCCTTTTTTTTCATTTCTGCACGTTGACATTTACAGACCTGGGCAAAAATCACATTGCGTCAGCATGGTCAACGGCCCTCAAAATGCATTGTTTTATTTGGAGAGTCGGATTCTCCCGGTCCATGCCAGTTGAAGCGCACCAGGCAGCGCAAGCGCCACACTGCTCTAGCCGCACCTCAAGAGGGCCATTGTTACTCGCTTTGTGTAGCCATGCCTTGTTGCATTTCTTCACGTTGACATTAAGCGCGCTGGGCAGAAGTCACATTACGTCAGCATGATCAAAAGTCTTCGCAAAGCTTTGTTTTAATGGACAGTTGGATTCCACCGGTCCATACCAAATGAAGCACAATGGATAGCACAAAGCGAAACTGCTCAATAAACTCTGCACGGGAGTCATTCTTACTCCTGTCCTTTATACCCACCTTTTTGCATTTCTTCACGTTGACATTTAGAGCACTGGCTCCCAGAATGCTTTGTTTCATTTGGACAGTGAATTCCGCCCGTCCATGCCAGTTGAGGCGTACCATACCGCGCAAGAGCTGCACTGCTCCAGCCGCACCTCACAGGAGTCACTCTTACACCTGTCCTTTATCCAGGCATTTCTTTATTTCATCACTTTGCCGTTTAGAGCACTAGGCAGAAATCACATTGCGTCAGCATGGTGAACGGCCCGCGTAATCATTTGTTTTAAATGGACAGTCGGATTCCCCCGATCTATGCCAGTTGGAGTGCAGCAGACCGCGCAAGAGCCGCACTGCTCTAGTCGCACCTCGAGGGAGTCATTGTTACTCTCATCGCATACACACCTTCTTGCATTTCTTCACGTTGACATTAAATAGCACTGGGCAGAAATCACATTGTGTCAGCATCGGCAACAGCCTTCACAATCATTTGTTTTAAGTGCACAGTGAGATTCCCCCGGTGCATGACAGGTAAACCACACCAGACAGTGCAAAGCTGTGCTGCTCTAGTCGCACCTCATGGGAGTCATTGTTAGTCTCTTCGTTTACCCACGCCTTGTTGATTTTATCAAGTTGACATATAGGGGACTGGGCAGAAATCACATTGCGTCAGCATGGTCAAAAGTCCCCGCAATGCTTTGTTTTAAATGGACAGTCGGATTCCCCCGGTCTATACCAGTTGAAGCACAATGGAAAGTGCAAAGCGGCACAGCTGAATGCACACCGCAAGGGAGTCATTCTTACTCATGTCGTTTATCCACACCTTTTTTTCATTTTTTCACTTTGACATTTAGAGCACTGTGCAGAAATCACACTGCGTCAGCACGGTCAACGGCCCCCAAAATGCTTTGTTTTATTTGGGCATTTTATTTTACAGGAGGTATTCAGAGACATGGATTGGGAAGAATTGGGGATAAAAGTTAATCGAGAATAGCTTGGTAACTCGCGATTCGCTGATGACATTGCCTTGCTTAGTACCTCAGGGGACCAATTGCAATGCATGTTCAGTGACCTGGATAGGCAAAGCAGAAGAGTGGGTCTAAAAATTAATCTGCAGGAAACTAAAGTAATGCTTAACAGTCTCCGAAGAAAACCGCAATTTACAATAGGCAGCGAGGCACTGGAAGTCGTAAGGGAATACACCAACTTAGGTCAGGTAGTGACAGCGGATGCGGATCATATGACAGAAATATTCAGAAGAACAAGAATGGGCTGGGGTGCGTTTGGCAGGCATTCTCAGATGATGAATAGCAGGTTGCCGTTATCCCCTCAAGAGGAAAGTATATAATACCTGTCTTACCAGCACTCACCTATGGGGCAGAAACCTTGAGGCTTACGAAAAGGGTTCTGCTCATATTGAGGACGACACAACGAGCTATGGAAAGAAGAATGATAGGTGTAACGTTAAAGGATAAGAAAAGAGCAGATTGGGTGAGGGAACAAACGCGAGTTAATGACATCTTAGTTGAAATCAAGAAAAAGAAATGGGCATGGGCAGGATACGAAATGAGGAGGGAAGATAACCGATGGTCATTAAGGGTTACGGAATGGATTCCAAGGGAAGGGAAGCTTAGCAGAGGGCGGCAGAAAGTTAGGCGGGCGCATGAGATTAAGAAGTTTGCAGGGACGACATGGCCACACATAGTACATGATCGGGGTTGTTGGAGATGTACGGGAGAGGCCTTTGCCCTGCAGTAGGCGTAACCAGGCTGATGCTGATGATGATTCCGCCGGTCCATGCCAGTTGAGGCACACAAGACCACGCAAGAGCCGCACTGCGATAGCCGCACCGGGAGTCATTGTGACTCCTGTAGTTTATCCATGCCTTTTTTTATTTACTTCAGTTTCACGTTTAGAGCACTGGGCAGAAATCACATTGCGTCAGCATGGCCGACGGCCCTCGCAATCATTTGTTTTAAATGGACAGTCGGATTCCCCCGATCTATGCCAGCTGGAGTGCAGCAGACTGTGCAAAAGCTGCACTGCTCTAGTCGCACCTCAAGGGAGTCATTGTTACTCTCACCGCTTACACACACCTTCTTGCATTTCTTCACGTTGACATTAAATAGCACTGGGTAGAAATCACATAGTGTCAGCATCGGCAACAGCCTTCACAATCATTTGTTTTAAGTGCACAGTGAGATTCCCCCGGTGCATGCCAGGTAAGCCACACCAGACAGTGCAGAGCCGTGCTGCTCTAGTCGCACCTCATGGGAGTCATTGTTAGTCTCTTCGTTTACCCACGCCTTGATGATTTTATCAAGTTGACATATAGGGGACTGGGCAGAGATCACATTGCATCAGCATGGTCAAAAGTCCTCGCAATGCTTTGTTTTAAATGGACAGTCAGATTCTCCCGGTCCATACCAGTTGAAGCGCAACGGAAAGTGCAAAGCGGCACAGCTCAATCCACACTCCAAGGGAGTCATTCTTACTCCTGTCTTTTATCCACGCTTTTTTTTTCATTTTTTCACTTCGACATTTAGAGCACTGTGCAGAAATCACACTGCGTCAGCATGCTCAACGGCCCCCAGAATGGTTTGTTTTATTTGGACAGTGGATTCTGTCAGTCCGTGCCAGTTCATTCGCACCAGACCGCGCAAGAGCTGCACTGCGCTAGCCGCACCTAAAGGGTGTCATAGTTACTCCTGTCGTTTATCCAGCCCTTTCCTTAATTTATTTATTTCACGTTTAAAGCACTAGGCAGAAATCAAATTGCGTCGGCATGGTCAACGGCCCTCGCAATCATTTGTTTTAAATGGACAGTTGGATTACCCCGATCTATCCCAGTTGAAGCGCACCAGGCAGCGCTAGAGCCGCACTGCTCTAGTCGCAGCTCAAGGGAGTCATTGTTACTCACTTAGCTCCCCCACGCCTTGTTCTATTTCTTCAGGTTGACATTTAGGGCACTGGGCACAAATCACCTTGCATAAAAATGGTCAACCGCCCTCGCAATTATATCTTTTAAAAGCACAGTAAGATTCCCCCTGTGCATTCCAGTTGAACCACACCAGACAGTGCAAAGCAGCACTGTTCTAGCCGCACCTCAAGGGAGTCATTGTTACTAACGTCCTTCACCCACGCTTTGTTCCATTTCCTCACATTGACATTTAGAGCCCTGGGCACAAATCACATTGCGTCAGCATCGTCAAAAGTCCTTGCAATGCTTTGTTTTAAGTGGACAGTCAGTTTCAGCCGGTCCATGCCAGTTGAAGCACAACAGATAGCATAACGCGCCACTCCTGAATCCACACTGCAAGGGAGTCATTCTTACTCCTGTCCTTTAACCACGCCTTTTTTTTCATTTCTGCACGTTGACATTTACAGACCTGGGCAGAAATCACATTGCGTCAGCATGGTCAACGGCCCTCAAAATGCATTGTTTTATTTCGAGAGTCGGATTCTCCTGGTCCATGCCAGTTGAAGCGCACCAGGCAGCGCAAGCGCCACACTGCTCTAGCCGCACCTTAAGAGAGCCATTGTTACTCGCTTTGTGTAGCCATGCCTTGTTGCATTTCTTCACGTTGACATTTAGGGCGCCGGGCAGAAGTCACATTACGTCAGCATGATCAAAAGTCTTCGCAAAGCTTTGTTTTAATGGACAGTTGGATTCCACCGGTCCATACCAAATGAAGCACAATGGATAACACAAAGCGAAACTGCTCAATAAACTCTGCACGGGAGTCATTCTTACTCCTGTCCTTTATACCCACCTTTTTGCATTTCTTCACGTTGACATTTAGAGCACTGGCTCCCAGAATGCTTTGTTTCATTTGGACAGTGAATTCCGCCCGTCCATGCCAGTTGAGGCGTACCATTCCGCGCAAGAGCTGCACTGCTCCAGCCGCACCTCACAGGAGTCACTCTTACACCTGTCCTTTATCCAGGCATTTCTTTATTTCATCACTTTGCCGTTTAGAGCACTAGGCAGAAATCACATTGCGTCAGCATCGGCAACAGCCTTCACAATCATTTGTTTTAAGTGCACAGTGAGATTCGCCCGGTGCATGCCAGGTAAGCCACACCAGACAGTGCAGAGCCGTGCTGCTCTAGTCGCACCTCATGGGAGTCATTGTTAGTCTCTTCGTTTACCCACGCCTTGATGATTTTATCAAGTTGACATATAGGGGACTGGGCAGAGATCACATTGCATCAGCATGGTCAAAAGTCCTCGCAATGCTTTGTTTTAAATGGACAGTCAGATTCTCCCGGTCCATACCAGTTGAAGCGCAACGGAAAGTGCAAAGCGGCACAGCTCAATCCACACTGCAAGGGAGTCATTCTTACTCCTGTCTTTTATCCACGCTTTTTTTCATTTTTTCACTTCGACATTTAGAGCACTGTGCAGAAATCACACTGCGTCAGCATGCTCAACGGCCCCCAGAATGGTTTGTTTTATTTGGACAGTGGATTCTGTCAGTCCGTGCCAGTTCATTCGCACCAGACCGCGCAAGAGCTGCACTGCGCTAGCCGCACCTAAAGGGTGTCATAGTTACTCCTGTCGTTTATCCAGCCCTTTCCTTAATTTATATATTTCACGTTTAAAGCACTAGGCAGAAATCAAATTGCGTCGGCATGGTCAACGGCCCTCGCAATCATTTGTTTTAAATGGACAGTCGGATTACCCCGATCTATCCCAGTTGAAGCGCACCAGGCAGCGCTAGAGCCGCACTGCTCTAGTCGCAGCTCAAGGGAGTCATTGTTACTCACTTAGCTCCCCCACGCCTTGTTCTATTTCTTCAGGTTGACATTTAGGGCACTGGGCACAAATCACCTTGCATAAAAATGGTCAACCGCCCTCGCAATTATATCTTTTAAAAGCACAGTAAGATTCCCCCTGTGCATTCCAGTTGAACCACACCAGACAGTGCAAAGCAGCACTGTTCTAGCCGCACCTCAAGGGAGTCATTGTTACTAACGTCCTTCACCCACGCTTTGTTCCATTTCCTCACATTGACATTTAGAGCCCTGGGCACAAATCACATTGCGTCAGCATCGTCAAAAGTCCTTGCAATGCTTTGTTTTAGGTGGACAGTCAGTTTCAGCCGGTCCATGCCAGTTGAAGCACAACAGATAGCATAAAGCGCCACTCCTGAATCCACACTGCAAGGGAGTCATTCTTACTCCTGTCGTTTAACCACGCCTTTTTTTTGATTTCTGCACGTTGACATTTACAGACCTGGGCAGAAATCACATTGCGTCAGCATGGTCAACGGCCCTCAAAATGCATTGTTTTATTTGGAGAGTCGGATTCTCCCGGTCCATGCCAGTTGAAGCGCACCAGGCAGCGCAAGCGCCACACTGCTCTAGCCGCACCTCAAGAGGGCCATTGTTACTCCCTTTGTGTAGCCATGCCTTGTTGCATTTCTTCACGTTGACATTAAGCGCGCTGGGCAGAAGTCACATTACGTCAGCATGATCAAAAGTCTTCGCAAAGCTTTGTTTTAATGGACAGTTGGATTCCACCGGTCCATACCAAATGAAGCACAATGGATAACACAAAGCGAAACTGCTCAATAAACTCTGCACGGGAGTCATTCTTACTCCTGTCCTTTATACCCACCTTTCTGCATTTCTTCACGTTGACATTTAGAGCACTGGCTCCCAGAATGCTTTGTTTCATTTGGACAGTGAATTCCGCCCGTCCATGCCAGTTGAGGCGTACCATTCCGCGCA
This sequence comes from Dermacentor albipictus, assembly GCF_038994185.2. Classification (NCBI taxonomy): domain Eukaryota; kingdom Metazoa; phylum Arthropoda; class Arachnida; order Ixodida; family Ixodidae; genus Dermacentor; species Dermacentor albipictus. The sequence goes on from NW_027225586.1 coordinate 65,837, forward strand.
AGAGCTGCACTGCTCCAGCCGCACCTCACAGGAGTCACTCATACACCTGTCCTTTATCCAGGCATTTCTTTATTTCATCACTTTGCCGTTTAGAGCACTAGGCAGAAATCACATTGCGTCAGCATGGTGAACGGCCCGCGTAATCATTTGTTTTAAATGGACAGTCGGATTCCCCCGATCTATGCCAGTTGGAGTGCAGCAGACCGCGCAAGAGCCGCACTGCTCTAGTCGCACCTCGAGGGAGTCATTGTTACTCTCATCGCATACACACCTTCTTGCATTTCTTCACGTTGACATTAAATAGCACTGGGCAGAAATCACATTGTGTCAGCATCGGCAACAGCCTTCACAATCATTTGTTTTAAGTGCACAGTGAGATTCCCCCGGTGCATGACAGGTAAACCACACCAGACAGTGCAAAGCTGTGCTGCTCTAGTCGCACCTCATGGGAGTCATTGTTAGTCTCTTCGTTTACCCACGCCTTGTTGATTTTATCAAGTTGACATATAGGGGACTGGGCAGAAATCACATTGCGTCAGCATGGTCAAAAGTCCCCGCAATGCTTTGTTTTAAATGGACAGTCGGATTCCCCCGGTCTATACCAGTTGAAGCACAATGGAAAGTGCAAAGCGGCACAGCTGAATGCACACTGCAAGGGAGTCATTCTTACTCATGTCGTTTATCCACACCTTTTTTTCATTTTTTCACTTTGACATTTAGAGCACTGTGCAGAAATCACACTGCGTCAGCACGGTCAACGGCCCCCAAAATGCTTTGTTTTATTTGGGCATTTTATTTTACAGGAGGTATTCAGAGACATGGATTGGGAAGATTTGGGGATAAAAGTTAATCGATAATAGCTTAGTAACTCGCGATTCGCTGATGACATTGCCTTCCTTAGTACCTCAGGGGACCAATTGCAATGCATGTTCACTGACCTGGATAGGCAAAGCAGAAGAGTGGGTCTAAAAATTAATCTGCAGGAAACTAAAGTAATGCTTAACAGTCTCGGAAGAAAACAGCAATTTACAATTGGCAGCGAGGCACTTGAAGTCGTAAGGTATTACATCAACTTAGGGCAGGTAGTGACAGCGGATGCGGATCATGAGACAGAAATATTCAGAAGAACAAGAATGGGCTGGGGTGCGTTTGGCAGGCATTCTCAGATGATGATTAGCAGGTTGCCATTATCCCCTCAAGAGGAAAGTATATAATACCTGTGTCTTACCAGTACTCACCTATGGGGCAGAAACCTGGAGGCTTACGAAATGGGTTCTGCTCAAATTGAGGACGACGCAACGAGCTATGGAAAGAAGAATGATAGGTGTAACGTTAAAGGATAAGAAAAGAGCAGATTGGGTGAGGGAACAAACGCGAGTTAATGACATCTTAGTTGAAATCAAGAAAAAGAAATGGGCATGGGCAGGATACGAAATGCGGAGGGAAGATAACCGATGGTCATTAAGGGTTACGGAATGGATTCCAAGGGAAGGGAAGCTTAGCAGAGGGCGGCAGAAAGTTAGGCGGGCGCATGAGATTAAGAAGTTTGCAGGGACGACATGGCCACACATAGTACATGATCGGGGTTGTTGGAGATGTACGGGAGAGGCCTTTGTCCTGCAGTAGGCGTAACCAGGCTGATGCTGATGATGATTCCGCCGGTCCATGCCAGTTGAGGCACACAAGACCACGCAAGAGCCGCACTGCGATAGCCGCACCACAAGGGAGTCATTGTGACTCCTGTAGTTTATCCATGCCTTTTTTTATTTACTTCAGTTTCACGTTTAGAGCACTGGGCAGAAATCACATTGCGTCAGCATGGCCGACGGCCCTCGCAATCATTTGTTTTAAATGGACAGTCGGATTCCCCCGATCTATGCCAGCTGGAGTGCAGCAGACTGTGCAAAAGCTGCACTGCTCTAGTCGCACCTCAAGGGAGTCATTGTTACTCTCACCGCTTACACACACCTTCTTGCATTTCTTCACGTTGACAATAAATAGCACTGGGTAGAAATCACATAGTGTCAGCATCGGCAACAGCCTTCACAATCATTTGTTTTAAGTGCACAGTGAGATTCCCCCGGTGCATGCCAGGTAAGCCACACCAGACAGTGCAGAGCCGTGCTGCTCTAGTCGCACCTCATGGGAGTCATTGTTAGTCTCTTCGTTTACCCACGCCTTGATGATTTTATCAAGTTGACATATAGGGGACTGGGCAGAGATCACATTGCATCAGCATGGTCAAAAGTCCCCGCAATGCTTTGTTTTAAATGGACAGTCAGATTCTCCCGGTCCATACCAGTTGAAGCGCAACGGAAAGTGCAAAGCGGCACAGCTCAATCCACACTCCAAGGGAGTCATTCTTACTCCTGTCTTTTATCCACGCTTTTTTTTTCATTTTTTCACTTCGACATTTAGAGCACTGTGCAGAAATCACACTGCGTCAGCATGCTCAACGGCCCCCAGAATGGTTTGTTTTATTTGGACAGTGGATTCTGTCAGTCCGTGCCAGTTCATTCGCACCAGACCGCGCAAGAGCTGCACTGCGCTAGCCGCACCTAAAGGGTGTCATAGTTACTCCTGTCGTTTATCCAGCCCTTTCCTTAATTTATTTATTTCACGTTTAAAGCACTAGGCAGAAATCAAATTGCGTCGGCATGGTCAACGGCCCTCGCAATCATTTGTTTTAAATGGACAGTCGGATTACCCCGATCTATCCCAGTTGAAGCGCACCAGGCAGCGCTAGAGCCGCACTGCTCTAGTCGCAGCTCAAGGGAGTCATTGTTACTCACTTAGCTCCCCCACGCCTTGTTCTATTTCTTCAGGTTGACATTTAGGGCACTGGGCACAAATCACCTTGCATAAAAATGGTCAACCGCCCTCGCAATTATATCTTTTAAAAGCACAGTAAGATTCCCCCTGTGCATTCCAGTTGAACCACACCAGACAGTGCAAAGCAGCACTGTTCTAGCCGCACCTCAAGGGAGTCATTGTTACTAACGTCCTTCACCCACGCTTTGTTCCATTTCCTCACATTGACATTTAGAGCCCTGGGCACAAATCACATTGCGTCAGCATCGTCAAAAGTCCCTGCAATGCTTTGTTTTAGGTGGACAGTCAGTTTCAGCCGGTCCATGCCAGTTGAAGCACAACAGATAGCATAAAGCGCCACTCCTGAATCCACACTGCAAGGGAGTCATTCTTACTCCTGTCCTTTAACCACGCCTTTTTTTGCATTTCTGCACGTTGACATTTACAGACCTGGGCAGAAATCACATTGCGTCAGCATGGTCAACGGCCCTCAAATGCATTGTTTTATTTCGAGAGTCGGATTCTCCCGGTCCATGCCAGTTGAAGCGCACCAGGCAGCGCAAGCGCCACACTGCTCTAGCCGCACCTTAAGAGAGCCATTGTTACTCGCTTTGTGTAGCCATGCCTTGTTGCATTTCTTCACGTTGACATTTAGGGCGCTGGGCAGAAGTCACATTACGTCAGCATGATCAAAAGTCTTCGCAAAGCTTTGTTTTAATGGACAGTTGGATTCCACCGGTCCATACCAAATGAAGCACAATGGATAGCACAAAGCGAAACTGCTGAATAAACTCTGCACGGGAGTCATTCTTACTCCTGTCCTTTATACCCACCTTTTTGCATTTCTTCACGTTGACATTTAGAGCACTGGCTCCCAGAATGCTTTGTTTCATTTGGACAGTGAATTCCGCCCGTCCATGCCAGTTGAGGCGTACCATACCGCGCAAGAGCTGCACTGCTCCAGCAGCACCTCACAGGAGTCACTCTTACACCTGTCCTTTATCCAGGCATTTCTTTATTTCATCACTTTGCCGTTTAGAGCACTAGGCAGAAATCACATTGCGTCAGCATCGGCAACAGCCTTCACAATCATTTGTTTTAAGTGCACAGTGAGATTCCCCCGGTGCATGCCAGGTAAGCCACACCAGACAGTGCAGAGCCGTGCTGCTCTAGTCGCACCTCATGGGAGTCATTGTTAGTCTCTTCGTTTACCCACGCCTTGATGATTTTATCAAGTTGACATATAGGGGACTGGGCAGAGATCACATTGCATCAGCATGGTCAAAAGTCCTCGCAATGCTTTGTTTTAAATGGACAGTCAGATTCTCCCGGTCCATACCAGTTGAAGCGCAACGGAAAGTGCAAAGCGACACAGCTCAATCCACACTGCAAGGGAGTCATTCTTACTCCTGTCTTTTATCCACGCTTTTTTTTCACTTTTTCACTTCGACATTTAGAGCACTGTGCAGAAATCACACTGCGTCAGCATGCTGAACGGCCCCCAGAATGGTTTGTTTTATTTGGACAGTGGATTCTGTCAGTCCGTGCCAGTTCATTCGCACCAGACCGCGCAAGAGCTGCACTGCGCTAGCCGCACCTAAAGGGTGTCATAGTTACTCCTGTCGTTTATCCAGCCCTTTCCTTAATTTATTTATTTCACGTTTAAAGCACTAGGCAGAAATCAAATTGCGTCGGCATGGTCAACGGCCCTCGCAATCATTTGTTTTAAATGGACAGTCGGATTACCCCGATCTATCCCATTTGAAGCGCACCAGGCAGCGCTAGAGCCGCACTGCTCTAGTCGCAGCTCAAAGGAGTCATTGTTACTCACTTAGCTCCCCCACGCCTTGTTCTATTTCTTCAGGTTGACATTTAGGGCACTGGGCACAAATCACCTTGCATAAAAATGGTCAACCGCCCTCGCAATTATATCTTTTAAAAGCACAGTAAGATTCCCCCTCTGCATTCCAGTTGAACCACACCAGACAGTGCAAAGCAGCACTGTTCTAGCCGCACCTCAAGGGAGTCATTGTTACTAACGTCCTTCACCCACGCTTTGTTCCATTTCCTCACATTGACATTTAGAGCCCTGGGCACAAATCACATTGCGTCAGCATCGTCAAAAGTCCTTGCAATGCTTTGTTTTAAGTGGACAGTCAGTTTCAGCCGGTCCATGCCAGTTGAAGCACAACAGATAGCATAAAGCGCCACTCCTGAATCCACACTGCAAGGGAGTCATTCTTACTCCTGTCCTTTAACCACGCCTTTTTTTTCATTTCTGCACGTTGACATTTACAGACCTGGGCAGAAATCACATTGCGTCAGCATGGTCAACGGCCCTCAAAATGCATTGTTTTATTTCGAGAGTCGGATTCTCCCGGTCCATGCCAGTTGAAGCGTACCAGGCAGCGCAAGCGCCACACTGCTCTAGCCGCACCTTAAGAGAGCCATTGTTACTCGCTTTGTGTAGCCATGCCTTGTTGCATTTCTTCACGTTGACATTTAGGGCGCTGGGCAGAAGTCACATTACGTCAGCATGATCAAAAGTCTTCGCAAAGCTTTGTTTTAATGGACAGTTGGATTCCACCGGTCCATACCAAGTGAAGTACAATGGATAGCACAAAGCGAAACTGCTCAATAAACTCTGCACGGGAGTCATTCTTACTCTTGTCCTTTATACCCACCTTTTTGCATTTCTTCACGTTGACATTTAGAGCACTGGCTCCCAGAATGCTTTGTTTCATTTGGACAGTGAATTCCGCCCGTCCATGCCAGTTGAGGCGTACCATACCGCGCAAGACCTGCACTGCTCCAGCCGCACCTCACAGGAGTCACTCTTACACCTGTCCTTTATCCAGGCATTTCTTTATTTCATCACTTTGCCGTTTAGAGCACTAGGCAGAAATCACATTGCGTCAGCATGGTGAACGGCCCGCGTAATCACTTGTTTTAAATGGACAGTCGGATTCCCCCGATCTATGCCAGTTGGAGTGCAGCAGACTGCGCAAGAGCCGCACTGCTCTAGTCGCACCTCGAGGGAGTCATTGTTACTCTCATCGCATACACACCTTCTTGCATTTCTTCACGTTGACATTAAATAGCACTGGGCAGAAATCACATTGTGTCAGCATCGGCAACAGCCTTCACAATCATTTGTTTTAAGTGCACAGTGAGATTCCCCCGGTGCATGACAGGTAAACCACACCAGACAGTGCAAAGCTGTGCTGCTCTAGTCGCACCTCATGGGAGTCATTCTTACTCCTGTCGTTTAACCACGCCTTTTTTTCATTTCTGCACGTTGACATTTACAGACCTGGGCAGAAATCACATTGCGTCAGCATGGTCAACGGCCCCCAAAATGCTTTGTTTTATTTGGGCATTTTATTTTACAGGAGGTATTCAGAGACATGGATTGGGAAGATTTGGGGATAAATGTTAATCGAGAATAGCTTAGTAACTCGCGATTCGCTGATGACATTGCCTTCCTTAGTACCTCAGGGGACCAATTGCAATGCATGTTCACTGACCTGGATAGGCAAAGCAGAAGAGTGGGTCTAAAAATTCATCTGCAGGAAACTAAAGTAATGCTTAACAGTCTCGGAAGAAAACAGCAATTTACAATTGGCAGCGAGGCACTAGAAGTCGTAAGGGATTACATCAACTTAGGGCAGGTAGTGACAGCGGATGCGGATCATGAGACAGAAATATTCAGAAGAACAAGAATGGGCTGGGGTGCGTTTGGCAGGCATTCTCAGATGATGATTAGCAGGTTGCCATTATTCCCTCAAGAGGAAAGTATATAATACCTGTGTCTTACCAGTACTCACCTATGGGGCAGAAACCTGGAGGCTTACGAAATGGGTTCTGCTCAAATTGAGGACGACGCAACGAGCTATGGAAAGAAGAATGATAGGTGTAACGTTAAAGGATTAGAAAAGAGCAGATTGGGTGAGGGAACAAACGCGAGTTAATGACATCTTAGTTGAAATCAAGAAAAAGAAATGGGCATGGGCAGGATACGCAATGAGGAGGGAAGATAACCGATGGTCATTGAGGGTTACGGAATGGATTCCAAGGGAAGGGAAGCTTAGCAGAGGGCGGCAGAAAGTTAGGCGGGCGCATGAGATTAAGAAGTTTGCAGGGACGACATGGCCACACATAGTACATGATCGGGGTTGTTGGAGATGTATGGGAGAGGCCTTTGCCCTGCAGTAGGCGTAACCAGGCTGATGCTGATGATGATTGCGCCGGTCCATGCCAGTTGAGGCACACAAGACCACGCAAGAGCCGCACTGCGATAGCCGCACCACAAGGGAGTCATTGTGACTCCTGTAGTTTATCCATGCCTTTTTTTAATTACTTCAGTTTGACGTTTAGAGCACTGGGCAGAAATCACATTGTGTCAGCATCGGCAACAGCCTTCACAATCATTTGTTTTAAGTGCACAGTGAGATTCCCCCGGTGCATGCCAGGTAAGCCACACCAGACAGTGCAGAGCCGTGCTGCTCTAGTCGCACGTCATGGGAGTCATTGTTAGTCTCTTCGTTTACCCTCGCCTTGTTGATTTTATCAAGTTGACATATAGGGGACTGGGCAGAGATCACATTGCATCAGCGTGGTCAAAAGTCCTCGCAATGCTTTGTTTTAAATGGACAGTCAGATTCTCCCGGTCCATACCAGTTGAAGCGCAACGGAAAGTGCAAAGCGGCACAGCTCAATCCACACTGCAAGGGAGTCATTCTTACTCCTGTCTTTTATCCACGCTTTTTTTTCATTTTTTCACTTCGACATTTAGAGCACTGTGCAGAAATCACACTGCGTCAGCATGCTCAACGGCCCCCAGAATGGTTTGTTTTATTTGGACAGTGGATTCTGTCAGTCGATGCCAGTTCATTGGCACCAGACCGCGCAAGAGCTGCACTGCGCTAGCCGCACCTAAAGGGTGTCATAGTTACTCCTGTCGTTTATCCAGCCCTTTCCTTAATTTATTTATTTCACGTTTAAAGCACTAGGCAGAAATCAAATTGCGTCGGCATGGTCAACGGCCCTCGCAATCATTTGTTTTAAATGGACAGTCGGATTACCCCGATCTATCCCATTTGAAGCGCACCAGGCAGCGCTAGAGCCGCACTGCTCTAGTCGCAGCTCAAAGGAGTCATTGTTACTCACTTAGCTCCCCCACGCCTTGTTCTATTTCTTCAGGTTGACATTTAGGGCACTGGGCACAAATCACCTTGCATAAAAATGGTCAACCGCCCTCGCAATTATATCTTTTAAAAGCACAGTAAGATTCCCCCTCTGCATTCCAGTTGAACCACACCAGACAGTGCAAAGCAGCACTGTTCTAGCCGCACCTCAAGGGAGTCATTGTTACTAACGTCCTTCACCCACGCTTTGTTCCATTTCCTCACATTGACATTTAGAGCCCTGGGCACAAATCACATTGCGTCAGCATCGTCAAAAGTCCTTGCAATGCTTTGTTTTAAGTGGACAGTCAGTTTCAGCCGGTCCATGCCAGTTGAAGCACAACAGATAGCATAAAGCGCCACTCCTGAATCCACACTGCAAGGGAGTCATTCTTACTCCTGTCCTTTAACCACGCCTTTTTTTTCATTTCTGCACGTTGACATTTACAGACCTGGGCAGAAATCACATTGCGTCAGCATGGTCAACGGCCCTCAAAATGCATTGTTTTATTTCGAGAGTCGGATTCTCCCGGTCCATGCCAGTTGAAGCGTACCAGGCAGCGCAAGCGCCACACTGCTCTAGCCGCACCTTAAGAGAGCCATTGTTACTCGCTTTGTGTAGCCATGCCTTGTTGCATTTCTTCACGTTGACATTTAGGGCGCTGGGCAGAAGTCACATTACGTCAGCATGATCAAAAGTCTTCGCAAAGCTTTGTTTTAATGGACAGTTGGATTCCACCGGTCCATACCAAGTGAAGTACAATGGATAGCACAAAGCGAAACTGCTCAATAAACTCTGCACGGGAGTCATTCTTACTCTTGTCCTTTATACCCACCTTTTTGCATTTCTTCACGTTGACATTTAGAGCACTGGCTCCCAGAATGCTTTGTTTCATTTGGACAGTGAATTCCGCCCGTCCATGCCAGTTGAGGCGTACCATACCGCGCAAGACCTGCACTGCTCCAGCCGCACCTCACAGGAGTCACTCTTACACCTGTCCTTTATCCAGGCATTTCTTTATTTCATCACTTTGCCGTTTAGAGCACTAGGCAGAAATCACATTGCGTCAGCATGGTGAACGGCCCGCGTAATCACTTGTTTTAAATGGACAGTCGGATTCCCCCGATCTATGCCAGTTGGAGTGCAGCAGACTGCGCAAGAGCCGCACTGCTCTAGTCGCACCTCGAGGGAGTCATTGTTACTCTCATCGCATACACACCTTCTTGCATTTCTTCACGTTGACATTAAATAGCACTGGGCAGAAATCACATTGTGTCAGCATCGGCAACAGCCTTCACAATCATTTGTTTTAAGTGCACAGTGAGATTCCCCCGGTGCATGACAGGTAAACCACACCAGACAGTGCAAAGCTGTGCTGCTCTAGTCGCACCTCATGGGAGTCATTCTTACTCCTGTCGTTTAACCACGCCTTTTTTTCATTTCTGCACGTTGACATTTACAGACCTGGGCAGAAATCACATTGCGTCAGCATGGTCAACGGCCCCCAAAATGCTTTGTTTTATTTGGGCATTTTATTTTACAGGAGGTATTCAGAGACATGGATTGGGAAGATTTGGGGATAAATGTTAATCGAGAATAGCTTAGTAACTCGCGATTCGCTGATGACATTGCCTTCCTTAGTACCTCAGGGGACCAATTGCAATGCATGTTCACTGACCTGGATAGGCAAAGCAGAAGAGTGGGTCTAAAAATTCATCTGCAGGAAACTAAAGTAATGCTTAACAGTCTCGGAAGAAAACAGCAATTTACAATTGGCAGCGAGGCACTAGAAGTCGTAAGGGATTACATCAACTTAGGGCAGGTAGTGACAGCGGATGCGGATCATGAGACAGAAATATTCAGAAGAACAAGAATGGGCTGGGGTGCGTTTGGCAGGCATTCTCAGATGATGATTAGCAGGTTGCCATTATTCCCTCAAGAGGAAAGTATATAATACCTGTGTCTTACCAGTACTCACCTATGGGGCAGAAACCTGGAGGCTTACGAAATGGGTTCTGCTCAAATTGAGGACGACGCAACGAGCTATGGAAAGAAGAATGATAGGTGTAACGTTAAAGGATTAGAAAAGAGCAGATTGGGTGAGGGAACAAACGCGAGTTAATGACATCTTAGTTGAAATCAAGAAAAAGAAATGGGCATGGGCAGGATACGAAATGAGGAGGGAAGATAACCGATGGTCATTAAGGGTTACGGAATGGATTCCAAGGGAAGGGAAGCTTAGCAGAGGGCGGCAGAAAGTTAGGCGGGCGCATGAGATTAAGAAGTTTGCAGGGACGACATGGCCACACATAGTACATGATCGGGGTTGTTGGAGATGTACGGGAGAGGCCTTTGCCCTGCAGTAGGCGTAACCAGGCTGATGCTGATGATGATTCCGCCGGTCCATGCCAGTTGAGGCACACAAGACCACGCAAGAGCCGCACTGCGATAGCCGCACCACAAGGGAGTCATTGTGACTCCTGTAGTTTATCCATGCCTTTTTTTATTTACTTCAGTTTCACGTTTAGAGCACTGGGCAGAAATCACATTGCGTCAGCATGGTCGACGGCCCTCGCAATCATTTGTTTTAAATGGACAGTCGGATTCCCCCGATCTATGCCAGCTGGAGTGCAGCAGACTGTGCAAAAGCTGCACTGTTCTAGTCGCACCTCAAGGGAGTCATTGTTACTCTCATAGCTTACACACACCTTCTTGCATTTCTTCACGTTGACATTAAATAGCACTGGGCAGAAATCACATTGTGTCAGCATCGGCAACGGCCTTCGCAATCATTCCTTTTCATGGCAGAGTTAGATTCCCCCGTTGCATGCCAGGTAAACCACACCAGACAGTGCAAAGCCGCGCTACTCTAGTCCCACGTCATCGGAGTCATTGTTAGTCTCTTCGTTTACCCTCGCCTTGTTGCATTTTATCACGTTGACATTTAGGGGACTGGGCTGAGATCACATTGCATCAGCATGGTCAAAAGTCCTCGCAATGCTTTGTTTTAAATGGACAGTCAGATTCTCCCGGTCCATACCAGTTGAAGCGCAACGGAAAGTGCAAAGCGGCACAGCTCAATCCACACTGCAAGGGAGTCATTCTTACTCCTGTCTTTTATCCACCCTTTTTTTTCATTTTTTCACTTCGACATTTAGAGCACTGTGCAGAAATCACACTGCGTCAGCATGCTCAACGGCCCCCAGAATGGTTTGTTTTATTTGGACAGTGGATTCTGTCAGTCCATGCCAGTTCATTCGCACCAGACCGCGCAAGAGCTGCACTGCGCTAGCCGCACCTAAAGGGTGTCATAGTTACTCCTGTCGTTTATCCAGCCCTTTCCTTAATTTATTTATTTCACGTTTAAAGCACTAGGCAGAAATCAAATTGCGTCAGCATGGTCAACGGCCCTCGCAATCATTTGTTTTAATTGGACAGTCGGATTACCCCGATCTATCCCAGTTGAAGCGCACCAGGCAGCGCTAGAGCCGCACTGCTCTAGTCGCAGCTCAAGGGAGTCATTGTTACTCACTTAGCTCCCCCACGCCTTGATCTATTTCTTCAGGTTGACATTTAGGGCACTGGGCACAAATCACCTTGCATAAAAATGGTCAACCGCCCTCGCAATTATATCTTTTAAAAGCATAGTAAGATTCCCCCTGTGCATTCCAGTTGAACCACACCAGACAGTGCAAAGCAGTACTGTTCTAGCCGCACCTTAAGGGAGTCATTGTTACTAACGTCCTTCACCCACGCTTTGTTCCATTTCCTCACATTGACATTTAGAGCCCTGGGCACAAATCACATTGCGTCAGCATCGTCAAAAGTCCTTGCAATGCTTTGTTTTAAGTGGACAGTCAGTTTCAGCCGGTCCATGCCAGTTGATGCACAACAGATAGCATAAAGCGCCACTCCTGAATTCACACTGCAAGGGAGTCATTCTTACTCCTGTCGTTTAACCACGCCTTTTTTTCATTTCTGCACGTTGACATTTACAGACCTGGGCAGAAATCACATTGCGTCAGCATGGTCAACGGCCCTCAAAATGCATTGTTTTATTTCGAGAGTCGGATTCTCCCGGTCCATGCCAGTTGAAGCGCACCAGGCAGCGCAAGCGCCACACTGCTCTAGCCGCACCTTAAGAGAGCCATTGTTACTCGCTTTGTGTAGCCATGCCTTGTTGCATTTCTTCACGTTGACATTTAGGGCGCTGGGCAGAAGTCACATTACGTCAGCATGATCAAAAGTCTTCGCAAAGCTTTGTTTTAATGGACAGTTGGATTCCACCGGTCCATACCAAATGAAGCACAATGGATAGCACAAAGCGAAACTGCTCAATAAACTCTGCACGGGAGTCATTCTTACTCCTGTCCTTTATACCCACCTTTTTGCATTTCTTCACGTTGACATTTAGAGCACTGGCTCCCAGAATGCTTTGTTTCATTTGGACAGTGAATTCCGCCCGTCCATGCCAGTTGAGGCGTACCATACCGCGCAAGAGCTGCACTGCTCCAGCCGCACCTCACAGGAGTCACTCTTACACCTGTCCTTTATCCAGGCATTTCTTTATTTCATCACTTTGCCGTTTAGAGCACTAGGCAGAAATCACATTGCGTCAGCATCGGCAACAGCCTTCACAATCATTTGTTTTAAGTGCACAGTGAGATTCCCCCGGTGCATGCCAGGTAAGCCACACCAGACAGGGCAGAGCCGTGCTGCTCTAGTCGCACCTCATGGGAGTCATTGTTAGTCTCTTCGTTTACCCACGCCTTGATGATTTTATCAAGTTGACATATAGGTGACTGGGCAGAGATCACATTGCATCAGCATGGTCAAAAGTCCTCGCAATGCTTTGTTTTAAATGGACAGTCAGATTCTCCCGGTCCATACCAGTTGAAGCGCAACGGAAAGTGCAAAGCGGCACAGCTCAATCCACACTGCAAGGGAGTCATTCTTACTCCTGTCTTTTATCCACGCTTTTTTTTTCATTTTTTCACTTCGACATTTAGAGCACTGTGCAGAAATCACACTGCGTCAGCATGCTCAACGGCCCCCAGAATGGTTTGTTTTATTTGGACAGTGGATTCTGTCAGTCCGTGCCAGTTCATTCGCACCAGACCGCGCAAGAGCTGCACTGCGCTAGCCGCACCTAAAGGGTGTCATAGTTACTCCTGTCGTTTATCCAGCCCTTTCCTTAATTTATTTATTTCACGTTTAAAGCACTAGGCAGAAATCAAATTGCGTCGGCATGGGCAACGGCCCTCGCAATCATTTGTTTTAAATGGACAGTCGGATTACCCCGATCTATCCCAGTTGAAGCGCACCAGGCAGCGCTAGAGCCGCACTGCTCTAGTCGCAGCTCAAGGGAGTCATTGTTACTCACTTAGCTCCCCCACGCCTTGTTCTATTTCTTCAGGTTGACATTTAGGGCACTGGGCACAAATCACCTTGCATAAAAATGGTCAACCGCCCTCGCAATTATATCTTTTAAAAGCACAGTAAGATTCCCCCTGTGCATTCCAGTTGAACCACACCAGACAGTGTAAAGCAGCACTGTTCTAGCCGCACCTCAAGGGAGTCATTGTTACTAACGTCCTTCACCCACGCTTTGTTCCATTTCCTCACATTGACATTTAGAGCCCTGGGCACAAATCACATTGCGTCAGCATCGTCAAAAGTCCTTGCAATGCTTTGTTTTAGGTGGACAGTCAGTTTCAGCCGGTCCATGCCAGTTGAAGCACAACAGATAGCATAAAGCGCCACTCCTGAATCCACACTACAAGGGAGTCATTCTTACTCCTGTCCTTTAACCACGCCTTTTTTTGCATTTCTGCACGTTGACATTTACAGACCTGGGCAGAAATCACATTGCGTCAGCATGGTCAACGGCCCTCAAAATGCATTGTTTTATTTCGAGAGTCGGATTCTCCCGGTCCATGCCAGTTGAAGCGCACCAGGCAGCGCAAGCGCCACACTGCTCTAGCCGCACCTTAAGAGAGCCATTGTTACTCGCTTTGTGTAGCCATGCCTTGTTGCATTTCTTCACGTTGACATTTAGGGCGCTGGGCAGAAGTCACATTACGTCAGCATGATCAAAAGTCTTCGCAAAGCTTTGTTTTAATGGACAGTTGGATTCCACCGGTCCATACCAAATGAAGCACAATGGATAGCACAAAGCGAAACTGCTCAATAAACTCTGCACGGGAGTCATTCTTACTCCTGTCCTTTATACCCACCTTTTTGCATTTCTTCACGTTGACATTTAGAGCACTGGCTCCCAGAATGCTTTGTTTCATTTGGACAGTGAATTCCGCCCGTCCATGCCAGTTGAGGCGTACCATACCGCGCAAGAGCTGCACTGCTCCAGCCGCACCTCACAGGAGTCACTCTTACACCTGTCCTTTATCCAGGCATTTCTTTATTTCATCACTTTGCCGTTTAGAGCACTAGGCAGAAATCACATTGCGTCAGCATCGGCAACAGCCTTCACAATCATTTGTTTTAAGTGCACAGTGAGATTCCCCCGGTGCATGCCAGGTAAGCCACACCAGACAGTGCAGAGCCGTGCTGCTCTAGTCGCACCTCATGGGAGTCATTGTTAGTCTCTTCGTTTACCCACGCCTTGATGATTTTATAAAGTTGACATATAGGGGACTGGGCAGAGATCACATTGCATCAGCATGGTCAAAAGTCCTCGCAATGCTTTGTTTTAAATGGACAGTCAGATTCTCCCGGTCCATACCAGTTGAAGCGCAACGGAAAGTGCAAAGCGGCACAGCTCAATCCACACTGCAAGGGAGTCATTCTTACTCCTGTCTTTTATCCACGCTTTTTTTTTCATTTTTTCACTTCGACATTTAGAGCACTGTGCAGAAATCACACTGCGTCAGCATGCTCAACGGCCCCCAGAATGGTTTGTTTTATTTGGACAGTGGATTCTGTCAGTCCGTGCCAGTTCATTCGCACCAGACCGCGCAAGAGCTGCACTGCGCTAGCCGCACCTAAAGGGTGTCATAGTTACTCCTGTCGTTTATCCAGCCCTTTCCTTAATTTATTTATTTCACGTTTAAAGCACTAGGCAGAAATCAAATTGCGTCGGCATGGTCAACGGCCCTCGCAATCATTTGTTTTAAATGGACAGTCGGATTACCCCGATCTATCCCAGTTGAAGCGCACCAGGCAGCGCTAGAGCCGCACTGCTCTAGTCGCAGCTCAAGGGAGTCATTGTTACTCACTTAGCTCCCCCACGCCTTGTTCTATTTCTTCAGGTTGACATTTAGGGCACTGGGCACTAATCACCTTGCATAAAAATGGTCAACCGCCCTCGCAATTATATCTTTTAAAAGCACAGTAAGATTCCCCCTGTGCATTCCAGTTGAACCACACCAGACAGTGCAAAGCAGCACTGTTCTAGCCGCACCTCAAGGGAGTCATTGTTACTAACGTCCTTCACCCACGCTTTGTTCCATTTCCTCACATTGACATTTAGAGCCCTGGGCACAAATCACATTGCGTCAGCATCGTCAAAAGTCCTTGCAATGCTTTGTTTTAAGTGGACAGTCAGTTTCAGCCGGTCCATGCCAGTTGAAGCACAACAGATAGCATAAAGCGCCACTCCTGAATCCACACTGCAAGGGAGTCATTCTTACTCCTGTCCTTTAACCACGCCTTTTTTTCATTTCTGCACGTTGACATTTACAGACCTGGGCAGAAATCACATTGCGTCAGCATGGTCAACGGCCCTCAAAATGCATTGTTTTATTTCGAGAGTCGGATTCTCCCGGTCCATGCCAGTAGAAGCGTACCAGGCAGCGCAAGCGCCACACTGCTCTAGCCGCACCTTAAGAGAGCCATTGTTACTCGCTTTGTGTAGCCATGCCTTGTTGCATTTCTTCACGTTGACATTTAGGGCGCTGGGCAGAAGTCACATTACGTCAGCATGATCAAAAGTCTTCGCAAAGCTTTGTTTTAATGGACAGTTGGATTCCACCGGTCCATACCAAATGAAGCACAATGGATAGCACAAAGCGAAACTGCTCAATAAACTCTGCACGGGAGTCATTCTTACTCTTTTCCTTTATACCCACCTTTTTGCATTTCTTCACGTTGACATTTAGAGCACTGGCTCCCAGAATGCTTTGTTTCATTTGGACAGTGAATTCCGCCCGTCCATGCCAGTTGAGGCGTACCATACCGCGCAAGACCTGCCCTGCTCCAGCCGCACCTCACAGGAGTCACTCTTACACCTGTCCTTTATCCAGGCATTTCTTTATTTCATCACTTTGCCGTTTAGAGCACTAGGCAGAAATCACATTGCGTCAGCATGGTGAACGGCCCGCGTAATCATTTGTTTTAAATGGACAGTCGGATTCCCCCGATCTATGCCAGTTGGAGTGCAGCAGACTGCGCAAGAGCCGCACTGCTCTAGTCGCACCTCGAGGGAGTCATTGTTACTCTCATCGCATACACACCTTCTTGCATTTCTTCACGTTGACATTAAATGGCACTGGGCAGAAATCACATTGTGTCAGCATCGGCAACAGCCTTCTCAATCATTTGTTTTAAGTGCACAGTGAGATTCCCCCGGTGCATGACAGGTAAACCACACCAGACAGTGCAAAGCTGTGCTGCTCTAGTCGCACCTCATGGGAGTCATTCTTACTCCTGTCGTTTAACCACGCCTTTTTTTCATTTCTGCACGTTGACATTTACAGACCTGGGCAGAAATCACATTGCGTCAGCATGGTCAACGGCCCCCAAAATGCTTTGTTTTATTTGGGCATTTTATTTTACAGGAGGTATTCAGAGACATGGATTGGGAAGATTTGGGGATAAAAGTTAATCGAGAATAGCTTAGTAACTCGCGATTCGCTGATGACATTGCCTTCCTTAGTACCTCAGGGGACCAATTGCAATGCATGTTCACTGACCTGGATAGGCAAAGCAGAAGAGTGGGTCTAAAAATTAATCTGCAGGAAACTAAAGTAATGCTTAACAGTCTCGGAAGAAAACAGCAATTTACAATTGGCAGCGAGGCACTAGAAGTCGTAAGGGATTACATCAACTTGGGGCAGGTAGTGACAGCGGATGCGGATCATGAGACAGAAATATTCAGAAGAACAAGAATGGGCTGGGGTGCGTTTGGCAGGCATTCTCAGATGATGATTAGCAGGTTGCCATTATCCCCTCAAGAGGAAAGTATATAATACCTGTGTCTTACCAGTACTCACCTATGGGGCAGAAACCTGGAGGCTTACGAAATGGGTTCTGCTCAAATTGAGGACGACGCAACGAGCTATGGAAAGAAGAATGATAGGTGTAACGTTAAAGGATTAGAAAAGAGCAGATTGGGTGAGGGAACAAACGCGAGTTAATGACATCTTAGTTGAAATCAAGAAAAAGAAATGGGCATGGGCAGGATACGAAATGAGGAGGGAAGATAACCGATGGTCATTAAGGGTTACGGAATGGATTCCAAGGGAAGGGAAGCTTAGCAGAGGGCGGCAGAAAGTTAGGCGGGCGCATGAGATTAAGAAGTTTGCAGGGACGACATGGCCACACATAGTACATGATCGGGGTTGTTGGAGATGTACGGGAGAGGCCTTTGCCCTGCAGTAGGCGTAACCAGGCTGATGCTGATGATGATTCCGCCGGTCCATGCCAGTTGAGGCACACAAGACCACGCAAGAGCCGCACTGCGATAGCCGCACCACAAGGGAGTCATTGTGACTCCTGTAGTTTATCCATGCCTTTTTTTATTTACTTCAGTTTCACGTTTAGAGCACTGGGCAGAAATCACATTGCGTCAGCATGGTCGACGGCCCTCGCAATCATTTGTTTTAAATGGACAGTCGGATTCCCCCGATCTATGCCAGCTGGAGTGCAGCAGACTGTGCAAAAGCTGCACTGTTCTAGTCGCACCTCAAGGGAGTCATTGTTACTCTCATAGCTTACACACACCTTCTTGCATTTCTTCACGTTGACATTAAATAGCACTGGGCAGAAATCACATTGTGTCAGCATCGGCAACGGCCTTCGCAATCATTTCTTTTCATGGCAGAGTTAGATTCCCCCGTTGCATGCCAGGTAAACCACACCAGACAGTGCAAAGCCGCGCTACTCTAGTCCCACCTCATCGGAGTCATTGTTAGTCTCTTCGTTTACCCTCGCCTTGTTGCATTTTATCACGTTGACATTTAGGGGACTGGGCAGAGATCACATTGCATCAGCATGGTCAAAAGTCCTCGCAATGCTTTGTTTTAAATGGACAGTCAGATTCTCCCGGTCCATACCAGTTGAAGCGCAACGGAAAGTGCAAAGCGGCACAGCTCAATCCACACTGCAAGGGAGTCATTCTTACTCCTGTCTTTTATCCACGCTTTTTTTTTCATTTTTTCACTTCGACATTTAGAGCACTGTGCAGAAATCACACTGCGTCAGCATGCTCAACGGCCCCCAGAATGGTTTGTTTTATTTGGACAGTGGATTCTGTCAGTCCATGCCAGTTCATTCGCACCAGACCGCGCAAGAGCTGCACTGGGCTAGCCGCACCTAAAGGGTGTCATAGTTACTCCTGTCGTTTATCCAGCCCTTTCCCTAATTTATTTATTTCACGTTTAAAGCACTAGGCAGAAATCAAATTGCGTCAGCATGGTCAACGGCCCTCGCAATCATTTGTTTTAATTGGACAGTCGGATTACCCCGATCTATCCCAGTTGAAGCGCACCAGGCAGCGCTAGAGCCGCACTGCTCTAGTCGCAGCTCAAGGGAGTCATTGTTACTCACTTAGCTCCCCCACGCCTTGATCTATTTCTTCAGGTTGACATTTAGGGCACTGGGCACAAATCACCTTGCATAAAAATGGTCAACCGCCCTCGCAATTATATCTTTTAAAAGCATAGTAAGATTCCCCCTGTGCATTCCAGTTGAACCACACCAGACAGTGCAAAGCAGTACTGTTCTAGCCGCACCTTAAGGGAGTCATTGTTACTAACGTCCTTCACCCACGCTTTGTTCCATTTCCTCACATTGACATTTAGAGCCCTGGGCACAAATCACATTGCGTCAGCATCGTCAAAAGTCCTTGCAATGCTTTGTTTTAAGTGGACAGTCAGTTTCAGCCTGTCCATGCCAGTTGATGCACAACAGATAGCATAAAGCGCCACTCCTGAATTCACACTGCAAGGGAGTCATTCTTACTCCTGTCGTTTAACCACGCCTTTTTTTCATTTCTGCACGTTGACATTTACAGACCTGGGCAGAAATCACATTGCGTCAGCATGGTCAACGGCCCTCAAAATGCATTGTTTTATTTCGAGAGTCGGATTCTCCCGGTCCATGCCAGTTGAAGCGCAACAGGCAGCGCAAGCGCCACACTGCTCTAGCCGCACCTTAAGAGAGCCATTGTTACTCGCTTTGTGTAGCCATGCCTTGTTGCATTTCTTCACGTTGACATTTAGGGCGCTGGGCAGAAGTCACATTACGTCAGCATGATCAAAAGTCTTCGCAAAGCTTTGTTTTAATGGACAGTTGGATTCCACCGGTCCATACCAAATGAAGCACAATGGATAGCACAAAGCGAAACTGCTCAATAAACTCTGCACGGGAGTCATTCTTACTCCTGTCCTTTATACCCACCTTTTTGCATTTCTTCACGTTGACATTTAGAGCACTGGCTCCCAGAATGCTTTGTTTCATTTGGACAGTGAATTCCGCCCGTCCATGCCAGTTGAGGCGTACCATACCGCGCAAGAGCTGCACTGCTCCAGCCGCACCTCACAGGAGTCACTCTTACACCTGTCCTTTATCCAGGCATTTCTTTATTTCATCACTTTGCCGTTTAGAGCACTAGGCAGAAATCACATTGCGTCAGCATCGGCAACAGCCTTCACAATCATTTGTTTTAAGTGCACAGTGAGATTCCCCCGGTGCATGCCAGGTAAGCCACACCAGACAGGGCAGAGCCGTGCTGCTCTAGTCGCACCTCATGGGAGTCATTGTTAGTCTCTTCGTTTACCCACGCCTTGATGATTTTATCAAGTTGACATATAGGTGACTGGGCAGAGATCACATTGCATCAGCATGGTCAAAAGTCCTCGCAATGCTTTGTTTTAAATGGACAGTCAGATTCTCCCGGTCCATACCAGTTGAAGCGCAACGGAAAGTGCAAAGCGGCACAGCTCAATCCACACTGCAAGGGAGTCATTCTTACTCCTGTCTTTTATCCACGCTTTTTTTTTCATTTTTTCACTTCGACATTTAGAGCACTGTGCAGAAATCACACTGCGTCAGCATGCTCAACGGCCCCCAGAATGGTTTGTTTTATTTGGACAGTGGATTCTGTCAGTCCGTGCCAGTTCATTCGCACCAGACCGCGCAAGAGCTGCACTGCGCTAGCCGCACCTAAAGGGTGTCATAGTTACTCCTGTCGTTTATCCAGCCCTTTCCTTAATTTATTTATTTCACGTTTAAAGCACTAGGCAGAAATCAAATTGCGTCGGCATGGGCAACGGCCCTCGCAATCATTTGTTTTAAATGGACAGTCGGATTACCCCGATCTATCCCAGTTGAAGCGCACCAGGCAGCGCTAGA
This sequence comes from Dermacentor albipictus, assembly GCF_038994185.2. Classification (NCBI taxonomy): domain Eukaryota; kingdom Metazoa; phylum Arthropoda; class Arachnida; order Ixodida; family Ixodidae; genus Dermacentor; species Dermacentor albipictus. The sequence goes on from NW_027225586.1 coordinate 86,426, forward strand.
GCCGCACTGCTCTAGTCGCAGCTCAAGGGAGTCATTGTTACTCACTTAGCTCCCCCACGCCTTGTTCTATTTCTTCAGGTTGACATTTAGGGCACTGGGCACAAATCACCTTGCATAAAAATGGTCAACCGCCCTCGCAATTATATCTTTTAAAAGCACAGTAAGATTCCCCTTGTGCATTCCAGTTGAACCACACCAGACAGTGTAAAGCAGCACTGTTCTAGCCGCACCTCAAGGGAGTCATTGTTACTAACGTCCTTCACCCACGCTTTGTTCCATTTCCTCACATTGACATTTAGAGCCCTGGGCACAAATCACATTGCGTCAGCATCGTCAAAAGTCCTTGCAATGCTTTGTTTTAGGTGGACAGTCAGTTTCAGCCGGTCCATGCCAGTTGAAGCACAACAGATAGCATAAAGCGCCACTCCTGAATCCACACTGCAAGGGAGTCATTCTTACTCCTGTCCTTTAACCACGCCTTTTTTTGCATTTCTGCACGTTGACATTTACAGACCTGGGCAGAAATCACATTGCGTCAGCATGGTCAACGGCCCTCAAAATGCATTGTTTTATTTCGAGAGTCGGATTCTCCCGGTCCATGCCAGTTGAAGCGCACCAGGCAGCGCAAGCGCCACACTGCTCTAGCCGCACCTTAAGAGAGCCATTGTTACTCGCTTTGTGTAGCCATGCCTTGTTGCATTTCTTCACGTTGACATTTAGGGCGCTGGGCAGAAGTCACATTACGTCAGCATGATCAAAAGTCTTCGCAAAGCTTTGTTTTAATGGACAGTTGGATTCCACCGGTCCATACCAAATGAAGCACAATGGATAGCACAAAGCGAAACTGCTCAATAAACTCTGCACGGGAGTCATTCTTACTCCTGTCCTTTATACCCACCTTTTTGCATTTCTTCACGTTGACATTTAGAGCACTGGCTCCCAGAATGCTTTGTTTCATTTGGACAGTGAATTCCGCCCGTCCATGCCAGTTGAGGCGTACCATACCGCGCAAGAGCTGCACTGCTCCAGCCGCACCTCACAGGAGTCACTCTTACACCTGTCCTTTATCCAGGCATTTCTTTATTTCATCACTTTGCCGTTTAGAGCACTAGGCAGAAATCACATTGCGTCAGCATCGGCAACAGCCTTCACAATCATTTGTTTTAAGTGCACAGTGAGATTCCCCCGGTGCATGCCAGGTAAGCCACACCAGACAGTGCAGAGCCGTGCTGCTCTAGTCGCACCTCATGGGAGTCATTGTTAGTCTCTTCGTTTACCCACGCCTTGATGATTTTATAAAGTTGACATATAGGGGACTGGGCAGGGATCACATTGCATCAGCATGGTCAAAAGTCCTCGCAATGCTTTGTTTTAAATGGACAGTCAGATTCTCCCGGTCCATACCAGTTCAAGCGCAACGGAAAGTGCAAAGCGGCACAGCTCAATCCACACTGCAAGGGAGTCATTCTTACTCCTGTCTTTATCCACGCTTTTTTTTTCATTTTTTCACTTCGACATTTAGAGCACTGTGCAGAAATCACACTGCGTCAGCATGCTCAACGGCCCCCAGAATGGTTTGTTTTATTTGGACAGTGGATTCTGTCAGTCCGTGCCAGTTCATTCGCACCAGACCGCGCAAGAGCTGCACTGCGCTAGCCGCACCTAAAGGGTGTCATAGTTACTCCTGTCGTTTATCCAGCCCTTTCCTTAATTTATTTATTTCACGTTTAAAGCACTAGGCAGAAATCAAATTGCGTCGGCATGGTCAACGGCCCTCGCAATCATTTGTTTTAAATGGACAGTCGGATTACCCCGATCTATCCCAGTTGAAGCGCACCAGGCAGCGCTAGAGCCGCACTGCTCTAGTCGCAGCTCAAGGGAGTCATTGTTACTCACTTAGCTCCCCCACGCCTTGTTCTATTTCTTCAGGTTGACATTTAGGGCACTGGGCACTAATCACCTTGCATAAAAATGGTCAACCGCCCTCGCAATTATATCTTTTAAAAGCACAGTAAGATTCCCCCTGTGCATTCCAGTTGAACCACACCAGACAGTGCAAAGCAGCACTGTTCTAGCCGCACCTCAAGGGAGTCATTGTTACTAACGTCCTTCACCCACGCTTTGTTCCATTTCCTCACATTGACATTTAGAGCCCTGGGCACAAATCACATTGCGTCAGCATCGTCAAAAGTCCTTGCAATGCTTTGTTTTAAGTGGACAGTCAGTTTCAGCCGGTCCATGCCAGTTGAAGCACAACAGATAGCATAAAGCGCCACTCCTGAATCCACACTGCAAGGGAGTCATTCTTACTCCTGTCCTTTAACCACGCCTTTTTTTCATTTCTGCACGTTGACATTTACAGACCTGGGCAGAAATCACATTGCGTCAGCATGGTCAACGGCCCTCAAAATGCATTGTTTTATTTCGAGAGTCGGATTCTCCCGGTCCATGCCAGTAGAAGCGTACCAGGCAGCGCAAGCGCCACACTGCTCTAGCCGCACCTTAAGAGAGCCATTGTTACTCGCTTTGTGTAGCCATGCCTTGTTGCATTTCTTCACGTTGACATTTAGGGCGCTGGGCAGAAGTCACATTACGTCAGCATGATCAAAAGTCTTCGCAAAGCTTTGTTTTAATGGACAGTTGGATTCCACCGGTCCATACCAAATGAAGCACAATGGATAGCACAAAGCGAAACTGCTCAATAAACTCTGCACGGGAGTCATTCTTACTCTTGTCCTTTATACCCACCTTTTTGCATTTCTTCACGTTGACATTTAGAGCACTGGCTCCCAGAATGCTTTGTTTCATTTGGACAGTGAATTCCGCCCGTCCATGCCAGTTGAGGCGTACCATACCGCGCAAGACCTGCACTGCTCCAGCCGCACCTCACAGGAGTCACTCTTACACCTGTCCTTTATCCAGGCATTTCTTTATTTCATCACTTTGCCGTTTAGAGCACTAGGCAGAAATCACATTGCGTCAGCATGGTGAACGGCCCGCGTAATCATTTGTTTTAAATGGACAGTCGGATTCCCCCGATCTATGCCAGTTGGAGTGCAGCAGACTGCGCAAGAGCCGCACTGCTCTAGTCGCACCTCGAGGGAGTCATTGTTACTCTCATCGCATACACACCTTCTTGCATTTCTTCACGTTGACATTAAATGGCACTGGGCAGAAATCACATTGTGTCAGCATCGGCAACAGCCTTCTCAATCATTTGTTTTAAGTGCACAGTGAGATTCCCCCGGTGCATGACAGGTAAACCACACCAGACAGTGCAAAGCTGTGCTGCTCTAGTCGCACCTCATGGGAGTCATTCTTACTCCTGTCGTTTAACCACGCCTTTTTTTCATTTCTGCACGTTGACATTTACAGACCTGGGCAGAAATCACATTGCGTCAGCATGGTCAACGGCCCCCAAAATGCTTTGTTTTATTTGGGCATTTTATTTTACAGGAGGTATTCAGAGACATGGATTGGGAAGATTTGGGGATAAAAGTTAATCGAGAATAGCTTAGTAACTCGCGATTCGCTGATGACATTGCCTTCCTTAGTACCTCAGGGGACCAATTGCAATGCATGTTCACTGACCTGGATAGGCAAAGCAGAAGAGTGGGTCTAAAAATTAATCTGCAGGAAACTAAAGTAATGCTTAACAGTCTCGGAAGAAAACAGCAATTTACAATTGGCAGCGAGGCACTAGAAGTCGTAAGGGATTACATCAACTTGGGGCAGGTAGTGACAGCGGATGCGGATCATGAGACAGAAATATTCAGAAGAACAAGAATGGGCTGGGGTGCGTTTGGCAGGCATTCTCAGATGATGATTAGCAGGTTGCCATTATCCCCTCAAGAGGAAAGTATATAATACCTGTGTCTTACCAGTACTCACCTATGGGGCAGAAACCTGGAGGCTTACGAAATGGGTTCTGCTCAAATTGAGGACGACGCAACGAGCTATGGAAAGAAGAATGATAGGTGTAACGTTAAAGGATTAGAAAAGAGCAGATTGGGTGAGGGAACAAACGCGAGTTAATGACATCTTAGTTGAAATCAAGAAAAAGAAATGGGCATGGGCAGGATACGAAATGAGGAGGGAAGATAACCGATGGTCATTAAGGGTTACGGAATGGATTCCAAGGGAAGGGAAGCTTAGCAGAGGGCGGCAGAAAGTTAGGCGGGCGCATGAGATTAAGAAGTTTGCAGGGACGACATGGCCACACATAGTACATGATCGGGGTTGTTGGAGATGTACGGGAGAGGCCTTTGCCCTGCAGTAGGCGTAACCAGGCTGATGCTGATGATGATTCCGCCGGTCCATGCCAGTTGAGGCACACAAGACCACGCAAGAGCCGCACTGCGATAGCCGCACCACAAGGGAGTCATTGTGACTCCTGTAGTTTATCCATGCCTTTTTTTATTTACTTCAGTTTCACGTTTAGAGCACTGGGCAGAAATCACATTGCGTCAGCATGGTCGACGGCCCTCGCAATCATTTGTTTTAAATGGACAGTCGGATTCCCCCGATCTATGCCAGCTGGAGTGCAGCAGACTGTGCAAAAGCTGCACTGTTCTAGTCGCACCTCAAGGGAGTCATTGTTACTCTCATAGCTTACACACACCTTCTTGCATTTCTTCACGTTGACATTAAATAGCACTGGGCAGAAATCACATTGTGTCAGCATCGGCAACGGCCTTCGCAATCATTTCTTTTCATGGCAGAGTTAGATTCCCCCGTTGCATGCCAGGTAAACCACACCAGACAGTGCAAAGCCGCGCTACTCTAGTCCCACCTCATCGGAGTCATTGTTAGTCTCTTCGTTTACCCTCGCCTTGTTGCATTTTATCACGTTGACATTTAGGGGACTGGGCAGAGATCACATTGCATCAGCATGGTCAAAAGTCCTCGCAATGCTTTGTTTTAAATGGACAGTCAGATTCTCCCGGTCCATACCAGTTGAAGCGCAACGGAAAGTAAAGCGGCACAGCTCAATCCACACTGCAAGGGAGTCATTCTTACTCCTGTCTTTTATCCACGCTTTTTTTTTCATTTTTTCACTTCGACATTTAGAGCACTGTGCAGAAATCACACTGCGTCAGCATGCTCAACGGCCCCCAGAATGGTTTGTTTTATTTGGACAGTGGATTCTGTCAGTCCATGCCAGTTCATTCGCACCAGACCGCGCAAGAGCTGCACTGGGCTAGCCGCACCTAAAGGGTGTCATAGTTACTCCTGTCGTTTATCCAGCCCTTTCCCTAATTTATTTATTTCACGTTTAAAGCACTAGGCAGAAATCAAATTGCGTCAGCATGGTCAACGGCCCTCGCAATCATTTGTTTTAATTGGACAGTCGGATTACCCCGATCTATCCCAGTTGAAGCGCACCAGGCAGCGCTAGAGCCGCACTGCTCTAGTCGCAGCTCAAGGGAGTCATTGTTACTCACTTAGCTCCCCCACGCCTTGATCTATTTCTTCAGGTTGACATTTAGGGCACTGGGCACAAATCACCTTGCATAAAAATGGTCAACCGCCCTCGCAATTATATCTTTTAAAAGCATAGTAAGATTCCCCCTGTGCATTCCAGTTGAACCACACCAGACAGTGCAAAGCAGCACTGTTCTAGCCGCACCTTAAGGGAGTCATTGTTACTAACGTCCTTCACCCACGCTTTGTTCCATTTCCTCACATTGACATTTAGAGCCCTGGGCACAAATCACATTGCGTCAGCATCGTCAAAAGTCCTTGCAATGCTTTGTTTTAAGTGGACAGTCAGTTTCAGCCGGTCCATGCCAGTTGATGCACAAGAGATAGCATAAAGCGCCACTCCTGAATCCACACTGCAAGGGAGTCATTCTTACTCCTGTCGTTTAACCACGCCTTTTTTTCATTTCTGCACGTTGACATTTACAGACCTGGGCAGAAATCACATTGCGTCAGCATGGTCAACGGCCCTAAAAATGCATTGTTTTATTTCGAGAGTCGGATTCTCCCGGTCCATGCCAGTTGAAGCGCACCAGGCAGCGCAAGCGCCACACTGCTCTAGCCGCACCTTAAGAGAGCCATTGTTACTCGCTTTGTGTAGCCATGCCTTGTTGCATTTCTTCACGTTGACATTTAGGGCGCTGGGCAGAAGTCACATTACGTCAGCATGATCAAAAGTCTTCGCAAAGCTTTGTTTTAATGGACAGTTGGATTCCACCGGTCCATACCAAATGAAGCACAATGGATAGCACAAAGCGAAACTGCTCAATAAACTCTGCACGGGAGTCATTCTTACTCCTGTCCTTTATACCCACCTTTTTGCATTTCTTCACGTTGACATTTAGAGCACTGGCTCCCAGAATGCTTTGTTTAATTTGGACAGTGAATTCCGCCCGTCCATGCCAGTTGAGGCGTACCATACCGCGCAAGAGCTGCACTGCTCCAGCCGCACCTCACAGGAGTCACTCTTACACCTGTCCTTTATCCAGGCATTTCTTTATTTCATCACTTTGCCGTTTAGAGCACTAGGCAGAAATCACATTGCGTCAGCATCGGCAACAGCCTTCACAATCATTTGTTTTAAGTGCACAGTGAGATTCCCCCGGTGCATGCCAGGTAAGCCACACCAGACAGTGCAGAGCCGTGCTGCACTAGTCGCACCTCATGGGAGTCATTGTTAGTCTCTTCGTTTACCCACGCCTTGATGATTTTATCAAGTTGACATATAGGTGACTGGGCAGAGATCACATTGCATCAGCATGGTCAAAAGTCCTCGCAATGCTTTGTTTTAAATGGACAGTCAGATTCTCCCGGTCCATACCAGTTGAAGCGCAACGGAAAGTGCAAAGCGGCACAGCTCAATCCACACTGCAAGGGAGTCATTCTTACTCCTGTCTTTTATCTACGCTTTTTTTTTCATTTTTTCACTTCGACATTTAGAGCACTGTGCAGAAATCACACTGCGTCAGCATGCTCAACGGCCCCCAGAATGGTTTGTTTTATTTGGACAGTGGATTCTGTCAGTCCGTGCCAGTTCATTCGCACCAGACCGCGCAAGAGCTGCACTGCGCTAGCCGCACCTAAAGGGTGTCATAGTTACTCCTGTCGTTTATCCAGCCCTTTCCTTAATTTATTTATTTCACGTTTAAAGCACTAGGCAGAAATCAAATTGCGTCGGCATGGTCAACGGCCCTCGCAATCATTTGTTTTAAATGGACAGTCGGATTACCCCGATCTATCCCAGTTGAAGCGCACCAGGCAGCGCTAGAGCCGCACTGCTCTAGTCGCAGCTCAAGGGAGTCATTGTTACTCACTTAGCTCCCCCACGCCTTGTTCTATTTCTTCAGGTTGACATTTAGGGCACTGGGCACAAATCACCTTGCATAAAAATGGTCAACCGCCTTCGCAATTATATCTTTTAAAAGCACAGTAAGATTCCCCCTGTGCATTCCAGTTGAACCACACCAGACAGTGCAAAGCAGCACTGTTCTAGCCGCACCTCAAGGGAGTCATTGTTACTAACGTCCTTCACCCACGCTTTGTTCCATTTCCTCACATTGACATTTAGAGCCCTGGGCACAAATCACATTGCGTCAGCATCGTCAAAAGTCCTTGCAATGCTTTGTTTTAAGTGGACAGTCAGTTTCAGCCGGTCCATGCCAGTTGAAGCACAACAGATAGCATAAAGCGCCACTCCTGAATCCACACTGCAAGGGAGTCATTCTTACTCCTGTCCTTTAACCACGCCTTTTTTCATTTCTGCACGTTGACATTTACAGACCTGGGCAGAAATCACATTGCGTCAGCATGGTCAACGGCCCTCAAAATGCATTGTTTTATTTCGAGAGTCGGATTCTCCCGGTCCATGCCAGTTGAAGCGCACCAGGCAGCGCAAGCGCCACACTGCTCTAGCCGCACCTTAAGAGAGCCATTGTTACTCGCTTTGTGTAGCCATGCCTTGTTGCATTTCTTCACGTTGACATTTAGGGCGCTGGGCAGAAGTCACATTACGTCAGCATGATCAAAAGTCTTCGCAAAGCTTTGTTTTAATGGACAATTGGATTCCACCGGTCCATACCAAATGAAGCACAATGGATAGCACAAAGCGAAACTGCTCAATAAACTCTGCACGGGAGTCATTCTTACTCCTGTCCTTTATACCCACCTTTTTCCATTTCTTCACGTTGACATTTAGAGCACTGGCTCCCAGAATGCTTTGTTTCATTTGGACAGTGAATTCCGCCCGTCCATGCCAGTTGAGGCGTACCATACCGCGCAAGACCTGCACTGCTCCAGCCGCACCTCACAGGAGTCACTCTTACACCTGTCCTTTATCCAGGCATTTCTTTATTTCATCACTTTGCCGTTTAGAGCACTAGGCAGAAATCACATTGCGTCAGCATGGTGAACGGCCCGCGTAATCATTTGTTTTAAATGGACAGTCGGATTCCCCCGATCTATGCCAGTTGGAGTGCAGCAGACTGCGCAAGAGCCGCACTGCTCTAGTCGCACCTCGAGGGAGTCATTGTTACTCTCATCGCATACACACCTTCTTGCATTTCTTCACGTTGACATTAAATGGCACTGGGCAGAAATCACATTGTGTCAGCATCGGCAACAGCCTTCTCAATCATTTGTTTTAAGTGCACAGTGAGATTCCCCCGGTGCATGACAGGTAAACCACACCAGACAGTGCAAAGCTGTGCTGCTCTAGTCGCACCTCATGGGAGTCATTCTTACTCCTGTCGTTTAACCACGCCTTTTTTTCATTTCTGCACGTTGACATTTACAGACCTGGGCAGAAATCACATTGCGTCAGCATGGTCAACGGCCCCCAAAATGCTTTGTTTTATTTGGGCATTTTATTTTACAGGAGGTATTCAGAGACATGGATTGGGAAGATTTGGGGATAAAAGTTAATCGAGAATAGCTTAGTAACTCGCGATTCGCTGATGACATTGCCTTCCTTAGTACCTCAGGGGACCAATTGCAATGCATGTTCACTGACCTGGATAGGCAAAGCAGAAGAGTGGGTCTAAAAATTAATCTGCAGGAAACTAAAGTAATGCTTAACAGTCTCGGAAGAAAACAGCAATTTACAATTGGCAGCGAGGCACTAGAAGTCGTAAGGGATTACATCAACTTAGGGCAGGTAGTGACAGCGGATGCGGATCATGAGACAGAAATATTCAGAAGAACAAGAATGGGCTGGGGTGCGTTTGGCAGGCATTCTCAGATGATGATTAGCAGGTTGCCATTATCCCCTCAAGAGGAAAGTATATAATACCTGTGTCTTACCAGTACTCACCTATGGGGCAGAAACCTGGAGGCTTGCGAAATGGGTTCTGCTCAAATTGAGGACGACGCAACGAGCTATGGAAAGAAGAATGATAGGTGTAACGTTAAAGGATTAGAAAAGAGCAGATTGGGTGAGGGAACAAACGCGAGTTAATGACATCTTAGTTGAAATCAAGAAAAAGAAATGGGCATGGGCAGGATACGAAATGAGGAGGGAAGATAACCGATGGTCATTAAGGGTTACGGAATGGATTCCAAGGGAAGGGAAGCTTAGCAGAGGGCGGCAGAAAGTTAGGCGGGCGCATGAGATTAAGAAGTTTGCAGGGACGACATGGCCACACATAGTACATGATCGGGGTTGTTGGAGATGTACGGGAGAGGCCTTTCCCTGCAGTAGGCGTAACCAGGCTGATGCTGATGATGATTCCGCCGGTCCATGCCAGTTCAGGCACACAAGACCACGCAAGAGCCGCACTGCGATAGCCGCACCACAAGGGAGTCATTGTGACTCCTGTAGTTTATCCATGCCTTTTTTTATTTACTTCAGTTTCACGTTTAGAGCACTGGGCAGAAATCACATTGCGTCAGCATGGTCGACGGCCCTCGCAATCATTTGTTTTAAATGGACAGTCGGATTCCCCCGATCTATGCCAGCTGGAGTGCAGCAGACTGTGCAAAAGCTGCACTGTTCTAGTCGCACCTCAAGGGAGTCATTGTTACTCTCATAGCTTACACACACCTTCTTGCATTTCTTCACGTTGACATTAAATAGCACTGGGCAGAAATCACATTGTGTCAGCATCGGCAACGGCCTTCGCAATCATTTCTTTTCATGGCAGAGTTAGATTCCCCCGTTGCATGCCAGGTAAACCACACCAGACAGTGCAAAGCCGCGCTACTCTAGTCCCACCTCATCGGAGTCATTGTTAGTCTCTTCGTTTACCCTCGCCTTGTTGCATTTTATCACGTTGACATTTAGGGGACTGGGCAGAGATCACATTGCATCAGCATGGTCAAAAGTCCTCGCAATGCTTTGTTTTAAATGGACAGTCAGATTCTCCCGGTCCATACCAGTTGAAGCGCAACGGAAAGTGCAAAGCGGCACAGCTCAATCCACACTGCAAGGGAGTAATTCTTACTCCTGTCTTTTATCCACGCTTTTTTTTCATTTTTTCACTTCGACATTTAGAGCACTGTGCAGAAATCACACTGCGTCAGCATGCTCAACGGCCCCCAGAATGGTTTGTTTTATTTGGACAGTGGATTCTGTCAGTCCATGCCAGTTCATTCGCACCAGACCGCGCAAGAGCTGCACTGCGCTAGCCGCACCTAAAGGGTGTCATAGTTACTCCTGTCGTTTATCCAGCCCTTTCCCTAATTTATTTATTTCACGTTTAAAGCACTAGGCAGAAATCAAATTGCGTCAGCATGGTCAACGGCCCTCGCAATCATTTGTTTTAATTGGACAGTCGGATTACCCCGATCTATCCCAGTTGAAGCGCACCAGGCAGCGCTAGAGCCGCACTGCTCTAGTCGCAGCTCAAGGGAGTCATTGTTACTCACTTAGCTCCCCCACGCCTTGATCTATTTCTTCAGGTTGACATTTAGGGCACTGGGCACAAATCACCTTGCATAAAAATGGTCAACCGCCCTCGCAATTATATCTTTTAAAAGCATAGTAAGATTCCCCCTGTGCATTCCAGTTGAACCACACCAGACAGTGCAAAGCAGCCCTGTTCTAGCCGCACCTTAAGGGAGTCATTGTTACTAACGTCCTTCACCCACGCTTTGTTCCATTTCCTCACATTGACATTTAGAGCCCTGGGCACAAATCACATTGCGTCAGCATCGTCAAAAGTCCTTGCAATGCTTTGTTTTAAGTGGACAGTCAGTTTCAGCCGGTCCATGCCAGTTGATGCACAACAGATAGCATAAAGCGCCACTCCTGAATCCACACTGCAAGGGAGTCATTCTTACTCCTGTCGTTTAACCACGCCTTTTTTTCATTTCTGCACGTTGACATTTACAGACCTGGGCAGAAATCACATTGCGTCAGCATGCTCAACGGCCCCCAGAATGGTTTGTTTTATTTGGACAGTGGATTCTGTCAGTCCGTGCCAGTTCATTCGCACCAGACCGCGCAAGAGCTGCACTGCGCTAGCCGCACCTAAAGGGTGTCATAGTTACTCCTGTCGTTTATCCAGCCCTTTCCTTAATTTATTTATTTCACGTTTAAAGCACTAGGCAGAAATCAAATTGCGTCGGCATGGTCAACGGCCCTCGCAATCATTTGTTTTAAATGGACAGTCGGATTACCCCGATCTATCCCAGTTGAAGCGCACCAGGCAGCGCTAGAGCCGCACTGCTCTAGTCGCAGCTCAAGGGAGTCATTGTTACTCACTTAGCTCCCCCTCGCCTTGTTCTATTTCTTCAGGTTGACGTTTAGGGCACTGGGCACAAATCACCTTGCATAAAAATGGTCAACCGCCCTCGCAATTATATCTTTTAAAAGCACAGTAAGATTCCCCCTGTGCATTCCAGTTGAACCACACCAGACAGTGCAAAGCAGCACTGTTCTAGCCGCACCTCAAGGGAGTCATTGTTACTAACGTCCTTCACCCACGCTTTGTTCCATTTCCTCACATTGACATTTAGAGCCCTGGGCACAAATCACATTGCGTCAGCATCGTCAAAAGTCCTTGCAATGCTTTGTTTTAAGTGGACAGTCAGTTTCAGCCGGTCCATGCCAGTTGAAGCACAACAGATAGCATAAAGCGCCACTCCTGAATCCACACTGCAAGGGAGTCATTCTTACTCCTGTCCTTTAACCACGCCTTTTTTTTTCATTTCTGCACGTTGACATTTACAGACCTGGGCAGAAATCACGTTGCGTCAGCATGGTCAACGGCCCTCAAAATGCATTGTTTTATTTCGAGAGTCGGATTCTCCCGGTCCATGCCAGTTGAAGCGCACCAGGCAGCGCAAGCGCCACACTGCTCTAGCCGCACCTTAAGAGAGCCATTGTTACTCGCTTTGTGTAGCCATGCCTTGTTGCATTTCTTCACGTTGACATTTAGGGCGCTGGGCAGAAGTCACATTACGTCAGCATGATCAAAAGTCTTCGCAAAGCTTTGTTTTAATGGACAGTTGGATTCCACCGGTCCATACCATATGAAGCACAATGGATAGCACAAAGCGAAACTGCTCAATAAACTCTGCACGGGAGTCATTCTTACTCCTGTCCTTTATACCCACCTTTTTGCATTTCTTCACGTTGACATTTAGAGCACTGGCTCCCAGAATGCTTTGTTTCATTTGGACAGTGAATTCCGCCCGTCCATGCCAGTTGAGGCGTACCATACCGCGCAAGAGCTGCACTGCTCCAGCCGCACCTCACAGGAGTCACTCTTACACCTGTCCTTTATCCAGGCATTTCTTTATTTCATCACTTTGCCGTTTAGAGCACTAGGCAGAAATCACATTGCGTCAGCATCGGCAACAGCCTTCACAATCATTTGTTTTAAGTGCACAGTGAGATTCCCCCGGTGCATGCCAGGTAAGCCACACCAGACAGTGCAGAGCCGTGCTGCTCTAGTCGCACCTCATGGGAGTCATTGTTAGTCTCTTCGTTTACCCACGCCTTGATGATTTTATCAAGTTGACATATAGGGGACTGGGCAGAGATCACATTGCATCAGCATGGTCAAAAGTCCTCGCAATGCTTTGTTTTAAATGGACAGTCTGATTCTCCCGGTCCATACCAGTTGAAGCGCAACGGAAAGTGCAAAGCGGCACAGCTCAATCCACACTGCAAGGGAGTCATTCTTACTCCTGTCTTTTATCCACGCTTTTTTTTTCATTTTTTCACTTCGACATTTAGAGCACTGTGCAGAAATCACACTGCGTCAGCATGCTCAACGGCCCCCAGAATGGTTTGTTTTATTTGGACAGTGGATTCTGTCAGTCCGTGCCAGTTCATTCGCACCAGACCGCGCAAGAGCTGCACTGCGCTAGCCGCACCTAAAGGGTGTCATAGTTACTCCTGTCGTTTATCCAGCCCTTTCCTTAATTTATTTATTTCACGTTTAAAGCACTAGGCAGAAATCAAATTGCGTCGGCATGGTCAACGGCCCTCGCAATCATTTGTTTTAAATGGGCAGTCGGATTACCCCGATCTATCCCAGTTGAAGCGCACCAGGCAGCGCTAGAGCCGCACTGCTCTAGTCGCAGCTCAAGGGAGTCATTGTTACTCACTTAGCTCCCCCACGCCTTGTTCTATTTCTTCAGGTTGACATTTGGGGCACTGGGCACAAATCACCTTGCATAAAAATGGTCAACCGTCCTCGCAATTATATCTTTTAAAAGCACAGTAAGATTCCCCCTGTGCATTCCAGTTGAACCACACCAGACAGTGCAAAGCAGCACTGTTCTAGCCGCACCTCAAGGGAGTCATTGTTACTAACGTCCTTCACCCACGCTTTGTTCCATTTCCTCACATTGACATTTAGAGCCCTGGGCACAAATCACATTGCGTCAGTATCGTCAAAAGTCCTTGCAATGCTTTGTTTTAAGTGGACAGTCAGTTTCAGCCGGTCCATGCCAGTTGAAGCACAACAGATAGCATAAAGCGCCACTCCTGAATCCACACTGCAAGGGAGTCATTCTTACTCCTGTCCTTTAACCACGCCTTTTTTTTCATTTCTGCACGTTGACATTTACAGACCTGGGCAGAAATCACATTGCGTCAGCATGGTCAACGGCCCTCAAAATGCATTGTTTTATTTCGAGAGTCGGATTCTCCCGGTCCATGCCAGTTGAAGCGTACCAGGCAGCGCAAGCGCCACACTGCTCTAGCCGCACCTTAAGAGAGCCATTGTTACTCGCTTTGTGTAGCCATGCCTTGTTGCATTTCTTCACGTTGACATTTAGGGCGCTGGGCAGAAGTCACATTACGTCAGCATGATCAAAAGTCTTCGCAAAGCTTTGTTTTAATGTCACAGTTGGATTCCACCGGTCCATACCAAATGAAGCACAATGGATAGCACAAAGCGAAACTGCTCAATAAACTCTGCACGGGAGTCATTCTTACTCCTGTCCTTTTTTCCCCACCTTTTTGCATTTCTTCACGTTGACATTTAGAGCACTGGCTCCCAGAATGCTTTGTTTCATTTGGACAGTGAATTCCGCCCGTCCATGCCAGTTGAGGCGTACCATACCGCGCAAGAGCTGCACTGCTCCAGCCGCACCTCACAGGAGTCACTCTTACACCTGTCCTTTATCCAGGCATTTCTTTATTTCATCACTTTGCCGTTTAGAGCACTAGGCAGAAATCACATTGCGTCAGCATCGGCATCAGCCTTCACAATCATTTGTTTTAGGTGCACAGTGAGATTCCCCCGGTGCATGCCAGGTAAGCCACACCAGACAGTGCAGAGCCGTGCTGCTCTAGTCGCACCTCATGGGAGTCATTGTTAGTCTCTTCGTTTACCCACGCCTTGATGATTTTATCAAGTTGACATATAGGGGACTGGGCAGAGATCACATTGCATCAGCATGGTCAAAAGTCCTCGCAATGCTTTGTTTAAATGGACAGTCAGATTCTCCCGGTCCATACCAGTTGAAGCGCAACGGAAAGTGCAAAGCGGCACAGCTCAATCCACACTGCAAGGGAGTAATTCTTACTCCTGTCTTTTATCCACGCTTTTTTTTCATTTTTTCACTTCGACATTTAGAGCACTGTGCAGAAATCACACTGCGTCAGCATGCTCAACGGCCCCCAGAATGGTTTGTTTTATTTGGACAGTGGATTCTGTCAGTCCGTGCCAGTTCATTCGCACCAGACCGCGCAAGAGCTGCACTGCGCTAGCCGCACCTAAAGGGTGTCATAGTTACTCCTGTCGTTTATCCAGCCCTTTCCTTAATTTATTTATTTCACGTTTAACGCACTAGGCAGAAATCAAATTGCGTCGGCATGGTCAACGGCCCTCGCAATCATTTGTTTTAAATGGACAGTCGGATTACCCCGATCTATCCCAGTTGAAGCGCACCAGGCAGCGCTAGAGCCGCACTGCTCTAGTCGCAGCTCAAGGGAGTCATTGTTACTCACTTAGCTCCCCCACGCCTTGTTCTATTTCTTCAGATTGACATTTAGGGCACTGGGCACAAATCACCTTGCATAAAAATGGTCAACCGCCCTCGCAATTATATCTTTTAAAAGCACAGTAAGATTCCCCCTGTGCATTCCAGTTGAACCACACCAGACAGTGCAAAGCAGCACTGTTCTAGCCGCACCTCAAGGGAGTCATTGTTACTAACGTCCTTCACCCACGCTTTGTTCCATTTCCTCACATTGACATTTAGAGCCCTGGGCACAAATCACATTGCGTCAGCATCGTCAAAAGCCCTTGCAATGCTTTGTTTTAAGTGGACAGTCAATTTCAGCCGGTCCATGCCAGTTGAAGCACAACAGATAGCATAAAGCGCCACTCCTGAATCCACACTGCAAGGGAGTCATTCTTACTCCTGTCCTTTATCCACGCCTTTTTTTTCATTTCTGCACGTTGACATTTACAGACCTGGGCAGAAATCACATTGCGTCAGCATGGTCAACGGCCCTCAAAATGCATTGTTTTATTTCGAGAGTCGGATTCTCCCGGTCCATGCCAGTTGAAGCGTACCAGGCAGCGCAAGCGCCACACTGCTCTAGCCGCACCTTAAGAGAGCCATTGTTACTCGCTTTGTGTAGCCATGCCTTGTTGCATTTCTTCACGTTGACATTTAGGGCGCTGGGCAGAAGTCACATTACGTCAGCATGATCAAAAGTCTTCGCAAAGCTTTGTTTTAATGGACAGTTGGATTCCACCGGTCCATACCAAATGAAGCACAATGGATAGCACAAAGCGAAACTGCTCAATAAACTCTGCACGGGAGTCATTCTTACTCCTGTCCTTTATACCCACCTTTTTGCATTTCTTCACGTTGACATTTAGAGCACTGGCTCCCAGAATGCTTTGTTTCATTTGGACAGTGAATTCCGCCCGTCCATGCCAGTTGAGGCGTACCATACCGCGCAAGACCTGCACTGCTCCAGCCGCACCTCACAGGAGTCACTCTTACACCTGTCCTTTATCCAGGCATTTCTTTATTTCATCACTTTGCCGTTTAGAGCACTAGGCAGAAATCACATTGCGTCAGCATGGTGAACGGCCCGCGTAATCATTTGTTTTAAATGGACAGTCGGATTCCCCCGATCTATGCCAGTTGGAGTGCAGCAGACTGCGCAAGAGCCGCACTGCTCTAGTCGCACCTCGAGGGAGTCATTGTTACTCTCATCGCATACACACCTTCTTGCATTTCTTCACGTTGACATTCAATAGCACTGGGCAGAAATCACATTGTGTCAGCATCGGCAACAGCCTTCACAATCATTTGTTTTAAGTGCACAGTGAGATTCCCCCGGTGCAGGACAGGTAAACCACACCAGACTGTGCAAAGCTGTGCTGCTCTAGTCGCACCTCATGGGAGTCATTGTTAGTCTCTTCGTTTACCCACGCCTTGTTGATTTTATCAAGTTGACATATAGGGGACTGGGCAGAAATCACATTGCGTCAGCATGGTCAAAAGTCCCCGCAATGCTTTGTTTTAAATGGACAGTCGGATTCCCCCGGTCCATGCCAGTTGATGCACAACAGATAGCATAAAGCGCCACTCCTGAATCCACACTGCAAGGGAGTCATTCTTACTCCTGTCGTTTAACCACGCCTTTTTTTCATTTCTGCACGTTGACATTTACAGACCTGGGCAGAAATCACATTGCGTCAGCATGGTCAACGGCCCCCAAAATGCTTTGTTTTATTTGGGCATTTTATTTTACAGGAGGTATTCAGAGACATGGATTGGGAAGATTTGGGGATAAAAGTTAATCGAGAATAGCTTAGTAACTCGCGATTCGCTGATGACATTGCCTTCCTTAGTACCTCAGGGGACCAATTGCGATGCATGTTCACCGACCTGGATAGGCAAAGCAGAAGAGTGGGTCTAAAAATTAATCTGCAGGAAACTAAAGTAATGCTTAACAGTCTCGGAAGAAAACAGCAATTTACAATTGGCAGCGAGGCACTAGAAGTCGTAAGGGATTACATCAACTTAGGGCAGGTAGTGACAGCGGATGCGGATCATGAGACAGAAATATTCAGAAGAACAAGAATGGGCTGGGGTGCGTTTGGCAGGCATTCTCAGATGATGATTAGCAGGTTGCCATTATCCCCTCAAGAGGAAAGTATATAATACTTGTGTCTTACCAGTACTCACCTATGGGGCAGAAACCTGGAGGCTTACGAAATGGGTTCTGCTCAAATTGAGGACGACGCAACGAGCTATGGAAAGAAGAATGATAGGTGTAACGTTAAAGGATAAGAAAAGAGCAGATTGGGTGAGGGAACAAACGCGAGTTAATGACATCTTAGTTGAAATCAAGAAAAAGAAATGGGCATGGGCAGGATACGAAATGAGGAGGGAAGATAACCGATGGTCATTAAGGGTTACGGAATGGATTCCAAGGGAAGGGAAGCTTAGCAGAGGGCGGCAGAAAGTTAGGCGGGCGCATGAGATTAAGAAGTTTGCAGGGACGACATGGCCACACATAGTACATGATCGGGGTTGTTGGAGATGTACGGGAGAGGCCTTTGCCCTGCAGTAGGCGTAACCAGGCTGATGCTGATGATGATTCCGCCGGTCCATGCCAGTTGAGGCACACAAGACCACGCAAGAGCCGCACTGCGATAGCCGCACCACAAGGGAGTCATTGTGACTCCTGTAGTTTATCCATGCCTTTTTTTATTTACTTCAGTTTCACGTTTGGAGCACTGGGCAGAAATCACATTGCGTCAGCATGGTCGACGGCCCTCGCAATCATTTGTTTTAAATGGACAGTCGGATTCCCCCGATCTATGCCAGCTGGAGTGCAGCAGACTGTGCAAAAGCTGCACTGTTCTAGTCGCACCTCAAGGGAGTCATTGTTACTCTCATAGCTTACACACACCTTCTTGCATTTCTTCACGTTGACATTAAATAGCACTGGGCAGAAATCACATTGTGTCAGCATCGGCAACGGCCTTCGCAATCATTTCTTTTCATGGCAGAGTTAGATTCCCCCGTTGCATGCCAGGTAAACCACACCAGACAGTGCAAAGCTGCGCTACTCTAGTCCCACCTCATCGGTGTCATTGTTAGTCTCTTCGTTTACCCTCGCCTTGTTGCATTTTATCACGTTGACATTTAGGGGACTGGGCAGAGATCACAATGTATCAGCATGGTCAAAAGTCCTCGCAATGCTTTGTTTTAAATGGACAATCAGATTCTCCCGGTCCATACCAGTTGAAGCGCAACGGAAAGTGCAAAGCGGCACAGCTCAATCCACATTGCAAGGGAGTCATTCTTACTCCTGTCTTTTATCCACGCTTTTTTTTCATTTTTTCACTTCGACATTTAGAGCACTGTGCAGAAATCACACTGCGTCAGCATGCTCAACGGCCCCCAGAATGGTTTGTTTTATTTGGACAGTGGATTCTGTCAGTCCATGCCAGTTCATTCGCACCAGACCGCGCAAGAGCTGCACTGCGCTAGCCGCACCTAAAGGGTGTCATAGTTACTCCTGTCGTTTATCCAGCCCTTTCCTTAATTTATTTATTTCACGTTTAAAGCACTAGGCAGAAATCAAATTGCGTCGGCATGGTCAACGGCCCTCGCAATCATTTGTTTTAAATGGACAGTCAGATTACCCCGATCTATCCCAGTTGAAGCGCACCAGGCAGCGCTAGAGCCGCACTGCTCTAGTCGCAGCTCAAGGGAGTCATTGTTACTCACTTAGCTCCCCCACGCCTTGTTCTATTTCTTCAGGTTGACATTTAGGGCACTGGGCACAAATCACCTTGCATAAAAATGGTCAACCGCCCTCGCAATTATATCTTTTAAAAGCACAGTAAGATTCCCCCTGTGCATTCCAGTTGAACCACACCAGACAGTGCAAAACAGCACTGTTCTAGCCGCACCTCAAGGGAGTCATTGTTACTAACGTCCTTCACCCACGCTTTGTTCCATTTCCTCACATTGACATTTAGAGCCCTGGGCACAAATCACATTGCGTCAGCATCGTCAAAAGTCCTTGCAATGCTTTGTTTTAAGTGGACAGTCAGTTTCAGCCGGTCCATGCAAGTTGAAGCACAACAGATAGCATAAAGCGCCACTCCTGAATCCACACTGCAAGGGAGTCATTCTTACTCCTGTCCTTTAACCACGCCTTTTTTTTTTCATTTCTGCACGTTGACATATACAGACCTGGGCAGAAATCACATTGCGTCAGCATGGTCAACGGCCCTCAAAATGCATTGTTTTATTTCGAGAGTCGGATTCTCCCTGTCCATGCCTGTTGAAGCGCACCAGGCAGCGCAAGCGCCACACTGCTCTAGCCGCACCTTAAGAGAGCCATTGTTACTCGCTTTGTGTAGCCATGCCTTGTTGCATTTCTTCACGTTGACATTTAGGGCGCTGGGCAGAAGTCACATTACGTCAGCATGATCAAAAGTCTTCGCAAAGCTTTGTTTTAATGGACAGTTGGATTCCACCGGTCCATACCAAATGAAGCACAATGGATAGCACAAAGCGAAACTGCTCAATAAACTCTGCACGGGAGTCATTCTTACTCCTGTCCTTTATACCCACCTTTTTGCATTTCTTCACGTTGACATTTAGAGCACTGGCTCCCAGAATGCTTTGTTTCATTTGGACAGTGAATTCCGCCCGTCCATGCCAGTTGAGGCGTACCATACCGCGCAAGACCTGCACTGCTCCAGCCGCACCTCACAGGAGTCACTCTTACACCTGTCCTTTATCCAGGCATTTCTTTATTTCATCACTTTGCCGTTTAGAGCACTAGGCAGAAATCACATTGCGTCAGCATGGTGAACGGCCCGCGTAATCATTTGTTTTAAATGGACAGTCGGATTCCCCCGATCTATGCCAGTTGGAGTGCAGCAGACTGCGCAAAAGCCGCACTGCTCTAGTCGCACCTCGAGGGAGTCATTGTTACTCTCATCGCATACACACCTTCTTGCATTTCTTCACGTTGACATTAAATAGCACTGGGCAGAAATCACATTGTGTCAGCATCGGCAACAGCCTTCACAATCATTTGTTTTAAGTGCACAGTGAGATTCCCCCGGTGCATGACAGGTAAACCACACCAGACAGTGCAAAGCTGTGCTGCTCTATTCGCACCTCATGGGAGTCATTGTTAGTCTCTTCGTTTACCCACGCCTTGTTGATTTTATCAAGTTGACATATAGGGGACTGGGCAGAAATCACATTGCGTCAGCATGGTCAAAAGTCCCCGCAATGCTTTGTTTTAAATGGACAGTCGGATTCCCCCGGTCCATGCCAGTTGATGCACAACAGATAGCATAAAGCGCCACTCCTGAATCCACACTGCAAGGGAGTCATTCTTACTCCTGTCGTTTAACCACGCCTTTTTTTCATTTCTGCACGTTGACATTTACAGACCTGGGCAGAAATCACATTGCGTCAGCATGGTCAACGGCCCCCAAAATGCTTTGTTTTATTTGGGCATTTTATTTTACAGGAGGTATTCAGAGACATGGATTGGGAAGATTTGGGGATAAAAGTTAATCGAGAATAGCTTAGTAACTCGCGATTCGCTGATGACATTGCCTTCCTTAGTACCTCAGGGGACCAATTGCAATGCATGTTCACTGACCTGGATAGGCAAAGCAGAAGAGTGGGTCTAAAAATTAATCTGCAGGAAACTAAAGTAATGCTTAACAGTCTCGGAAGAAAACAGCAATTTACACTTGGCAGCGAGGCACTAGAAGTCGTAAGGGATTACATCAACTTAGGGCAGGTAGTGACAGCGGATGCGGATCATGAGACAGAAATATTCAGAAGAACAAGAATGGGCTGGGGTGCGTTTGGCAGGCATTCTCAGATGATGATTAGCAGGTTGCCATTATCCCCTCAAGAGGAAAGTATATAATACCTGTGTCTTACCAGTACTCACCTATGGGGCAGAAACCTGGAGGCTTACGAAATGGGTTCTGCTCAAATTGAGGACGACGCAACGAGCTATGGAAAGAAGAATGATAGGTGTAACGTTAAAGGATAAGAAAAGAGCAGATTGGGTGAGGGAACAAACGCGAGTTAATGACATCTTAGTTGAAATCAAGAAAAAGAAATGGGCATGGGCAGGATACGAAATGAGGAGGGAAGATAACCGATGGTCATTAAGGGTTACGGAATGGATTCCAAGGGAAGGGAAGCTTAGCAGAGGGCGGCAGAAAGTTAGGCGGGCGCATGAGATTAAGAAGTTTGCAGGGACGACATGGCCACACATAGTACATGATCGGGGTTGTTGGAGATGTACGGGAGAGGCCTTTGCCCTGCAGTAGGCGTAACCAGGCTGATGCTGATGATGATTCCGCCGGTCCATGCCAGTTGAGGCACACAAGACCACGCAAGAGCCGCACTGCGATAGCCGCACCACAAGGGAGTCATTGTGACTCCTGTAGTTTATCCATGCCTTTTTTTATTTACTTCAGTTTCACGTTTAGAGCACTGGGCAGAAATCCCATTGCGTCAGCATGGTCGACGGCCCTCGCAATCATTTGTTTTAAATGGACAGTCGGATTCCCCCGATCTATGCCAGCTGGAGTGCAGCAGACTGTGCAAAAGCTGCACTTTTATAGTCGCACCTCAAGGGAGTCATTGTTACTCTCATAGCTTACACACACCTTGCATTGCTTCACGTTGACATTAAATAGCACTGGGCAGAAATCACATTGTGTCAGCATCGGCAACGGCCTTCGCAATCATTTCTTTTCATGGCAGAGTTAGATTCCCCCGTTGCATGCCAGGTAAACCACACCAGACAGTGCAAAGCCGCGCTACTCTAGTCCCACCTCATGGGAGTCATTGTTAGTCTCTTCGTTTACCCTCGCCTTGTTGCATTTTATCACGTTGACATTTAGGGGACTGGGCAGAGATCACATTGCATCAGCATGGTCAAAAGTCCTCGCAATGCTTTGTTTTAAATGGACAGTCAGATTCTCCCGGTCCATACCAGTTGAAGCGCAACGGAAAGTGCAAAGCGGCACAGCTCAATCCACACTGCAAGGGAGTCATTCTTACTCCTGTCTTTTATCCACGCTTTTTTTTTCATTTTTTCACTTCGACATTTAGAGCACTGTGCAGAAATCACACTGCGTCAGCATGCTCAACGGCCCCCAGAATGGTTTGTTTTATTTGGACAGTGGATTCTGTCAGTCCATGCCAGTTCATTCGCACCAGACCGCGCAAGAGCTGCACTGCGCTAGCCGCACCTAAAGGGTGTCATAGTTACTCCTGTCGTTTATCCAGCCCTTTCCTTAATTTATTTATTTCACGTTTAAAGCACTAGGCAGAAATCAAATTGCGTCGGCATGGTCAACGGCCCTCGCAATCATTTGTTTTAAATGGACAGTCGGATTACCCCGATCTATCCCAGTTGAAGCGCACCAGGCAGCGCTAGAGCCGCACTGCTCTAGTCGCAGCTCAAGGGAGTCATTGTTACTCACTTAGCTCCCCCACACCTTGTTCTATTTCTTCAGGTTGACATTTAGGGCACTGGGCACAAATCACCTTGCATAAAAATGGTCAACCGCCCTCGCAATTATATCTTTTAAAAGCACAGTAAGATTCCCCCTGTGCATTCCAGTTGAACCACACCAGACAGTGCAAAGCAGCACTGTTCTAGCCGCACCTCAAGGGAGTCATTGTTACTAACGTCCTTCACCCACGCTTTGTTCCATTTCCTCACATTGACATTTAGAGCCCTGGGCACAAATCACATGGCGTCAGCATCGTCAAAAGTCCTTGCAATGCTTTGTTTTAAGTGGACAGTCAGTTTCAGCCGGTCCATGCCAGTTGAAGCACAACAGATAGCATAAAGCGCCACTCCTGAATCCACACTGCAAGGGAGTCATTCTTACTCCTGTCCTTTAACCACGCCTTTTTTTGCATTTCTGCACGTTGACATTTACAGACCTGGGCAGAAATCACATTGCGTCAGCATGGTCAACGGCCCTCAAAATGCATTGTTTTATTTCGAGAGTCGGATTCTCCCGGTCCATGCCAGTTGAAGCGCACCAGGCAGCGCAAGCGCCACACTGCTCTAGCCGCACCTTAAGAGAGCCATTGTTACTCGCTTTGTGTAGCCATGCCTTGTTGCCTTTCTTCACGTTGACATTTAGGGCGCTGGGCAGAAGTCACATTACGTCAGCATGATCAAAAGTCTTCGCAAAGCTTTGTTTTATTGGACAGTTGGATTCCACCGGTCCATACCAAATGAAGCACAATGGATAGCACAAAGCGAAACTGCTCAATAAACTCAGCACGGGAGTCATTCTTACTCCTGTCCTTTATACCCACCTTTTTGCATTTCTTCACGTTGACATTTAGAGCACTGGCTCCCAGAATGCTTTGTTTCATTTGGACAGTGAATTCCGCCCGTCCATGCCAGTTGAGGCGTACCATACCGCGCAAGAGCTGCACTGCTCCAGCCGCACCTCACAGGAGTCACTCTTACACATGTCCTTTATCCAGGCATTTCTTTATTTCATCACTTTGCCGTTTAGAGCACTAGGCAGAAATCACATTGCGTCAGCATCGGCAACAGCCTTCACAATCATTTGTTTTAAGTGCACAGTGAGATTCCCCCGGTGCATGCCAGGTAAGCCACACCAGACAGTGCAGAGCCGTGCTGCTCTAGTCGCACCTCATGGGAGTCATTGTTAGTCTCTTCGTTTACCCACGCCTTGATGATTTTATCAAGTTGACATATAGGGGACTGGGCAGAGATCACATTGCATCAGCATGGTCAAAAGTCCTCGCAATGCTTTGTTTTAAATGGACAGTCAGATTCTCCCGGTCCATACCAGTTTGAAGCGCAACGGAAAGTGCAAAGCGGCACAGCTCAATCCACACTGCAAGGGAGTCATTCTTACTCCTGTCTTTTATCCACGCTTTTTTTCATTTTTTCACTTCGACATTTAGAGCACTGTGCAGAAATCACACTGCGTCAGCATGCTCAACGGCCCCCAGAATGGTTTGTTTTATTTGGACAGTGGATTCTGTCAGTCCGTGCCAGTTCATTCGCACCAGACCGCGCAAGAGCTGCACTGCGCTAGCCGCACCTAAAGGGTGTCATAGTTACTCCTGTCGTTTATCCAGCCCTTTCCTTAATTTATTTATTTCACGTTTAAAGCACTAGGCAGAAATCAAATTGCGTCGGCATGGTCAACGGCCCTCGCAATGATTTGTTTTAAATGGACAGTCGGATTACCCCGATCTATCCCAGTTGAAGCGCACCAGGCAGCGCTAGAGCCGCACTGCTCTAGTCGCAGCTCAAGGGAGTCATTGTTACTCACTTAGCTCCCCCACGCCTTGTTCTATTTCTTCAGGTTGACATTTAGGGCACTGGGCACAAATCACCTTGCATAAAAATGGTCAACCGCCCTCGCAATTATATCTTTTAAAAGCACAGTAAGATTCCCCCTGTGCATTCCAGTTGAACCACACCAGACAGTGCAAAGCAGCACTGTTCTAGCCGCAACTCAAGGGAGTCATTGTTACTATGTCCTTCACCCACGCTTTGTTCCATTTCCTCACATTGACATTTAGAGCCCTGGGCACAAATCACATTGCGTCAGCATCGCCAAAAGTCCTTGCAATGCTTTGTTTTAGGTGGACAGTCAGTTTCAGCCGGTCCATGCCAGTTGAAGCACAACAGATAGCATAAAGCGCCACTCCTGAATCCACACTGCAAGGGAGTCATTCTTACTCCTGTCCTTTAACCACGCCTTTTTTTTTCATTTCTGCACGTTGACATTTACAGACCTGGGCAGAAATCACATTGCGTCAGCATGGTCAACGGCCCTCAAAATGCATTGTTTTATTTCGAGAGTCGGATTCTCCCGGTCCATGCCAGTTGAAGCGTACCAGGCAGCGCAAGCGCCACACTGCTCTAGCCGCACCTTAAGAGAGCCATTGTTACTCGCTTTGTGTAGCCATGCCTTGTTGCATTTCTTCACGTTGACATTTAGGGCGCTGGGCAGAAGTCACATTACGTCAGCATGATCAAAAGTCTTCGCAAAGCTTTGTTTTATGGACAGTTGGATTCCACCGGTCCATACCAAATGAAGCACAATGGATAGCACAAAGCGAAACTGCTCAATAAACTCTGCACGGGAGTCATTCTTACTCCTGTCCTTTATACCCACCTTTTTGCATTTCTTCACGTTGACATTTAGAGCACTGGTTCCCAGAATGCTTTGTTTCATTTGGACAGTGAATTCCGCCCGTCCATGCCAGTTGAGGCGTACCATATCGCGCAAGAGCTGCACTGCTCCAGCCGCACCTCACAGGAGTCACTCTTACACCTGTCCTTTATCCAGGCATTTCTTTATTTCATCACTTTGCCGTTTAGAGCACTAGGCAGAAATCACATTGCGTCAGCATGGTGAACGGCCCGCGTAATCATTTGTTTTAAATGGACAGTCGGATTCCCCTGATCTATGCCAGTTGGAGTGCAGCAGACTGCGCAAGAGCCGCACTGCTCTAGTCGCACCTCGAGGGAGTCATTGTTACTCTCATCGCATACACACCTTCTTGCATTTCTTCACGTTGACATTAAATAGCACTGGGCAGAAATCACATTGTGTCAGCATCGGCAACAGCCTTCACAATCATTTGTTTTAAGTGCACAGTGAGATTCCCCCGGTGCATGACAGTTAAACCACACCAGACAGTGCAAAGCTGTGCTGCTCTAGTCGCACCTCATGAGAGTCATTGTTAGTCTCTTCGTTTACCCACGCCTTGTTGATTTTATCAAGTTGACATATAGGGGACTGGGCAGAAATCACATTGCGTCAGCATGGTCAAAAGTCCCCGCAATGCTTTGTTTTAAATGGACAGTCGGATTCCCCCGGTCCATGCCAGTTGATGCACAACAGATAGCATAAAGCGCCACTCCTGAATCCACACTGCAAGGGAGTCATTCTTACTCCTGTCGTTTAACCACACCTTTTTTTCATTTCTGCACGTTGACATTTACAGACCTGGGCAGAAATCACATTGCGTCAGCATGGTCAACGGCCCCCAAAATGCTTTGTTTTATTTGGGCATTTTATTTTACAGGAGGTATTCAGAGACATGGATTGGGAAGATTTGGGGATAAAAGTTAATCGAGAATAGCTTAGTAACTCGCGATTCGCTGATGACATTGCCTTGCTTAGTACCTCAGGGGACCAATTGCAATGCATGTTCACTGACCTGGATAGGCAAAGCAGAAGAGTGGGTCTAAAAATTAATCTGCAGGAAACTAAAGGAATGCTTAACAGTCTCGGAAGAAAACAGCAATTTACAATTGGCAGCGAGGCACTAGAAGTCGTAAGGGATTACATCAACTTAGGGCAGGTAGTGACAGCGGATGCGGATCATGAGACAGAAATATTCAGAAGAACAAGAATGGGCTGGGGTGCGTTTGGCAGACATTCTCAGATGATGATTAGCAGGTTGCCATTATCCCCTCAAGAGGAAAGTATATAATACCTGTGTCTTACCAGTACTCACCTATGGGGCAGAAACCTGGAGGCTTACGAAATGGGTTCTGCTCAAATTGAGGACGACGCAACGAGCTATGGAAAGAAGAATGATAGGTGTAACGTTAAAGGATAAGAAAAGAGCAGATTGGGTGAGGGAACAAACGCGAGTTAATGATATCTTAGTTGAAATCAAGAAAAAGAAATGGGCATGGGCAGGATACGAAATGAGGAGGGAAGATAACCGATGGTCATTAAGGGTTACGGAATGGATTCCAAGGGAAGGGAAGCTTAGCAGAGGGCGGCAGAAAGTTAGGCGGGCGCATGAGATTAAGAAGTTTGCAGGGACGACATGGCCACACATAGTACATGATCGGGGTTGTTGGAGATGTACGGGAGAGGCCTTTGCCCTGCAGTAGGCGTAACCAGGCTGATGCTGATGATGATTCCGCCGGTCCATGCCAGTTGAGGCACACAAGACCACGCAAGAGCCGCACTGCGATAGCCGCACCACAAGGGAGTCATTGTGACTCCTGTAGTTTATCCATGCCTTTTTTTATTTACTTCAGTTTCACGTTTAGAGCACTGGGCAGAAATCCCATTGCGTCAGCATGGTCGACGGCCCTCGCAATCATTTGTTTTAAATGGACAGTCGGATTCCCCCGATCTATGCCAGCTGGAGTGCAGCAGACTGTGCAAAAGCTGCACTGTTCTAGTCGCACCTCAAGGGTGTCATTGTTACTCTCATAGCTTACACACACCTTCTTGCATTTCTTCACGTTGACATTAAATAGCACTGGGCAGAAATCCCATTGTGTCAGCATCGGCAACGGCCTTCGCAATCATTTCTTTTCATGGCAGAGTTAGATTCCCCCGTTGCATGCCAGGTAAACCACACCAGACAGTGCAAAGCCGCGCTACTCTAGTCCCACCTCATGGGAGTCATTGTTAGTCTCTTCGTTTACCCTCGCCTTGTTGCATTTTATCACGTTGACATTTAGGGGACTGGGCAGAGATCACATTGCATCAGCATGGTCAAAAGTCCTCGCAATGCTTTGTTTTAAATGGACAGTCAGATTCTCCCGGTCCATACCAGTTAAAGCGCAACGGAAAGTGCAAAGCGGCACAGCTCAATCCACACTGCAAGGGAGTCATTCTTACTCCTGTCTTTTATCCACGCTTTTTTTTTCATTTTTTCACTTCGACATTTAGAGCACTGTGCAGAAATCACACTGCGTCAGCATGCTCAACGGCCCCCAGAATGGTTTGTTTTATTTGGACAGTGGATTCTGTCAGTCCGTGCCAGTTCATTCGCACCAGACCGCGCAAGAGCTGCACTGCGCTAGCCGCACCTAAAGGGTGTCATAGTTACTCCTGTCGTTTATCCAGCCCTTTCCTTAATTTATTTATTTCACGTTTAAAGCACTAGGCAGAAATCAAATTGCGTCGGCATGGTCAACGGCCCTCGCAATGATTTGTTTTAAATGGACAGTCGGATTACCCCGATCTATCCCAGTTGAAGCGCACCAGGCAGCGCTAGAGCCGCACTGCTCTAGTCGCAGCTCAAGGGAGTCATTGTTACTCACTTAGCTCCCCCACGCCTTGTTCTATTTCTTCAGGTTGACATTTAGGGCACTGGGCACAAATCACCTTGCATAAAAATGGTCAACCGCCCTCGCAATTATATCTTTTAAAAGCACAGTAAGATTCCCCCTGTGCATTCCAGTTGAACCACACCAGACAGTGCAAAGCAGCACTGTTCTAGCCGCACCTCAAGGGAGTCATTGTTACTATGTCCTTCACCCACGCTTTGTTCCATTTCCTCACATTGACATTTAGAGCCCTGGGCACAAATCACATTGCGTCAGCATCGCCAAAAGTCCTTGCAATGCTTTGTTTTAGGTGGACAGTCAGTTTCAGCCGGTCCATGCCAGTTGAAGCACAACAGATAGCATAAAGCGCCACTCCTGAATCCACACTGCAAGGGAGTCATTCTTACTCCTGTCCTTTAACCACGCCTTTTTTTTTCATTTCTGCACGTTGACATTTACAGACCTGGGCAGAAATCACATTGCGTCAGCATGGTCAACGGCCCTCAAAATGCATTGTTTTATTTCGAGAGTCGGATTCTCCCGGTCCATGCCAGTTGAAGCGTACCAGGCAGCGCAAGCGCCACACTGCTCTAGCCGCACCTTAAGAGAGCCATTGTTACTCGCTTTGTGTAGCCATGCCTTGTTGCATTTCTTCACGTTGACATTTAGGGCGCTGGGCAGAAGTCACATTACGTCAGCATGATCAAAAGTCTTCGCAAAGCTTTGTTTTATGGACAGTTGGATTCCACCGGTCCATACCAAATGAAGCACAATGGATAGCACAAAGCGAAACTGCTCAATAAACTCTGCACGGGAGTCATTCTTACTCCTGTCCTTTATACCCACCTTTTTGC
The DNA here is from genome assembly GCF_038994185.2 of Dermacentor albipictus. Lineage (NCBI taxonomy): Eukaryota > Metazoa > Arthropoda > Arachnida > Ixodida > Ixodidae > Dermacentor > Dermacentor albipictus. The sequence goes on from NW_027225586.1 coordinate 115,796, forward strand.
ATTTCTTCACGTTGACATTTAGAGCACTGGTTCCCAGAATGCTTTGTTTCATTTGGACAGTGAATTCCGCCCGTCCATGCCAGTTGAGGCGTACCATATCGCGCAAGAGCTGCACTGCTCCAGCCGCACCTCACAGGAGTCACTCTTACACCTGTCCTTTATCCAGGCATTTCTTTATTTCATCACTTTGCCGTTTAGAGCACTAGGCAGAAATCACATTGCGTCAGCATGGTGAACGGCCCGCGTAATCATTTGTTTTAAATGGACAGTCGGATTCCCCTGATCTATGCCAGTTGGAGTGCAGCAGACTGCGCAAGAGCCGCACTGCTCTAGTCGCACCTCGAGGGAGTCATTGTTACTCTCATCGCATACACACCTTCTTGCATTTCTTCACGTTGACATTAAATAGCACTGGGCAGAAATCACATTGTGTCAGCATCGGCAACAGCCTTCACAATCATTTGTTTTAAGTGCACAGTGAGATTCCCCCGGTGCATGACAGTTAAACCACACCAGACAGTGCAAAGCTGTGCTGCTCTAGTCGCACCTCATGAGAGTCATTGTTAGTCTCTTCGTTTACCCACGCCTTGTTGATTTTATCAAGTTGACATATAGGGGACTGGGCAGAAATCACATTGCGTCAGCATGGTCAAAAGTCCCCGCAATGCTTTGTTTTAAATGGACAGTCGGATTCCCCCGGTCCATGCCAGTTGATGCACAACAGATAGCATAAAGCGCCACTCCTGAATCCACACTGCAAGGGAGTCATTCTTACTCCTGTCGTTTAACCACACCTTTTTTTCATTTCTGCACGTTGACATTTACAGACCTGGGCAGAAATCACATTGCGTCAGCATGGTCAACGGCCCCCAAAATGCTTTGTTTTATTTGGGCATTTTATTTTACAGGAGGTATTCAGAGACATGGATTGGGAAGATTTGGGGATAAAAGTTAATCGAGAATAGCTTAGTAACTCGCGATTCGCTGATGACATTGCCTTGCTTAGTACCTCAGGGGACCAATTGCAATGCATGTTCACTGACCTGGATAGGCAAAGCAGAAGAGTGGGTCTAAAAATTAATCTGCAGGAAACTAAAGGAATGCTTAACAGTCTCGGAAGAAAACAGCAATTTACAATTGGCAGCGAGGCACTAGAAGTCGTAAGGGATTACATCAACTTAGGGCAGGTAGTGACAGCGGATGCGGATCATGAGACAGAAATATTCAGAAGAACAAGAATGGGCTGGGGTGCGTTTGGCAGGCATTCTCAGATGATGATTAGCAGGTTGCCATTATCCCCTCAAGAGGAAAGTATATAATACCTGTGTCTTACCAGTACTCACCTATGGGGCAGAAACCTGGAGGCTTACGAAATGGGTTCTGCTCAAATTGAGGACGACGCAGCGAGCTATGGAAAGAAGAATGATAGGTGTAACGTTAAAGGATAAGAAAAGAGCAGATTGGGTGAGGGAACAAACGCGAGTTAATGATATCTTAGTTGAAATCAAGAAAAAGAAATGGGCATGGGCAGGATACGAAATGAGGAGGGAAGATAACCGATGGTCATTAAGGGTTACGGAATGGATTCCAAGGGAAGGGAAGCTTAGCAGAGGGCGGCAGAAAGTTAGGCGGGCGCATGAGATTAAGAAGTTTGCAGGGACGACATGGCCACACATAGTACATGATCGGGGTTGTTGGAGATGTACGGGAGAGGCCTTTGCCCTGCAGTAGGCGTAACCAGGCTGATGCTGATGATGATTCCGCCGGTCCATGCCAGTTGAGGCACACAAGACCACGCAAGAGCCGCACTGCGATAGCCGCACCACAAGGGAGTCATTGTGACTCCTGTAGTTTATCCATGCCTTTTTTTATTTACTTCAGTTTCACGTTTAGAGCACTGGGCAGAAATCCCATTGCGTCAGCATGGTCGACGGCCCTCGCAATCATTTGTTTTAAATGGACAGTCGGATTCCCCCGATCTATGCCAGCTGGAGTGCAGCAGACTGTGCAAAAGCTGCACTGTTCTAGTCGCACCTCAAGGGAGTCATTGTTACTCTCATAGCTTACACACACCTTCTTGCATTTCTTCACGTTGACATTAAATAGCACTGGGCAGAAATCCCATTGTGTCAGCATCGGCAACGGCCTTCGCAATCATTTCTTTTCATGGCAGAGTTAGATTCCCCCGTTGCATGCCAGGTAAACCACACCAGACAGTGCAAAGCCGCGCTACTCTAGTCCCACCTCATGGGAGTCATTGTTAGTCTCTTCGTTTACCCTCGCCTTGTTGCATTTTATCACGTTGACATTTAGGGGACTGGGCAGAGATCACATTGCATCAGCATGGTCAAAAGTCCTCGCAATGCTTTGTTTTAAATGGACAGTCAGATTCTCCCGGTCCATACCAGTTGAAGCGCAACGGAAAGTGCAAAGCGGCACAGCTCAATCCACACTGCAAGGGAGTCATTCTTACTCCTGTCTTTTATCCACGCTTTTTTTTTCATTTTTTCACTTCGACATTTAGAGCACTGTGCAGAAATCACACTGCGTCAGCATGCTCAAGGGCCCCCAGAATGGTTTGTTTTATTTGGACAGTGGATTCTGTCAGTCCATGCCAGTTCATTCGCACCAGACCGCGCAAGAGCTGCACTGCGCTAGCCGCACCTAAAGGGTGTCATAGTTACTCCTGTCGTTTATCCAGCCCTTTCCTTAATTTATTTATTTCACGTTTAAAGCACTAGGCAGAAATCAAATTGCGTCAGCATGGTCAACGGCCCTCGCAATCATTTGTTTTAAATGGACAGTCGGATTACCCCGATCTATCCCAGTTGAAGCGCACCAGGCAGCGCTAGAGCCGCACTGCTCTAGTCGCAGCTCAAGGGAGTCATTGTTACTCACTTAGCTCCCCCACGCCTTGATCTATTTCTTCAGGTTGACATTTAGGGCACTGGGCACAAATCACCTTGCATAAAAATGGTCAACCACCCTCGCAATTATATCTTTTAAAAGCACAGTAAGATTCCCCCTGTGCATTCCAGTTGAACCACACCAGACAGTGCAAAGCAGCACTGTTCTAGCCGCACCTTAAGGGAGTCATTGTTGCTAACGTCCTTCACCCACGCTTTGTTCCATTTCCTCACATTGACATTTAGAGCCCTGGGCACAAATCACATTGCGTCAGCATCGTCAAAAGTCCTTGCAATGCTTTGTTTTAAGTGGACAGTCAGTTTCAGCCGGTCCATGCCAGTTGATGCACAACAGATAGCATAAAGCGCCACTCCTGAATCCACACTGCAAGGGAGTCATTCTTACTCCTGTCGTTTAACCACGCCTTTTTTTCATTTCTTCACGTTGACATTTACAGACCTGGGCAGAAATCACATTGCGTCATCATGGTCAACGGCCATCAAAATGCATTGTTTTATTTGGAGAGTCGGATTCTCCCGGTCCATGCCAGTTGAAGCGCACCAAGCAGCGCAAGCGCCACACTGCTCTAGCCGCCCCTCAAGAGAGCCATTGTTACTCGCTATGTGTAGCCATGCCTTGTTGCATTTCTTCACGTTGACATTTAGAGCGCTGGGCAGAAGTCACATTACGTCAGCATGATCAAAAGTCTTCGCAAAGCTTTGTTTTAATGGACAGTTGGATTCCACCGGTCCATACCAAATGAAGCACAATGGATAGCACAAAGCGAAACTGCTCAATAAACTCTGCACGGGAGTCATTCTTACTCCTGTCCTTTATACCCACCTTTTTGCATTTCTTCACGTTGACATTTAGAGCACTGGCTCCCAGAATGCTTTGTTTCATTTGGACAGTGAATTCCGCCCGTCCATGCCAGTTGAGGCGTACCATACCGCGCAAGAGCTGCACTGCTCCAGCCGCACCTCACAGGAGTCACTCTTACACCTGTCCTTTATCCAGGCATTTCTTTATTTCATCACTTTGCCGTTTATAGCACTAGGCAGAAATCACATTACGTCAGCATGGTGAACGGCCCGCGCAATTATTTGTTTTAAATGGACAGTCGGATTCCCCCGATCTATGCCAGTTGGAGTGCAGCAGACTGCGCAAGAGCCGCACTGCTCTAGTCGCACCTCGAGGGAGTCATTGTTACTCTCATCGCATTCACACCTTCTTGCATTTCTTCACGTTGACATTAAATAGCACTGGGCAGAAATCACTTAGTGTCAGCATCGGCAACAGCCTTCACAATCGTTTGTTTTAAGTGCACAGTGAGATTCCCGCGGTGCATGCCAGGTAAGCCACACCAGACAGTGCAGACCTGTGCTGCTCTAGTCGCACCTCATGGGAGTCATTGTTAGTCTCTTCGTTTACCCACGCCTTGTTGCATTTTATCAAGTTGACATATAGGGGACTGGGCAGAAATCACATTGCCTCAGCGTGGTCAAAAGTCCCCGCAATGCTTTGTTTTAAATGGACAGTCGAATTCCCCCGGTCTATACCAGTTCAAGCGCAATGGAAAGTGCAAAGCGGCACAGCTGAATGCACACTGCAAGGGAGTCATTCTTACTCCTGTCGTGTAACCACGCCTTTTTTTCATTTCTGCACGTTGACATTTACAGACCTGGGCAGAAATCACATTGCGTCAGCATGGTCAACGGCCCTCAAAATGCATTGTTTTATTTGGAGAGTCGGATTCTCCCGGTCCATGCCAGTTGAAGCGCACCAGGCAGCGCAAGCGCCACACTGCTCTAGCCGCACCTCAAGAGAGCGATTGTTACTCGCTTTGTGTAGCCATGCCTTGTTGCATTTCTTCACGTTGACATTTAGAGCGCTGGGCAGAAGTCACATTACGTCAGCATGATCAAAAGTCTTCGCAAAGCTTTGTTTTAATGGACAGTTGGATTCCACCGGTCCATACCAAATGAAGCACAATGGATAGCACAAAGCGAAACTGCTCAATAAACTCTGCACGGGAGTCATTCTTACTCCTGTCCTTTATACCCACCTTTTTGCATTTCTTCACGTTGACATTTAGAGCACTGGCTCCCAGAATGCTTTGTTTCATTTGGACAGTGAATTCCGTCCGTCCATGCCAGTTGAGGCGTACCATACCGCGCAAGAGCTGCACTGCTCCAGCCGCACCTCACAGGAGTCACTGTTACACCTGTCCTTTATCCAGGCATTTCTTTATTTCATCACTTTGCCGTTTAGAGCACTAGGCAGAAATCACATTGCGTCAGCATCGGCAACAGCCTTCACAATCATTTGTTTTAAGTGCACAGTGAGATTCCCCCGGTGCATGCCAGGTAAGCCACACCAGACAGTGCAGAGCCGTGCTGCTCTAGTCGCACCTCATGGGAGTCATTGTTAGTCTCTTCGTTTACCCACGCCTTGATGATTTTATCAAGTTGACATATAGGGGACTGGGCAGAGATCACATTGCATCAGCATGGTCAAAAGTCCTCGCAATGCTTTGTTTTAAATGGACAGTCAGATTCTCCCGGTCCATACCAGTTAAAGCGCAACGGAAAGTGCAAAGCGGCACAGCTCAATCCACACTGCAAGGGAGTCATTCTTACTCCTGTCTTTTATCCACGCTTTTTTTTTTCATTTTTTCACTTCGACATTTAGAGCACTGTGCAGAAATCACACTGCGTCAGCATGCTCAACGGCACCCAGAATGGTTTGTTTTATTTGGACAGTGGATTCTGTCAGTCCGTGCCAGTTCATTCGCACCAGACCGCGCAAGAGCTGCACTGCGCTAGCCGCACCTAAAGGGTGTCATAGTTACTCCTGTCGTTTATCCAGCCCTTTCCTTAATTTATTTATTTCACGTTTAAAGCACTAGGCAGAAATCAAATTGCGTCGGCATGGTCAACGGCCCTCGCAATCATTTGTTTTAAATGGACAGTCGGATTACCCCGATCTATCCCAGTTGAAGCGCACCAGGCAGCGCTAGAGCCGCACTGCTCTAGTCGCAGCTCAAGGGAGTCATTGTTACTCACTTAGCTCCCCCACGCCTTGTTCTATTTATTCAGGTTGACATTTAGGGCACTGGGCACAAATCACCTTGCATAAAAATGGTCAACCGCCCTCGCAATTATATCTTTTAAAAGCACAGTAAGATTCCCCCTGTGCATTCCAGTTGAACCACACCAGACAGTGCAAAGCAGCACTGTTCTAGCCGCACCTCAAGGGAGTCATTGTTACTAACGTCCTTCACCCACGCTTTGTTCCATTTCCTCACATTGACATTTAGAGCCCTGGGCACAAATCACATTGCGTCAGCATCGTCAAAAGTCCTTGCAATGCTTTGTTTTAAGTGGACAGTCAGTTTCAGCCGGTCCATGCCAGTTGAAGCACAACAGATAGCATAAAGCGCCACTCCTGAATCCACACTGCAAGGGAGTCATTCTTACTCCTGTCCTTTAACCACGCCTTTTTTTGCATTTCTGCACGTTGACATTTACAGACCTGGGCAGAAATCACAATGCGTCAGCATGGTCAACGGCCCTCAAAATGCATTGTTTTATTTCGAGAGTCGGATTCTCCCGGTCCATGCCATTTGAAGCGCACCAGGCAGCGCAAGCGCCACACTGCTCTAGCCGCGCGTTAAGAGAGCCATTGTTACTCGCTTTGTGTAGCCATGCCTTGTTGCATTTCTTCACGTTGACATTTAGGGCGCTGGGCAGAAGTCACATTACGTCAGCATGATCAAAAGTCTTCGCAAAGCTTTGTTTTAATGGACAGTTGGATTCCACCGGTCCATACCAAATGAAGCACAATGGATAGCACAAAGCGAAACTGCTCAATAAACTCTGCACGGGAGTCATTCTTACTCCTGTCCTTTATACCCACCTTTTTGCATTTCTTCACGTTGACATTTAGAGCACTGGCTCCCAGAATGCTTTGTTTCATTTGGACAGTGAATTCCGCCCGTCCATGCCAGTTGAGGCGTACCATACCGCGCAAGAGCTGCACTGCTCCAGCCGCACCTCACAGGAGTCACTCTTACACCTGTCCTTTATCCAGGCATTTCTTTATTTCATCACTTTGCCGTTTAGAGCACTAGGCAGAAATCACATTGCGTCAGCATCGGCAACAGCCTTCACAATCATTTGTTTTAAGTGCACAGTGAGATTCCCCCGGTGCATGCCAGGTAAGCAACACAAGACAGTGCAGAGCCGTGCTGCTCTAGTCGCACCTCATGGGAGTCATTGTTAGTGTCTTCGTTTACCCACGCCTTGATGATGTTATCAAGTTGACATATAGGGGACTGGGCAGAAATCACATTGCGTCAGCGTGGTCAAAAGTCCCCGCAATGCTTTGTTTTAAATGGACAGTCGAATTCCCCCGGTCTATACCAGTTCAAGCGCAATGGAAAGTGCAAAGCGGCACAGCTGAATGCACACTGCAAGGGAGTCATTCTTACTCCTGTCGTTTAACCACGCCTTTTTTTCATTTCTGCACGTTGACATTTACAGACCTGGGCAGAAATCACATTGCGTCAGCATGGTCAACGGCCCTCAAAATGCATTGTTTTATTTGGAGAGTCGGATTCTCCCGGTCCATGCCAGTTGAAGCGCACCAGGCATCGCAAGCGCCACACTGCTCTAGCCGCACCTCAAGAGAGCGATTGTTACTCGCTTTGTGTAGCCATGCCTTGTTGCATTTCTTCACGTTGACATTTAGAGCGCTGGGCAGAAGTCACATTACGTCAGCATGATCAAAAGTCTTCGCAAAGCTTTGTTTTAATGGACAGTTGGATTCCACCGGTCCATACCAAATGAAGCACAATGGATAGCACAAAGCGAAACTGCTCAATAAACTCTGCACGGGAGTCATTCTTACTCCTGTCCTTTATACCCACCTTTTTGCATTTCTTCACGTTGACATTTAGAGCACTGGCTCCAAGAATGCTTTGTTTCATTTGGACAGTGAATTCCGCCCGTCCATGCCAGTTGAGGCGTACCATACCGCGCAAGAGCTGCACTGCTCCAGCCGCACCTCACAGGAGTCACTGTTACACCTGTCGTTTATCCAGGCATTTCTTTATTTCATCAATTTGCCGTTTAGAGCACTAGGCAGAAATCACATTGCGTCAGCATCGGCAACAGCCTTCACAATCATTTGTTTTAAGTGCACAGTGAGATTCCCCCGGTGCATGCCAGGTAAGCCACACCAGACAGTGCAGAGCCGTGCTTCTCTAGTCGCACCTCATGGGAGTCATTGTTAGTCTCTTCGTTTACCCACGCCTTGATGATTTTATCAAGTTGACATATAGGGGACCATGCAGAGATCACATTGCATCAGCATGATCAAGAGTCCTCGCAATGCTGTGTTTTAAATGGACAGTCAGATTCTCCCGGTCCATACCAGTTGAAGCGCAACGGAAAGTGCAAAGCGGCACAGCTCAATCCACACTGCAAGGGAGTCATTCTTACTCCTGTCTTTTATCCACGCTTTTTTTCCATTTTTTCACTTCGACATTTAGAGCACTGTGCAGAAATCACACTGCGTCAGCATGCTCAACGGCCCCCAGAATGGTTTGTTTTATTTGGACAGTGGATTCTGTCAGTCCGTGCCAGTTCATTCGCACCAGACCGCGCAAGAGCTGCACTGCGCTAGCCGCACCTAAAGGGTGTCATAGTTACTCCTGTCGTTTATCCAGCCCTTTCCTTAATTTATTTATTTCACGTTTAAAGCACTAGGCAGAAATCAAATTGCGTCGGCATGGTCAACGGCCCTCGCAATCATTTGTTTTAAATGGACAGTCGGATTACCCCGATCTATCCCAGTTGAAGCGCACCAGGCAGCGCTAGAGCCGCACTGCTCTAGTCGCAGCTCAAGGGAGTCATTGTTACTCACTTAGCTCCCCCACGCCTTGTTCTATTTCTTCAGGTTGACATTTAGGGCACTGGGCACAAATCACCTTGCATAAAAATGGTCAACCGCCCTCGCAATTATATCTTTTAAAAGCACAGTAAGATTCCCCCTGTGCATTCCAGTTGAACCACACCAGACAGTGCAAAGCAGCACTGTTCTAGCCGCACCTCAAGGGAGTCATTGTTACTAACGTCCTTCACCCACGCTTTGTTCCATTTCCTCACATTGACATTTAGAGCCCTGGGCACAAATCACATTGCGTCAGCATCGTCAAAAGTCCTTGCAATGCTTTGTTTTAAGTGGACAGTCAGTTTCAGCCGGTCCATGCCAGTTGAAGCACAACAGATAGCATAAAGCGCCACTCCTGAATCCACACTGCAAGGGAGTCATTCTTACTCCTGTCCTTTAACCACGCCTTTTTTTGCATTTCTGCACGTTGACATTTACAGACCTGGGCAGAAATCACATTGCGTCAGCATGGTCAACGGCCCTCAAAATGCATTGTTTTATTTCGAGAGTCGGATTCTCCCGGTCCATGCCAGTTGAAGCGCACCAGGCAGCGCAAGCGCCACACTGCTCTAGCCGCGCGTTAAGAGAGCCATTGTTACTCGCTTTGTGTAGCCATGCCTTGTTGCATTTCTTCACGTTGACATTTAGGGCGCTGGGCAGAAGTCACATTACGTCAGCATGATCAAAAGTCTTCGCAAAGCTTTGTTTTAATGGACAGTTGGATTCCACCGGTCCATACCAAATGAAGCACAATGGATAGCACAAAGCGAAACTGCTCAATAAACTCTGCACGGGAGTCATTCTTACTCCTGTCCTTTATACCCACCTTTTTGCATTTCTTCACGTTGACATTTAGAGCACTGGCTCCCAGAATGCTTTGTTTCATTTGGACAGTGAATTCCGCCCGTCCATGCCAGTTGAGGCGTACCATACCGCGCAAGAGCTGCACTGCTCCAGCCGCACCTCACAGGAGTCACTGTTACACCTGTCCTTTATCCAGGCATTTCTTTATTTCATCACTTTGCCGTTTAGAGCACTAGGCAGAAATCACATTGCGTCAGCATCGGCAACAGCCTTCACAATCATTTGTTTTAAGTGCACAGTGAGATTCCCCCGGTGCATGCCAGGTAAGCCACACCAGACAGTGCAGAGCCGTGCTGCTCTAGTCGCACCTCATGGGAGTCATTGTTAGTCTCTTCGTTTACCCACGCCTTGATGATTTTATCAGGTTGACATATAGGGGACTGGGCAGAGATCACATTGCATCAGCATGGTCAAAAGTCCTCGCAATGCTTTGTTTTAAATGGACAGTCAGATTCTCCCGGTCCATACCAGTTGAAGCGCAACGGAAAGTGCAAAGCGGCACAGCTCAATCCACACTGCAAGGGAGTCATTCTTACTCCTGTCTTTTATCCACGCTTTTTTTTTCATTTTTTCACTTCGACATTTAGAGCACTGTGCAGAAATCACACTGCGTCAGCATGCTCAACGGCCCCCAGAATGGTTTGTTTTATTTGGACAGTGGATTCTGTCAGTCCGTGCCAGTTCATTCGCACCAGACCGCGCAAGAGCTGCACTGCGCTAGCCGCACCTAAAGGGTGTCATAGTTACTCCTGTCGTTTATCCAGCCCTTTCCTTAATTTATTTATTTCACGTTTAAAGCACTAGGCAGAAATCAAATTGCGTCGGCATGGGCAACGGCCCTCGCAATCATTTGTTTTAAATGGACAGTCGGATTACCCCGATCTATCCCAGTTGAAGCGCACCAGGCAGCGCTAGAGCCGCACTGCTCTAGTCGCAGCTCAAGGGAGTCATTGTTACTCACTTAGCTCCCCCACGCCTTGTTCTATTTCTTCAGGTTGACATTTAGGGCACTGGGCACAAATCACCTTGCATAAAATTGGTCAACCGCCCTCGCAATTATATCTTTTAAAAGCACAGTAAGATTCCCCCTGTGCATTCCAGTTGAACCACACCAGACAGTGCAAAGCAGCACTGATCTAGCCGCACCTCAAGGGAGTCATTGTTACTAACGTCCTTCACCCACGCTTTGTTCCATTTCCTCACATTGACATTTAGAGCCCTGGGCACAAATCACATTGCGTCAGCATCGTCAAAAGTCCTTGCAATGCTTTGTTTTAAGTGGACAGTCAGTTTCAGCCGGTCCATGCCAGTTGAAGCACAACAGATAGCATAAAGCGCCACTCCTGAATCCACACTGCAAGGGAGTCATTCTTACTCCTGTCCTTTAACCACGCCTTTTTTTTCATTTCTGCACGTTGACATTTACAGACCTGGGCAGAAATCACATTGCGTCAGCATGGTCAACGGCCCTCAAAATGCATTGTTTTATTTCGAGAGTCGGATTCTCCCGGTCCATGCCAGTTGAAGCGCACCAGGCAGCGCAAGCGCCACACTGCTCTAGCCGCACCTTAAGAGAGCCATTGTTACTCGCTTTGTGTAGCCATGCCTTGTTGCATTTCTTCACGTTGACATTTAGGGCGCCGGGCAGAAGTCACATTACGTCAGCATGATCAAAAGTCTTCGCAAAGCTTTGTTTTAATGGACAGTTGGATTCCACCGGTCCATACCAAATGAAGCACAATGGATAGCACAAAGCGAAACTGCTCAATAAACTCTGCACGGGAGTCATTCTTACTCCTGTCCTTTATACCCACCTTTTTGCATTTCTTCTCGTTGACATTTAGAGCACTGGCTCCCAGAATGCTTTGTTTCATTTGGACAGTGAATTCCGCCCGTCCATGCCAGTTGAGGCGTACCATACCGCGCAAGAGCTGCACTGCTCCAGCCGCACCTCACAGGAGTCACTCTTACACCTGTCCTTTATCCAGGCATTTCTTTATTTCATCACTTTGCCGTTTAGAGCACTAGGCAGAAATCACATTGCGTCAGCATCGGCAACAGCCTTCACAATCATTTGTTTTAAGTGCACAGTGAGATTCCCCCGGTGCATGCCAGGTAAGCCACACCAGACAGTGCAGAGCCGTGCTGCTCTAGTCGCACCTCATGGGAGTCATTGTTAGTCTCTTCGTTTACCCACGCCTTGATGATTTTATCAAGTTGACATATAGGGGACTGGGCAGAGATCACATTGCATCAGCATGGTCAAAAGTCCTCGCAATGCTTTCTTTTAAATGGACAGTCAGATTCTCCCGGTCCATACCAGTTGAAGCGCAACGGAAAGTGCAAAGCGGCACAGCTCAATCCACACTGTAAGGGAGTCATTCTTACTCCTGTCTTTTATCCACGCTTTTTTTTCATTTTTTCACTTCGACATTTAGAGCACTGTGCAGAAATCACACTGCGTCAGCATGCTCAACGGCCCCCAGAATGGTTTGTTTTATTTGGACAGTGGATTCTGTCAGTCCGTGCCAGTTCATTCGCACCAGACCGCGCAAGAGCTGCACTGCGCTAGCCGCACCTAAAGGGTGTCATAGTTACTCCTGTCGTTTATCCAGCCCTTTCCTTAATTTATTTATTTCACGTTTAAAGCACTAGGCAGAAATCAAATTGCGTCGGCATGGTCAACGGCCCTCGCAATCATTTGTTTTAAATGGACAGTCGGATTACCCCGATCTATCCCAGTTGAAGCGCACCAGGCAGCGCTAGAGCCGCACTGCTCTAGTCGCAGCTCAAGGGAGTCATTGTTACTCACTTAGCTCCCCCACGCCTTGTTCTATTTCTTCAGGTTGACATTTAGGGCACTGGGCACAAATCACCTTGCATAAAAATGGTCAACCGCCCTCGCAAATTATATCTTTTAAAAGCACAGTAAGATTCCCCCTGTGCATTCCAGTTGAACCACACCAGACAGTGCAAAGCAGCACTGTTCTAGCCGCACCTCAAGGGCGTCATTGTTACTAACGTCCTTCACCCACGCTTTGTTCCATTTCCTCACATTGACATTTAGAGCCCTGGGCACAAATCACATTGCGTCAGCATCGTCAAAAGTCCTTGCAATGCTTTGTTTTAAGTGGACAGTCAGTTTCAGCCGGTCCATGCCAGTTGAAGCACAACAGATAGCATAAAGCGCCACTCCTGAATCCACACTGCAAGGGAGTCATTCTTACTCCTGTCCTTTAACCACGCCTTTTTTTCATTTCTGCACGTTGACATTTACAGACCTGGGCAGAAATCACATTGCGTCAGCATGGTCAACGGCCCTCAAAATGCATTGTTTTATTTGGAGAGTCGGATTCTCCCGGTCCATGCCAGTTGAAGCGCACCAGGCAGCGCAAGCGCCACACTGCTCTAGCCGCACCTTAAGAGAGCCATTGTTGCTCGCTTTGTGTAGCCATGCCTTGTTGCATTTCTTCACGTTGACATTTAGGGCGCTGGGCAGAAGTCACATTACGTCAGCATGATCAAAAGTCTTCGCAAAGCTTTGTTTTAATGGACAGTTGGATTCCACCGGTCCATACCAAATGAAGCACAATGGATAGCACAAAGCGAAACTGCTCAATAAACTCTGCACGGGAGTCATTCTTACTCCTGTCCTTTATACCCACCTTTTTGCATTTCTTCACGTTGACATTTAGAGCACTGGCTCCCAGAATGCTTTGTTTCATTTGGACAGTGAATTCCGCCCGTCCATGCCAGTTGAGGCGTACCATACCGCGCAAGACCTGCACTGCTCCAGCCGCACCTCACAGGAGTCACTCTTACACCTGTCCTTTATCCAGGCATTTCTTTATTTCATCACTTTGCCGTTTAGAGCACTAGGCAGAAATCACATTGCGTCAGCATGGTGAACGGCCCGCGTAATCATTTGTTTTAAATGGACAGTCGGATTCCCCCGATCTATGCCAGTTGGAGTGCAGCAGACTGCGCAAGAGCCGCACTGCTCTAGTCGCACCTCGAGGGAGTCATTGTTACTCTCATCGCATACACACCTTCTTGCATTTCTTCACGTTGACATTAAATAGCACTGGGCAGAAATCACATTGTGTCAGCATCGGCAACAGCCTTCACAATCATTTGTTTTAGGTGCACAGTGAGATTCCCCCGGTGCATGACAGGTAAACCACACCAGACAGTGCAAAGCTCTGCTGCTCTAGTCGCACCTCATGGGAGTCATTGTTAGTCTCTTCGTTTACCCACGCCTTGTTGATTTTATCAAGTTGACATATAGGGGACTGGGCAGAAATCACATTGCGTCAGCATGGTCAAAAGTCCCCGCAATGTTTTGTTTTAAATGGACAGTCGGATTCCCCCGGTCTATACCAGTTGAAGCGCAAAGGAAAGTGCAAAGCGGCACAGCTGAATGCACACTGCAAGGGAGTCATTCTTACTCATGTCGTTTATCCACACCTTTTTTTCATTTTTTCACTTTGACATTTAGAGCACTGTGCAGAAATCACACTGCGTCAGCACGGTCAACGGCCCCCAAAATGCTTTGTTTTATTTGGGCATTTTATTTTACAGGAGGTATTCAGAGACACGGATTGGGAAGATTTGGGGATAAAAGTTAATCGAGAATAGCTTAGTAACTCGCGATTCGCTGATGACATTGCCTTCCTTAGTACCTCAGGGGACCAATTGCAATGCATGTTCACTGACCTGGATAGGCAAAGCAGAAGAGTGGGTCTAAAAATTAATCTGCAGGAAACTAAAGTAATGCTTAACAGTCTCGGAAGAAAACAGCAATTTACAATTGGCAGCGAGGCACTAGAAGTCGTAAGGGATTACATCAACTTAGGGCAGGTAGTGACAGCGGATGCGGATCATGAGACAGAAATATTCAGAAGAACAAGAATGGGCTGGGGTGCGTTTGGCAGGCATTCTCAGATGATGATTAGCAGGTTGCCATTATCCCCTCAAGAGGAAAGTATATAATACCTGTGTCTTACCAGTACTCACCTATGGGGCAGAAACCTGGAGGCTTACGAAATGGGTTCTGCTCAAATTGAGGACGACGCAACGAGCTATGGAAAGAAGAATGATTGGTGTAACGTTCAAGGATAAGAAAAGAGCAGATTGGGTGAGGGAACAAACGCGAGTTAATGACATCTTAGTTGAAATCAAGAAAAAGAAATGGGCATGGGCAGGATACGCAATGAGGAGGGAAGATAACCGATGGTCATTGAGGGTTACGGAATGGATTCCAAGGGAAGGGAAGCTTAGCAGAGGGCGGCAGAAAGTTAGGCGGGCGCATGAGATTAAGAAGTTTGCAGGGACGACATGGCCACACATAGTACATGATCGGGGTTGTTGGAGATGTACGGGAGAGGCCTTTGCCCTGCAGTAGGCGTAACCAGGCTGATGCTGATGATGATTCCGCCGGTCCATGCCAGTTGAGGCACACAAGACCACGCAAGAGCCGCACTGCGATAGCCGCACCACAAGGGAGTCATTGTGGCTCCTGTAGTTTATCCATGCCTTTTTTTTATTTACTTCAGTTTCACGTTTAGAGCACTGGGCAGAAATCACATTGCGTCAGCATGGTCGACGGCCCTCGCAATCATTTGTTTTAAATGGACAGTCGGATTCCCCCGATCTATGCCAGCTGGAGTGCAGCAGACTCTGCAAAAGCTGCACTGTTCTAGTCGCACCTCAAGGGAGTCATGGTTACTCTCATAGCTTACACACACCTTCTTGCATTTCTTCACGGTGACATTAAATAGCACTGGGCAGAAATCACATTGTGTCAGCATCGGCAACAGCCTTCACAATCATTTGTTTTAAGTGCACAGTGAGATTCCCCCGGTGCATGCCAGGTAAGCCACACCAGACAGTGCAGAGCCGTGCTGCTCTAGTCGCACCTCATGGGAGTCATTGTTAGTCTCTTCGTTTACCCACGCCTTGTTGATTTTATCAAGTTGACATATAGGGGACTGGGCAGAGATCACATTGCATCAGCATGGTCAAAAGTCCTCGCAATGCTTTGTTTTCAGTGGACAGTCAGATTCTCCCGGTCCATACCAGTTGAAGCGCAACGGAAAGTGCAAAGCGGCACAGCTCAATCCACACTGCAAGGGAGTCATTCTTACTCCTGTCTTTTATCCACGCTTTTTTTTTCATTTTTTCACTTCGACATTTAGAGCACTGTGCAGAAATCACACTGCGTCAGCATGCTCAACGGCCCCCAGAATGGTTTGTTTTATTTGGACAGTGGATTCTGTCAGTCCATGCCAGTTCATTCGCACCAGACCGCGCAAGAGCTGTACTGCGCTAGCCGCACCTAAAGGGTGTCATAGTTACTCCTGTCATTTAACCACGCCTTTTTTTCATTTCTTCACGTTGACATTTACAGACCTGGGCAGAAATCACATTGCGTCAGCATGGTCAACGGCCCTCAAAATGCATTGTTTTATTTGGAGAGTCGGATTCTCCCGGTCCATGCCAGTTGAAGCGCACCAAGCAGCGCAAGCGCCACACTGCTCTAGCCGCCCCTCAAGAGAGCCATTGTTACTCGCTTTGTGTAGCCATGCCTTGTTGCATTTCTTCACGTTGACATTTAGAGCGCTGGGCAGAAGTCACATTACGTCAGCATGATCAAAAGTCTTCACAAAGCTTTGTTTTAATGGACAGTTGGATTCCACCGGTCCATACCAAATGAAGCACAATGGATAGCACAAAGCGAAACTGCTCAATAAACTCTGCACGGGAGTCATTCTTACTCCTGTCCTTTATACCCACCTTTTTGCATTTCTTCACGTTGACCTTTAGAGCACTGGCCCCCAGAATGCTTTGTTTCATTTGGACAGTGAATTCCGCCGGTCCATGCCAGTTGAGGCGTACCATACCGCGCAAGAGCTGCACTGCTCCAGCCGCACCTCACAGGAGTCACTCTTACACCTGTCCTTTATCCAGGCATTTCTTTATTTCATCACTTACCGTTTAGAGCACTAGGCAGAAATCACATTGCGTCAGCATGGTGAACGGCCCTCGAATCATTTGTTTTAAATGGACAGTCGGATTCCCCCGATCTATGCCAGTTGGAGTGCAGCAGACTGCGCAAGAGCCGCACTGCTCTAGTCGCACCACGAGGGAGTCATTGTTACTCTCTTCGCTTACGCACACCTTCTTGCATTTCTTCACGTTGACATTAAATAGCACTGGGCAGAAATCACATAGTGTCAGTACGGCAACAGCCTTCACAATCATTTGTTTTAAGTGCACAGTGAGATTCCCGCGGTGCATGCCAGGTAAACCACACCAGACAGTGCAGAACCGTGCTGCTCTAGTCGCACCTCATGGGAGTCATTGTTAGTCTCTTCGTTTACCCACGCCTTGTTGCATTTTATCAAGTTGACATAGAGGGGACTGGGCAGAAATCACACTGCGTCAGCACGGTCAACGGCCCCCAAAATGCTTTGTTTTATTTGGGCATTTTATTTTACAGGAGGTATTCAGAGACATGGATTGGGAAGAATTGGGGATAAAAGTTAATCGAGAATAGCTTAGTAACTCGCGATTCGCTGATGACATTGCCTTCATTAGTACCTCAGGGGACCAATTGCAATGCTTGTTCACTGACCTGGAGAGACAAAGCAGAAGAGTGGGTCTAAAAAGTAATCTGCAGGAAACTAAAGTAATG
The DNA here is from genome assembly GCF_038994185.2 of Dermacentor albipictus. Lineage (NCBI taxonomy): Eukaryota > Metazoa > Arthropoda > Arachnida > Ixodida > Ixodidae > Dermacentor > Dermacentor albipictus. Next base: position 133,218 of record NW_027225586.1, read on the forward strand.
CTTAACAGTCTCGGAAGAAAACAGCAATTTACAATTGGCAGCGAGGCACTGGAAGTCGTAAGGGAATACATCAACTTAGGGCAGGTAGTGACAGCGGATGCGGATCATGAGACAGAAATATTCAGAAGAACAAGAATGGGCTGGGGTGCGTTTGGCAGGCATTCTCAGATGATGATTAGCAGGTTGCCATTATCCCCTCAAGAGGAAAGTATATAATACCTGTGTCTTACCAGTACTCACCTATGGGGCAAAAACCTGGAGGCTTACGAAAAGGGTTCTGCTCAAATTGAGGACGACGCAACGAGCTATGGAAAGAAGAATGATAGGTGTAACGTTCAAGGATAAGAAAAGAGCAGATTGGGTGAGGGAACAAACGCGAGTTAATGACATCTTAGTTGAAATCAAGAAAAAGAAATGGGCATGGGCAGGATACGCAATGAGGAGGGAAGATAACCGATGGTCATTGAGGGTTACGGAATGGATTCCAAGGGAAGGGAAGCTTAGCAGAGGGCGGCAGAAAGTTAGGCGGGCGCATGAGATTAAGAAGTTTGCAGGGACGACATGGCCACACATAGTACATGATCGGGGTTGTTGGAGATGTATGGGAGAGGCCTTTGCCCTGCAGTAGGCGTAACCAGGCTGATGCTGATGATGATTGCGCCGGTCCATGCCAGTTGAGGCACACAAGACCACGCAAGAGCCGCACTGCGATAGCCGCACCACAAGGGAGTCATTGTGACTCCTGTAGTTTATCCATGCCTTTTTTTAATTACTTGAGTTTGACGTTTAGAGCACTGGGCAGAAATCACATTGTGTCAGCATCGGCAACAGCCTTCACAATCATTTGTTTTAAGTGCACAGTGAGATTCCCCCGGTGCATGCCAGGTAAGCCACACCAGACAGTGCAGAGCCGTGCTGCTCTAGTCGCACCTCATGGGAGTCATTGTTAGTCTCTTCGTTTACCCTCGCCTTGTTGATTTTATCAAGTTGACATATAGGGGACTGGGCAGAGATCACATTGCATCAGCATGGTCAAAAGTCCTCGCAATGCTTTGTTTTAAATGGACAGTCAGATTCTCCCGGTCCATACCAGTTGAAGCGCAACGGAAAGTGCAAAGCGGCACAGCTCAATCCACACTGCAAGGGAGTCATTCTTACTCCTGTCTTTTATCCACGCTTTTTTTTCATTTTTTCACTTTGACATTTAGAGCACTGTGCAGAAATCACACTGCGTCAGCACGGTCAACGGCCCCGAAAATGCTTTGTTTTATTTGGGCATTTTATTTTACAGGAGGTATTCAGAGACATGGATTGGGAAGAATTGGGGATAAAAGTTAATCGAGAATAGCTTGGTAACTCGCGATTCGCTGATGACATTGCCTTGCTTAGCACCTCAGGGGACCAATTGCAATGCATGTTCAGTGACCTGGATAGGCAAAGCAGAAGAGTGGGTTTAAAAATTAATCTGCAGGAAACTAAAGTAATGCTTAACAGTCTCCGAAGAAAACCGCAATTTACAATAGGCAGCGAGGCACTGGAAGTCGTAAGGGAATACACCAACTTAGGTCAGGTAGTGACAGCGGATGCGGGCAATGAGACAGAAATATTCAGAAGAACAAGAATGGGCTGGGGTGCGTTTGGCAGGCATTCTCAGATGATGAATAGCAGGTTGCCGTTATCCCCTCAAGAGGAAAGTATATAATACCTGTGTCTTACCAGCACTCACCTATGGGGCAGAAACCTTGAGGCTTACGAAAAGGGTTCTGCTCATATTGAGGACGACACAACGAGCTATGGAAAGAAGAATGATAGGTGTAACGTTCAAGGATAAGAAAAGAGCAGATTGGGTGAGGGAACAAACGCGACTTAATGACATCTTAGTTGAAATCAAGAAAAAGAAAGGGGCATGGGCAGGATACGCAATGAGGAGAGAAGATAACCGATGGTCATTGAGGGTTACGGAATGGATTCCAAGGGAAGAGAAGCTTAGCAGAGGGCGGCAGAAAGTTAGGCGGGCGCATGAGATTCAGAAGTTTGCGGGGACGACATGGCCACACTTAGTACATGATCGGGGTTGTTGGAGATGTATGGGAGAGGCCTTTGCCCTGCAGTAGGCGTAACCAGGCCTATGCTGATGATGATTCCGCCGGTCCATGCCAGTTGAGGCGCACAAGACCACGCAATAGCCGCACTGCGATAGCCGCACCACGAGGGAGTCATTGTTACTCCTGCCGTTTATCCGTCCTTTTTTTTATTTACTTCGCTTTGACGTTTAGTGCACTGGGCAGAAATCACATTCCGTCAGCATGGTCGACGGCGCTCACAATCATTTGTTTTAATTGGACAGTCGGATTCCCCCGATCTATGCCAGCTGGAGTGCAGCAGACTGTGCAAATGCTGCGCTGCTCTAATCACAACTCAAGGGTGTCATTGTTACTCTCATCGCTTACACACACCTTTTTTGCATTTCTTCACATTGACATTAAATAGCACTGAGCAGAAATCACATTGTGTCAGCATGGTCAATGGCCTTCGCAATCATTTCTTTTCATGGCAGAGTTAGATTCCCCCGTTGCATGCCAGGTAAACCACACCAGACAGTGCAAAGCCGCGCTACTCTAGTCCCACCTCATGGGAGTCATTGTTAGTCTCTTCGTTTACCCTCGCCTTGTTGCATTTTATCACGTTGACATTTAGGGGACTGGGCAGAGATCACATTGCATCAGCATGGTCAAAAGTCCTCGCAATGCTTTGTTTTAAATGGACAGTCAGATTCTCCCGGTCCATACCAGTTGAAGCGCAACGGAAAGTGCAAAGCGGCACAGCTCAATCCACACTGCAAGGGAGTCATTCTTACTCCTGTCTTTTATCCACGCTTTTTATGCGAAGCATATTACGAGGGCTCAACCCAGCTCCTCAGGCGCGGCGGTGACCATGAAATCACGTGACACCGTGACGTCACGACAGAGGAGAACCGGCGCTCCAACTCCCGCCGTCGCTCGCGGCGTCGCGCCCCGCATCGGACGCGGTGCGCGTCGAGCAACGCAGCGTTCGGCGCGACAACGAAATGTGCGCCTGAGCAAGCGCCGCACGCCTGAGCCGACGTTATGCGAAGCATATTACGAGGGCTCAACCCAGCTCCCCAGGTGCGGCGGTGACCATGAAATCACGTGACACCGTGACGTCACGACAGAGGAGAACCGGCGCTCCAACTCCCGCCGTCGCTCGCGGCGTCGCGCCCCGCATCGGACGCGGTGCGCGTCGAGCAACGCAGCGTTCGGCGCGACAACGAAATGTGCGCCTGAGCAAGCGCCGCACGCCTGAGCCGACGCCGACGACACCGGCTTTTCTGCGACACGAGCTCCTTAACGCTGTCGCGTTAAAATAAAGGCTAGTATGCTTCGCATCCTGGGCTTAACCTTAGCTAAGCCACAGCCATTTTTTTTTTCATTTTTTCACTTCGACATTTAGAGCACTGTGCAGAAATCACACTGCGTCAGCATGCTCAACGGCCCCCAGAATGGTTTGTTTTATTTGGACAGTGGATTCTGTCAGTCCATGCCAGTTCATTCGCACCAGACCGCGCAAGAGCTGCACTGCGCTAGCCGCACCTAAAGGGTGTCATAGTTACTCCTGTCGTTTATCCAGCCCTTTCCATAATTTATTTATTTCACGTTTAAAGCACTAGGCAGAAATCAAATTGCGTCAGCATGGTCAACGGCCCTCGCAATCATTTGTTTTAAATGGACAGTCGGATTACCCCGATCTATCCCAGTTGAAGCGCACCAGGCAGCGCTAGAGCCGCACTGCTCTAGTCGCAGCTCAAGGGAGTCATTGTTACTCACTTAGCTCCCCCACGCCTTGTTCTATTTCTTCAGGTTGACATTTAGGGCACTGGGCACAAATCACCTTGCATAAAAATGGTCAACCGCCCTCGCAATTATATCTTTTAAAAGCACAGTAAGATTCCCCCTGTGCATTCCAGTTGAACCACACCAGACAGTGCAAAGCAGCACTGTTCTAGCCGCACCTCAAGGGAGTCATTGTTACTAACGTCCTTCACCCACGCTTTGTTCCATTTCCTCACATTGACATTTAGAGCCCTGGGCACAAATCACATTGCGTCAGCATCGTCAAAAGTCCTTGCAATGCTTTGTTTTAAGTGGACAGTCAGTTTCAGCCGCTCCATGCCAGTTGATGCACAACAGATAGCATAAAGCGCCACTCCTGAATCCACACTGCAAGTGAGTCATTCTTACTCCTGTCGTTTACCCACGCCTTTTTTTCATTTCTGCACGTTGACATTTAGAGACCTGGGCAGAAATCACATTGCGTCAGCATGGTCAACGGCCCTGAAAATGCATTGTTTTATTTGGAGAGTCGGATTCTCCCGGTCCATGCCAGTTGAAGCGCACCAGGCAGCGCAAGCGCCACACTGCTCTAGCCGCACCTCAAGAGAGCCATTGTTACTCGCTTTGTGTTGCCATGCCTTGTTGCATTTCTTCACGTTGACATTTAGAGCGCTGGGCAGAAGTCACATTACGTCAGCATGATCAAAAGTCTTCGCAAAGCTTTGTTTTAATGGACAGTTGGATTCCACCGGTCCATACCAAATGAAGCACAATGGATAGCACAAAGCGAAACTGCTCAATAAACTCTGCACGGGAGTCATTCTTACTCCTGTCCTTTATACCCACCTTTTTGCATTTCTTCACGTTGACATTTAGAGCACTGGCTCCCAGAATGCTTTGTTTCATTTGGACAGTGAATTCCGCCCGTCCATGCCAGTTGAGGCGTACCATACCGCGCAAGAGCTGCACTGCTCCAGCCGCACCTCACAGGAGTCACTCTTACACCTGTCCTTTATCCAGGCATTTCTTTATTTCATCACTTTGCCGTTTATAGCACTAGGCAGAAATCACATTGCGTCAGCATGGTGAACGGCCCGCGCAATTATTTGTTTTAAATGGACAGTCGGATTCCCCCGATCTATGCCAGTTGGAGTGCAGCAGACTGCGCAAGAGCCGCACTGCTCTAGTCGCACCTCGCGGGAGTCATTGTTACTCTCATCGCATTCACACCTTCTTGGATTTCTTCACGTTGACATTAAGTAGCACTGGGCAGAAATCACATAGTGTCAGCATCGGCAACAGCCTTCACAATCGTTTGTTTTAAGTGCACAGTGAGATTCCCGCGGTGCATGCCAGGTAAGCCACACCAGACAGTGCAGACCTGTGCTGCTCTAGTCGCACCTCATGGGAGTCATTGTTAGTCTCTTCGTTTAGCCACGCCTTGTTGCATTTTATCAAGTTGACATATAGGGGACTGGGCAGAAATCACATTGCGTCAGCGTGGTCAAAAGTCCCCGCAATGCTTTGTTTTAAATGGACAGTCGGATTCCCCCGGTCTATACCAGTTCAAGCGCAATGGAAAGTGCAAAGCGGCACAGCTGAATGCACACTGCAAGGGAGTCATTCTTGCTCCTGTCGTTTAACCACGCCTTTTTTTCATTTCTGCACGTTGACATTTACAGACCTGGGCAGAAATCACATTGCGTCAGCATGGTCAACGGCCCTCAAAATGCATTGTTTTATTTGGAGAGTCGGATTCCCCTTGTGCATTCCAGTTGAACCACACCAGACAGTGCAAAGCAGCACTGTTCTAGCCGCACCTCAAGGGAGTCATTGTTACTAACGTCCTTCACCCACGCTTTGTTCCATTTCCTCACATTGACATTTAGAGCCCTGGGCACAAATCACATTGCGTCAGCATCGTCAAAAGTCCTTGCAATGCTTTGTTTTAAGTGGACAGTCAGTTTCAGCCGGTCCATGCCAGTTGAAGCACAACAGATAGCATAAAGCGCCACTCCTGAATCCACACTGCAAGGGAGTCATTCTTACTCCTGTCCTTTAACCACGCCTTTTTTTCATTTCTGCACGTTGACATTTACAGACCTGGGCAGAAATCACATTGCGTCAGCATGGTCAACGGCCCTCAAAATGCATTGTTTTATTTCGAGAGTCGGATTCTCCCGGTCCATGCCAGTTGAAGCGCACCAGGCAGCGCAAGCGCCACACTGCTCTAGCCGCACCTTAAGAGAGCCATTATTACTCGCTTTGTGTAGCCATGCCTTGTTGCATTTCTTCACGTTGACATTTAGGGCGCTGGGCAGAAGTCACATTACGTCAGCATGATCAAAAGTCTTCGCAAAGCTTTGTTTTAATGGACAGTTGGATTCCACCGGTCCATACCAAATGAAGCACAATGGATAGCACAAAGCGAAACTGCTCAATAAACTCTGCACGGGAGTCATTCTTACTCCTGTCCTTTATACCCACCTTTTTGCATTTCTTCACGTTGACATTTAGAGCACTGGCTCCCAGAATGCTTTGTTTCATTTGGACAGTGAATTCCGCCCGTCCATGCCAGTTGAGGCGTACCATACCGCGCAAGACCTGCACTGCTCCAGCCGCACCTCACAGGAGTCACTCTTACACCTGTCCTTTATCCAGGCATTTCTTTATTTCATCACTTTGCCGTTTAGAGCACTAGGCAGAAATCACATTGCGTCAGCATGGTGAACGGCCCGCGTAATCATTTGTTTTAAATGGACAGTCGGATTCCCCCGATCTATGCCAGTTGGAGTGCAGCAGACTGCGCAAGAGCCGCACTGCTCTAGTCGCACCTCGAGGGAGTCATTGTTACTCTCATCGCATACACACCTTCTTGCATTTCTTCACGTTGACATTAAATAGCACTGGGCAGAAATCACATTGTGTCAGCATCGGCAACAGCCTTCACAATCATTTGTTTTAAGTGCACAGTGAGATTCCCCCGGTGCATGACAGGTAAACCACACCAGACAGTGCAAAGCTCTGCTGCTCTAGTCGCACCTCATGGGAGTCATTGTTAGTCTCTTCGTTTACCCACGCCTTGTTGATTTTATCAAGTTGACATATAGGGGACTGGGCAGAAATCACATTGCGTCAGCATGGTCAAAAGTCCCCGCAATGTTTTGTTTTAAATGGACAGTCGGATTCCCCCGGTCTATACCAGTTGAAGCGCAATGGAAAGTGCAAAGCGGCACAGCTGAATGCACACTGCAAGGGAGTCATTCTTACTCATGTCGTTTATCCACACCTTTTTTTCATTTTTTCACTTTGACATTTAGAGCACTGTGCAGAAATCACACTGCGTCAGCACGGTCAACGGCCCCCAAAATGCTTTGTTTTATTTGGGCATTTTATTTTACAGGAGGTATTCAGAGACATGGATTGGGAAGATTTGGGGATAAAAGTTAATCGAGAATAGCTTAGTAACTCGCGATTCGCTGATGACATTGCCTTCCTTAGTACCTCAGGGGACCAATTGCAATGCATGTTCACTGACCTGGATAGGCAAAGCAGAAGAGTGGGTCTAAAAATTAATCTGCAGGAAACTAAAGTAATGCTTAACAGTCTCGGAAGAAAACAGCAATTTACAATTGGCAGCGAGGCACTAGAAGTCGTAAGGGATTACATCAACTTAGGGCAGGTAGTGACAGCGGATGCGGATCATGAGACAGAAATATTCAGAAGAACAAGAATGGGCTGGGGTGCGTTTGGCAGGCATTCTCAGATGATGATTAGCAGGTTGCCATTATCCCCTCAAGAGGAAAGTATATAATACCTGTGTCTTACCAGTACTCACCTATGGGGCAGAAACCTGGAGGCTTACGAAATGGGTTCTGCTCAAATTGAGGACGACGCAACGAGCTATGGAAAGAAGAATGATAGGTGTAACGTTAAAGGATAAGAAAAGAGCAGATTGGGTGAGGGAACAAACGCGAGTTAATGACATCTTAGTTGAAATCAAGAAAAAGAAATGGGCATGGGCAGGATACGAAATGAGGAGGGAAGATAACCGATGGTCATTAAGGGTTACGGAATGGATTCCAAGGGAAGGGAAGCTTAGCAGAGGGCGGCAGAAAGTTAGGCGGGCGCATGAGATTAAGAAGTTTGCAGGGACGACATGGCCACACATAGTACATGATCGGGGTTGTTGGAGATGTACGGGAGAGGCCTTTGCCCTGCAGTAGGCGTAACCAGGCTGATGCTGATGATGATTCCGCCGGTCCATGCCAGTTGAGGCACACAAGACCACGCAAGAGCCGCACTGCGATAGCCGCACCACAAGGGAGTCATTGTGACTCCTGTAGTTTATCCATGCCTTTTTTTATTTACTTCAGTTTCACGTTTAGAGCACTGGGCAGAAATCACATTGCGTCAGCATGGTCGACGGCCCTCGCAATCATTTGTTTTAAATGGACAGTCGGATTCCCCCGATCTATGCCAGCTGGAGTGCAGCAGACTGTGCAAAAGCTGCACTGTTCTAGTCGCACCTCAAGGGAGTCATTGTTACTCTCATAGCTTACACACACCTTCTTGCATTTCTTCACGTTGACATTAAATAGCACTGGGCAGAAATCACATTGTGTCAGCATCGGCAACAGCCTTCACAATCATTTGTTTTAAGTGCACAGTGAGATTCCCCCGGTGCATGCCAGGTAAGCCACACCAGACAGTGCAGAGCCGTGCTGCTCTAGTCGCACCTCATGGGAGTCATTGTTAGTCTCTTCGTTTACCCACGCCTTGTTGATTTTATCAAGTTGACACATAGGGGACTGGGCAGGGATCACATTGCATCAGCATGGTCAAAAGTCCTCGCAATGCTTTGTTTTCAATGGACAGTCAGATTCTCACGGTCCATACCAGTTGAAGCGCAACGGAAAGTGCAAAGCGGCACAGCTCAATCCACACTGCAAGGGAGTCATTCTTACTCCTGTCGTTTAACCACGCCTTTTTTTCATTTCTGCACGTTGACATTTACAGACCTGGGCAGAAATCACTTTGCGTCAGCATGGTCAACGGCCCTCAAAATGCATTGTTTTATTTGGAGAGTCGGATTCTCCCGGTCCATGCCAGTTGAAGCGCACCAGGCAGCGCAAGCGCCACACTGCTCTAGCCGCACCTCAAGAGAGCGATTGTTACTCGCTTTGTGTAGCCATGCCTTGTTGCATTTCTTCACGTTGACATTTAGAGCGCTGGGCAGAAGTCACATTACGTCAGCATGATCAAAAGTCTTCGCAAAGCTTTGTTTTAATGGACAGTTGGATTCCACCGGTCCATACCAAATGAAGCACAATGGATAGCACAAAGCGAAACTGCTCAATAAACTCTGCACGGGAGTCATTCTTACTCCTGTCCTTTATACCCACCTTTTTGCATTTCTTCACGTTGACATTTAGAGCACTGGCTCCCAGAATGCTTTGTTTCATTTGGACAGTGAATTCCGCCCGTCCATGCCAGTTGAGGCGTACCATACCGCGCAAGAGCTGCACTGCTCCAGCCGCACCTCACAGGAGTCACTCTTACACCTGTCCTTTATCCAGGCATTTCTTTATTTCATCACTTTGCCGTTTAGAGCACTAGGCAGAAATCACATTGCGTCAGCATGGTGAACGGCCCACGCAATTATTTGTTTTAAATGGACAGTCGGAGTCCCCCGATCTATGCCAGTTGGAGTGCAGCAGACTGCGCAAGAGCCGCACTGCTCTAGTCGCACCTCGAGGGAGTCATTGTTACTCTCATCGCATACACACCTTCTTGCATTTCATCACGTTGACTTTAAATAGCACTGGGCAGAAATCACATAGTGTCAGCATCGGCAACAGCCTTCACAATCGTTTGTTTTAAGTGCACAGTGAGATTCCCGCGGTGCATGCCAGGTAAGCCACACCAGACAGTGCAGACCAGTGCTGCTCTAGTCGCACCTCATGGGAGTCATTGTTAGTCTCTTCGTTTACCCACGCCTTGTTGCATTTTATCAAGTTGACATATAGGGGACTGGGCAGAAATCACATTGCGTCAGCGTGGTCAAAAGTCCCCGCAATGCTTTGTTTTAAATCGACAGTCGGATTCCCCCGGTCTATACCAGTTCAAGCGCAATGGAAAGTGCAAAGCGGCACAGCTGAATGCACACTGCAAGGGAGTCATTCTTACTCATGTCGTTTATCCACACCTTTTTTTCATTTCTTTACTTTGACATTTAGAGCACTGTGCAGAAATCACACTGCGTCAGCACGGTCAACGGCCCCCAAAATGCTTTGTTTTATTTGGGCATTTTATTTTACAGGAGGTATTCAGAGACATGGATTGGGAAGATTTGGGGATAAAAGTTAATCGAGAATAGCTTAGTAACTCGCGATTCGCTGATGACATTGCCGTCCTTAGTACCTCAGGGGACCAATTGCAATCCATGTTCACTGACCTGGATAGGCAAAGCAGAAGAGTGGGTCTAAAATTAATCTGCAGGAAACTAAAGTTATGCTTAACAGTCTCGGAAGAAAACAGCAATTTACAATTGGCAGCGAGGCACTAGAAGTCGTAAGGGAATACATCAACTTAGGGCAGGTAGTGACAGCGGATGCGGATCATGAGACAGAAATATTCAGAAGAACAAGAATGGGCTGGGGTGCGTTTGGCAGGCATTCTCAGATGATGATTAGCAGGTTGCCATTATCCCCCCCAGAGGAAAGTATATAATACCTGTGTCTTACCAGTACTCACCTATGGGGCAGAAACCTGGAGGCTTACGAAATGGGTTCTGCTCAAATTGAGGACGACGCAACGAGCTATGGAAAGAAGAATGATAGGTGTAACGTTAAAGGATAAGAAAAGAGCAGATTGGGTGAGGGAACAAACGCGAGTTAATGACATCTTAGTTGAAATCAAGAAAATGAAATGGGCATGGGCAGGATACGAAATGAGGAGGGAAGATAACCGATGGTCATTAAGGGTTACGGAACGGATTCCAAGGGAAGGGAAGCTTAGCAGAGGGCGGCAGAAAGTTAGGCGGGCGCATGAGATTAAGAAGTTTGCAGGGACGACATGGCCACACATAGTACATGATCGGGGTTGTTGGAGATGTATGGGAGAGGCTTTTGCCCTGCAGTAGGCGTAACCAGGCTGATGCTGATGATGATTCCGCCGGTCCATGCCAGTTGAGGCACACAAGACCACGCAAGAGCCGCACTGCGATAGCCGCACCACAAGGGAGTCATTGTGACTCCTGTAGTTTATCCATGCCTTTTTTTATTTACTTCAGTTTCACGTTTAGAGCACTGGGCAGAAATCACATTGCGTCAGCATGGCCGACGGCCCTCGCAATCATTTGTTTTAAATGGACAGTCGGATTCCCCCGATCTATGCCAGCTGGAGTGCAGCAGACTGTGCAAAAGCTGCACTGCTCTAGTCGCACCTCAAGGGAGTCATTGTTACTCTCACCGCTTACACACACCTTCTTGCATTTCTTCACGTTGACATTAAATAGCACTGGGCAGAAATCACATAGTGTCAGCATCGGCAACAGCCTTCACAATCATTTGTTTTAAGTGCACAGTGAGATTCCCCCGGTGCATGCCAGGTAAGCCACACCAGACAGTGCAGAGCCGTGCTGCTCTAGTCGCACCTCATGGGAGTCATTGTTAGTCTCTTCGTTTACCCACGCCTTGATGATTTTATCAAGTTGACATACAGGGGACTGGGCAGAGATCACATTGCATCAGCATGGTCAAAAGTCCTCGCAATGCTTTGTTTTAAATGGACAGTCAGATTCTCCCGGTCCATACCAGTTGAAGCGCAACGGAAAGTGCAAAGCGGCACAGCTCAATCCACACTGCAAGGGAGTCATTCTTACTCCTGTCTATTATCCACGCTTTTTTTTTCATTTTTTCACTTCGACATTTAGAGCACTGTGCAGAAATCACACTGCGTCAGCATGCTCAACGGCCCCCAGAATGGTTTGTTTTATTTGGACAGTGGATTCTGTCAGTCCGTGCCAGTTCATTCGCACCAGACGGCGCAAGAGCTGCACTGCGCTAGCCGCACCTAAGGGGTGTCATAGTTACTCCTGTCGTTTATCCAGCCCTTTCCTTAATTTATTTATTTCACGTTTAAAGCACTAGGCAGAAATCAAATTGCGTCGGCATGGTCAACGGCCCTCGCAATCATTTGTTTTAAATGGACAGTCGGATTACCCCGATCTATCCCAGTTGAAGCGCACCAGGCAGCGCTAGAGCCGCACTGCTCTAGTCGCAGCTCAAGGGAGTCATTGTTACTCACTTAGCTCCCCCACGCCTTGTTCTATTTCTTCAGGTTGTCATTTAGGGCACTGGGCACAAATCACCTTGCATAAAAATGGTCAACCGCCCTCGCAATTATATCTTTTAAAAGCACAGTAAGATTCCCCCTGTGCATTCCAGTTGAACCACACCAGACAGTGCAAAGCAGCACTGTTCTAGCCGCACCTCAAGGGAGTCATTGTTACTAACGTCCTTCACCCACGCTTTGTTCCATTTCCTCACATTGACATTTAGAGCCCTGGGCACAAATCACATTGCGTCAGCATCGTCAAAAGTCCTTGCAATGCTTTGTTTTAGGTGGACAGTCAGTTTCAGCCGGTCCATGCCAGTTGAAGCACAACAGATAGCATAACGCGCCACTCCTGAATCCACACTGCAAGGGAGTCATTCTTACTCCTGTCCTTTAACCACGCCTTTTTTTCATTTCTGCACGTTGACATTTACAGACCTGGGCAGAAATCACATTGCGTCAGCATGGTCAACGGCCCTCAAAATGCATTGTTTTATTTCGAGAGTCGGATTCTCCCGGTCCATGCCAGTTGAAGCGCACCAGGCAGCGCAAGCGCCACACTGCTCTAGCCGCACCTTACGAGAGCCATTGTTACTCGCTTTGTGTAGCCATGCCTTGTTGCATTTCTTCACGTTGACATTTAGGGCGCTGGGCAGAAGTCACATTACGTCAGCATGATCAAAAGTCTTCGCAAAGCTTTGTTTTAATGGACAGTTGGATTCCACCGGTCCATACCAAATGAAGCACAATGGATAGCACAAAGCGAAACTGCTCAATAAACTCTGCACGGGAGTCATTCTTACTCCTGTCCTTTATACCAACCTTTTTGCATTTCTTCACGTTGACATTTAGAGCACTGGCTCCCAGAATGCTTTGTTTCATTTGGACAGTGAATTCCGCCCGTCCATGCCAGTTGAGGCGTACCATACCGCGCAAGACCTGCACTGCTCCAGCCGCACCTCACAGGAGTCACTCTTACACCTGTCCTTTATCCAGGCATTTCTTTATTTCATCACTTTGCCGTTTAGAGCACTAGGCAGAAATCACATTGCGTCAGCATGGTGAACGGCCCGCGTAATCATTTGTTTTAAATGGACAGTCGGATTCCCCCGATCTATGCCAGTTGGAGTGCAGCAGACTGCGCAAGAGCCGCACTGCTCTAGTCGCACCTCGAGGGAGTCATTGTTACTCTCATCGCATACACACCTTCTTGCATTTCTTCACGTTGACCTTAAATAGCACTGGGCAGAAATCACATTGTGTCAGCATCGGCAACAGCCTTCACAATCATTTGTTTTAAGTGCACAGTGAGATTCCCCCGGTGCATGACAGGTAAACCACACCAGACAGTGCAAAGCTGTGCTGCTCTAGTCGCACCTCATGGGAGTCATCGTTAGTCTCTTCGTTTACCCACGCCTTGTTGATTTTATCAAGTTGACATATAGGGGACTGGGCAGAAATCACATTGCGTCAGCATGGTCAAAAGTCCCCGCAATGCTTTGTTTTAAATGGACAGTCGGATTCCCCCGGTCCATGCCAGTTGATGCACAACAGATAGCATAAAGCGCCACTCCTGAATCCACACTGTAAGGGAGTCATTCTTACTCCTGTCGTTTAACCACGCCTTTTTTTCATTTCTGCACGTTGACATTTACAGACCTGGGCAGAAATCACATTGCGCCAGCATGGTCAACGGCCCCCAAAATGCTTTGTTTTATTTGGGCATTTTATTTTACAGGAGGTATTCAGAGACATGGATTGGGAAGATTTGGGGATAAAAGTTAACCGAGAATAGCTTAGTAACTCGCGATTCGCTGATGACATTGCCTTCCTTAGTACCTCAGGGGACCAATTGCAATGCATGTTCACTGACCTGGATAGGCAAAGCAGAAGAGTGGGTCTAAAAATTAATCTGCAGGAAACTAAAGTAATGCTTAACAGTCTCGGAAGAAAACAGCAATTTACAATTGGCAGCGAGGCACTAGAAGTCGTAAGGGATTACATCAACTTAGGGCAGGTAGTGACAGCGGATGCGGATCATGAGACAGAAATATTCAGAAGAACAAGAATGGGCTGGGGTGCGTTTGGCAGGCATTCTCAGATGATGATTAGCAGGTTGCCATTATCCCCTCAAGAGGAAAGTATATAATACCTGTGTCTTACCAGTACTCACCTGTGGGGCAGAAACCTGGAGGCTTACGAAATGGGTTCTGCTCAAATTGAGGACGACGCAACGAGCTATGGAAAGAAGAATGATAGGTGTAACGTTAAAGGATAAGAAAAGAGCAGATTGGGTGAGGGAACAAACGCGAGTTAATGACATCTTAGTTGAAATCAAGAAAAAGAAATGGGCATGGGCAGGATACGAAATGAGGAGGGAAGATAACCGATGGTCATTAAGGGTTACGGAATGGATTCCAAGGGAAGGGAAGCTTAGCAGAGGGCGGCAGAAAGTTAGGCGGGCGCATGAGATTAAGAAGTTTGCAGGGACGACATGGCCACACATAGTACATGATCGGGGTTGTTGGAGATGTACGGGAGAGGCCTTTGCCCTGCAGTAGGCGTAACCAGGCTGATGCTGATGATGATTCCGCCGGTCCATGCCAGTTGAGGCACACAAGACCACGCAAGAGCCGCACTGCGATAGCCGCACCAAAAGGGAGTCATTGTGACTCCTGTAGTTTATCCATGCCTTTTTTTATTTACTTCAGTTTCACGTTTAGAGCACTGGGCAGAAATCACATTGCGTCAGCATGGCCGACGGCCCTCGCAATCATTTGTTTTAAATGGACAGTCGGATTCCCCCGATCTATGCCAGCTGGAGTGCAGCAGACTGTGCAAAAGCTGCACTGCTCTAGTGGCACCTCAAGGGAGTCATTGTTACTCTCACCGCTTACACACACCTTCTTGCATTTCTTCACGTTGACATTAAATAGCACTGGGCAGAAATCACATAGTGTCAGCATCGGCAACAGCCTTCACAATCATTTGTTTTAAGTGCACAGTGAGATTCCCCCTGTGCATGCCAGGTAAGCCACACCAGACAGTGCAGAGCCGTGCTGCTCTAGTCGCACCTCATGGGAGTCATTGTTAGTCTCTTCGTTTACCCACGCCTTGATGATTTTATCAAGTTGACATATAGGGGACTGGGCAGAGATCACATTGCATCAGCATGGTCAAAAGTCCTCGCAATGCTTTGTTTTAAATGGACAGTCAGATTCTCCCGGTCCATACCAGTTGAAGCGCAACGGAAAGTTCAAAGCGGCACAGCTCAATCCACACTGCAAGGGAGTCATTCTTACTCCTGTCTTTTATCCACGCTTTTTTTTCATTTTTTCACTTCGACATTTAGAGCACTGTGCAGAAATCACACTGCGTCAGCACGGTCAACGGCCCCCAAAATGCTTTGTTTTATTTGGGCATTTTATTTTACAGGAGGTATTCAGAGACATGGATTGGGAAGATTTGGGGATAAAAGTTAATCGAGAATAGCTTAGTAACTCGCGATTCGCTGATGACATTGCCGTCCTTAGTACCTCAGGGGACCAATTGCAATCCATGTTCACTGACCTGGATAGGCAAAGCAGAAGAGTGGGTCTAAAATTAATCTGCAGGAAACTAAAGTTATGCTTAACAGTCTCGGAAGAAAACAGCAATTTACAATTGGCAGCGAGGCACTAGAAGTCGTAAGGGAATACATCAACTTAGGGCAGGTAGTGACAGCGGATGCGGATCATGAGACAGAAATATTCAGAAGAACAAGAATGGGCTGGGGTGCGTTTGGCAGGCATTCTCAGATGATGATTAGCAGGTTGCCATTATCCCCCCCAGAGGAAAGTATATAATACCTGTGTCTTACCAGTACTCACCTATGGGGCAGAAACCTGGAGGCTTACGAAATGGGTTCTGCTCAAATTGAGGACGACGCAACGAGCTATGGAAAGAAGAATGATAGGTGTAACGTTAAAGGATAAGAAAAGAGCAGATTGGGTGAGGGAACAAACGCGAGTTAATGACATCTTAGTTGAAATCAAGAAAATGAAATGGGCATGGGCAGGATACGAAATGAGGAGGGAAGATAACCGATGGTCATTAAGGGTTACGGAACGGATTCCAAGGGAAGGGAAGCTTAGCAGAGGGCGGCAGAAAGTTAGGCGGGCGCATGAGATTAAGAAGTTTGCAGGGACGACATGGCCACACATAGTACATGATCGGGGTTGTTGGAGATGTATGGGAGAGGCTTTTGCCCTGCAGTAGGCGTAACCAGGCTGATGCTGATGATGATTCCGCCGGTCCATGCCAGTTGAGGCACACAAGACCACGCAAGAGCCGCACTGCGATAGCCGCACCACAAGGGAGTCATTGTGACTCCTGTAGTTTATCCATGCCTTTTTTTATTTACTTCAGTTTCACGTTTAGAGCACTGGGCAGAAATCACATTGCGTCAGCATGGCCGACGGCCCTCGCAATCATTTGTTTTAAATGGACAGTCGGATTCCCCCGATCTATGCCAGCTGGAGTGCAGCAGACTGTGCAAAAGCTGCACTGCTCTAGTCGCACCTCAAGGGAGTCATTGTTACTCTCACCGCTTACACACACCTTCTTGCATTTCTTCACGTTGACATTAAATAGCACTGGGCAGAAATCACATAGTGTCAGCATCGGCAACAGCCTTCACAATCATTTGTTTTAAGTGCACAGTGAGATTCCCCCGGTGCATGCCAGGTAAGCCACACCAGACAGTGCAGAGCCGTGCTGCTCTAGTCGCACCTCATGGGAGTCATTGTTAGTCTCTTCGTTTACCCACGCCTTGATGATTTTATCAAGTTGACATACAGGGGACTGGGCAGAGATCACATTGCATCAGCATGGTCAAAAGTCCTCGCAATGCTTTGTTTTAAATGGACAGTCAGATTCTCCCGGTCCATACCAGTTGAAGCGCAACGGAAAGTGCAAAGCGGCACAGCTCAATCCACACTGCAAGGGAGTCATTCTTACTCCTGTCTATTATCCACGCTTTTTTTTTCATTTTTTCACTTCGACATTTAGAGCACTGTGCAGAAATCACACTGCGTCAGCATGCTCAACGGCCCCCAGAATGGTTTGTTTTATTTGGACAGTGGATTCTGTCAGTCCGTGCCAGTTCATTCGCACCAGACGGCGCAAGAGCTGCACTGCGCTAGCCGCACCTAAGGGGTGTCATAGTTACTCCTGTCGTTTATCCAGCCCTTTCCTTAATTTATTTATTTCACGTTTAAAGCACTAGGCAGAAATCAAATTGCGTCGGCATGGTCAACGGCCCTCGCAATCATTTGTTTTAAATGGACAGTCGGATTACCCCGATCTATCCCAGTTGAAGCGCACCAGGCAGCGCTAGAGCCGCACTGCTCTAGTCGCAGCTCAAGGGAGTCATTGTTACTCACTTAGCTCCCCCACGCCTTGTTCTATTTCTTCAGGTTGTCATTTAGGGCACTGGGCACAAATCACCTTGCATAAAAATGGTCAACCGCCCTCGCAATTATATCTTTTAAAAGCACAGTAAGATTCCCCCTGTGCATTCCAGTTGAACCACACCAGACAGTGCAAAGCAGCACTGTTCTAGCCGCACCTCAAGGGAGTCATTGTTACTAACGTCCTTCACCCACGCTTTGTTCCATTTCCTCACATTGACATTTAGAGCCCTGGGCACAAATCACATTGCGTCAGCATCGTCAAAAGTCCTTGCAATGCTTTGTTTTAGGTGGACAGTCAGTTTCAGCCGGTCCATGCCAGTTGAAGCACAACAGATAGCATAACGCGCCACTCCTGAATCCACACTGCAAGGGAGTCATTCTTACTCCTGTCCTTTAACCACGCCTTTTTTTCATTTCTGCACGTTGACATTTACAGACCTGGGCAGAAATCACATTGCGTCAGCATGGTCAACGGCCCTCAAAATGCATTGTTTTATTTCGAGAGTCGGATTCTCCCGGTCCATGCCAGTTGAAGCGCACCAGGCAGCGCAAGCGCCACACTGCTCTAGCCGCACCTTACGAGAGCCATTGTTACTCGCTTTGTGTAGCCATGCCTTGTTGCATTTCTTCACGTTGACATTTAGGGCGCTGGGCAGAAGTCACATTACGTCAGCATGATCAAAAGTCTTCGCAAAGCTTTGTTTTAATGGACAGTTGGATTCCACCGGTCCATACCAAATGAAGCACAATGGATAGCACAAAGCGAAACTGCTCAATAAACTCTGCACGGGAGTCATTCTTACTCCTGTCCTTTATACCAACCTTTTTGCATTTCTTCACGTTGACATTTAGAGCACTGGCTCCCAGAATGCTTTGTTTCATTTGGACAGTGAATTCCGCCCGTCCATGCCAGTTGAGGCGTACCATACCGCGCAAGACCTGCACTGCTCCAGCCGCACCTCACAGGAGTCACTCTTACACCTGTCCTTTATCCAGGCATTTCTTTATTTCATCACTTTGCCGTTTAGAGCACTAGGCAGAAATCACATTGCGTCAGCATGGTGAACGGCCCGCGTAATCATTTGTTTTAAATGGACAGTCGGATTCCCCCGATCTATGCCAGTTGGAGTGCAGCAGACTGCGCAAGAGCCGCACTGCTCTAGTCGCACCTCGAGGGAGTCATTGTTACTCTCATCGCATACACACCTTCTTGCATTTCTTCACGTTGACCTTAAATAGCACTGGGCAGAAATCACATTGTGTCAGCATCGGCAACAGCCTTCACAATCATTTGTTTTAAGTGCACAGTGAGATTCCCCCGGTGCATGACAGGTAAACCACACCAGACAGTGCAAAGCTGTGCTGCTCTAGTCGCACCTCATGGGAGTCATCGTTAGTCTCTTCGTTTACCCACGCCTTGTTGATTTTATCAAGTTGACATATAGGGGACTGGGCAGAAATCACATTGCGTCAGCATGGTCAAAAGTCCCCGCAATGCTTTGTTTTAAATGGACAGTCGGATTCCCCCGGTCCATGCCAGTTGATGCACAACAGATAGCATAAAGCGCCACTCCTGAATCCACACTGTAAGGGAGTCATTCTTACTCCTGTCGTTTAACCACGCCTTTTTTTCATTTCTGCACGTTGACATTTACAGACCTGGGCAGAAATCACATTGCGCCAGCATGGTCAACGGCCCCCAAAATGCTTTGTTTTATTTGGGCATTTTATTTTACAGGAGGTATTCAGAGACATGGATTGGGAAGATTTGGGGATAAAAGTTAACCGAGAATAGCTTAGTAACTCGCGATTCGCTGATGACATTGCCTTCCTTAGTACCTCAGGGGACCAATTGCAATGCATGTTCACTGACCTGGATAGGCAAAGCAGAAGAGTGGGTCTAAAAATTAATCTGCAGGAAACTAAAGTAATGCTTAACAGTCTCGGAAGAAAACAGCAATTTACAATTGGCAGCGAGGCACTAGAAGTCGTAAGGGATTACATCAACTTAGGGCAGGTAGTGACAGCGGATGCGGATCATGAGACAGAAATATTCAGAAGAACAAGAATGGGCTGGGGTGCGTTTGGCAGGCATTCTCAGATGATGATTAGCAGGTTGCCATTATCCCCTCAAGAGGAAAGTATATAATACCTGTGTCTTACCAGTACTCACCTGTGGGGCAGAAACCTGGAGGCTTACGAAATGGGTTCTGCTCAAATTGAGGACGACGCAACGAGCTATGGAAAGAAGAATGATAGGTGTAACGTTAAAGGATAAGAAAAGAGCAGATTGGGTGAGGGAACAAACGCGAGTTAATGACATCTTAGTTGAAATCAAGAAAAAGAAATGGGCATGGGCAGGATACGAAATGAGGAGGGAAGATAACCGATGGTCATTAAGGGTTACGGAATGGATTCCAAGGGAAGGGAAGCTTAGCAGAGGGCGGCAGAAAGTTAGGCGGGCGCATGAGATTAAGAAGTTTGCAGGGACGACATGGCCACACATAGTACATGATCGGGGTTGTTGGAGATGTACGGGAGAGGCCTTTGCCCTGCAGTAGGCGTAACCAGGCTGATGCTGATGATGATTCCGCCGGTCCATGCCAGTTGAGGCACACAAGACCACGCAAGAGCCGCACTGCGATAGCCGCACCACAAGAGAGTCATTGTGACTCCTGTAGTTTATCCATGCCTTTTTTTATTTACTTCAGTTTCACGTTTAGAGCACTGGGCAGAAATCACATTGCGTCAGCATGGTCGACGGCCCTGGCAATCATTTGTTTTAAATGGACAGTCGCATTCCCCCGATCTATGCCAGCTGGAGTGCAGCAGACTGTGCAAAAGCTGCACTGTTCTAGTCGCACCTCAAGGGAGTCATTGTTACTCTCATAGCTTACACACACCTTCTTGCATTTCTTCACGTTGACATTAAATAGCACTGGGCAGAAATCACATTGTGTCAGCATCGGCAACAGCCTTCACAATCATTTGTTTTAAGTGCACAGTGAGATTCCCCCGGTGCATGCCAATTAGGCCACACCAGACAGTGCAGAGCCGTGCTGCTCTAGTCGCACCTCATGGGAGTCATTGTTAGTCTCTTCGTTTACCCACGCCTTGTTGATTTTATCAAGTTGACATATAGGGGACTGGGCAGAGATCACATTGCATCAGCATGGTCAAAAGTCCTCGCAATGCTTTGTTTTCAATGGACAGTCAGATTCTCCCGGTCCATACCAGTTGAAGCGCAACGGAAAGTGCAAAGCGGCACAGCTCAATCCACACTGCAAGGGAGTCATTCTTACTCCTGTCTTTTATCCACGCTTTTTTTTCATTTTTTCACTTCGACATTTAGAGCACTGTGCAGAAATCACACTGCGTCAGCATGCTCAACGGCCCCCAGAATGGTTTGTTTTATTTGGACAGTGGATTCTGTCAGTCCATGCCAGTTCATTCGCACCAGACCGCGCAAGAGCTGTACTGCGCTAGCCGCACCTAAAGGGTGTCATAGTTACTCCTGTCGTTTAACCACGCCTTTTTTTCATTTCTTCACGTTGACATTTACAGACCTGGGCAGAAATCACATTGCGTCAGCATGGTCAACGGCCCTCAAAATGCATTGTTTTATTTGGAGAGTCGGATTCTCCCGGTCCATGCCAGTTGAAGCGCACCAAGCAGCGCAAGCGCCACACTGCTCTAGCCGCCCCTCAAGAGAGCCATTGTTACTCGCTTTGTGTAGCCATGCCTTGTTGCATTTCTTCACGTTGACATTTAGAGCGCTGGGCAGAAGTCACATTACATCAGCATGATCAAAAGTCTTCGCAAAGCTTTGTTTTAATGGACAGTTGGATTCCACCGGTCCATACCAAATGAAGCACAATGGATAGCACAAAGCGAAACTGCTCAATAAACTCTGCACGGGAGTCATTCTTACTCCTGTCCTTTATACCCACCTTTTTGCATTTCTTCACGTTGACCTTTAGAGCACTGGCCCCCAGAATGCTTTGTTTCATTTGGACAGTGAATTCCGCCGGTCCATGCCAGTTGAGGCGTACCATACCGTGCAAGAGCTGCACTGCTCCAGCCGCACCTCACAGGAGTCACTCTTACACCTGTCCTTTATCCAGGCATTTCTTTATTTCATCACTTTGCCGTTTAGAGCACTAGGCAGAAATTACATTGCGTCAGCATGGTGAACGGCCCTCGAATCATTTGTTTTTAAATGGACAGTCGGATTCCCCTGATCTATGCCAGTTGGAGTGCAGCAGACTGCGCAAGAGCCGCACTGCTCTAGTCGCACCACGAGGGAGTCATTGTTACTCTCTTCGCTTACGCGCACCTTCTTGCATTTCTTCACGTTGACATTAAATAGCACTGGGCAGAAATCACATAGTGTCAGCATCGGCAACAGCCTTCACAATCATTTGTTTTAAGTCCACAGTGAGATTCCCGCGGTGCATGCCAGGTAAACCACACCAGACAGTGCAGAACCGTGCTGCTCTAGTCGCACCTCATGGGAGTCATTGTTAGTCTCTTCGTTTACCCACGCCTTGTTGCATTTTATCAAGTTGACATATAGGGGACTGGGCAGAAATCACACTGCGTCAGCACGGTCAACGGCCCCCAAAATGCTTTGTTTTATTTGGGCATTTTATTTTACAGGAGGTATTCAGAGACATGGATTGGGAAGAATTGGGGATAAAAGTTAATCGAGAATAGCTTAGTAACTCGCGATTCGCTGATGACATTGCCTTCCTCAGTACCTCAGGGGACCAATTGCAATGCATGTTCACTGACCTGGATAGGCAAAGCAGAAGAGTGGGTCTAAAAATTAATCAGCAGGAAACTAAAGTAATGCTTAACAGTCTCGGAAGAAAACAGCAATTTACAATTGGCAGCGAGGCACTAGAAGTCGTAAGGGAATACATCAACTTAGGGCAGGTAGTGACAGCGGATGCGGATCATGAGACAGAAATATTCAGAAGAACAAGAATGGGCTGGGGTGTGTTTGGCAGGCATTCTCAGATGATGATTAGCAGGTTGCCATTATCCCCTCAAGAGGAAAGTATATAATACCTGTGTCTTACCAGTACTCAACTATGGGGCAGAAACCTGGAGGCTTACGAAAATGGTTCTGCTCAAATTGAGGACGACGCAACGAGCTATGGAAAGAAGAATGATAGGTGTAATGTTAAAGGATAAGAAAAGAGCAGATTGGGTGAGGGAACAAACGCGAGTTAATGATGTCTTAGTTGAAATCAAGAAAAAGAAATGGGCATGGGCAGGACACGAAATGAGGAGGGAAGATAACCAATGGTCATTAAGGGTTACGGAATGGATTCCAAGGGAAGGGGAGCTTAGCAGAGGGCGGCAGAAAGTTAGGCGGGCGCATGAGATTAAGAAGTTTGCAGGGACGACATGGCCACACTTAGTACATGATCGGGGTTGTTGGAGATGTATGGGAGAGGCCTTTGCCCTGCAGTAGGCGTAACCAGGCTGATGCTGATTCCGCCGGTCCATGCCAGTTGAGGCACACAAGACCACGCAAGAGCCGCACTGCGATAGCCGCTCCACAAGGGAGTCATGGTTACTCCTGTCGTTTATCCGTCCTTTTTTTTAATTACTTCACTTTGACGTTTAGAGCACTGGGCAGAAATCACATTGCGTAAGCATGGTGAACGGCCCTCGCAATCATTTGTTATAAATTGACAGTCGGATTCCCCCGATCTATGCCAGTTGGAGTGCAGCAGACTGCGCAAGAGCCGCACTGCTCTAGGCGCACCTCAAGGGAGTCATTGTTACTCTCACCGCTTACACACACCTTCTTGCATTTCTTCACGTTGACATTAAATAGCAGTGGGCAGAAATCACATTGTGTCAGCATCGGCAACAGCCTTCACAATTATTTGTTTTAATTGCACAGTGAGATTCCCCCGGTGCATGCCAGGTAAACCACACCAGACAGTGCAAAGCCGTGCTGCTCTAGTCGCACCTCATGGGAGTCATAGTTAGTCTCTTCGTTTACCCACGGCTTGTCGCATTTTATCAAGTTGACATATAGGGGACTGGGCAGAAATCACATTGCGTCAGCATGGTCAAAAGTCCCCGCAATGCTTTGTTTTAAATGGACAGCAGGATTCCCCCGGTCTATACCAGTTGAAGCACAACGGAAAGTGCAAAGCGGCACAGCTGAATGCACACTGCTAGGGAGTCATTACTCATGTCGTTTATCCACGCTTTTTTTCATTTTGTCGCGTTGACATTTAGAGCACTGTGCAGAAATCACACTGCGTCAGCATGGTCAACGGCCCCCAAAATGCTTTGTTTTATTTGGGCATTTTATTTTACAGGAGGTATTCAGAGACATGGATTGGGAATAATTGGGGATAAAAGTTAATCGAGAATAGCTTAGTAACTCGCGATTCGCTGATGACATTGCCTTCCTTAGTACCTCAGGGGACCAATTGCGATGCATGTTCACCGACCTGGATAGGCAAAGCAGAAGAGTGGGTCTAAAAATTAATCTGCAGGAAACTAAAGTAATGCTTAACAGTCTCGGAAGAAAACAGCAATTTACAATTGGCAGCGAGGCACTAGAAGTCGTAAGGGATTACATCAACTTAGGGCAGGTAGTGACAGCGGATGCGGATCATGAGACAGAAATATTCAGAAGAACAAGAATGGGCTGGGGTGCGTTTGGCAGGCATTCTCAGATGATGATTAGCAGGTTGCCATTATCCCCTCAAGAGGAAAGTATATAATACGTGTGTCTTACCAGTACTCACCTATGGGGCAAAAACCTGGAGGCTTACGAAAAGGGTTCTGCTCAAATTGAGGACGACGCAACGAGCTATGGAAAGAAGAATGATTGGTGTAACGTTCAAGGATAAGAAAAGAGCAGATTGGGTGAGGGAACAAACGCGAGTTAATGACATCTTAGTTGAAATCAAGAAAAAGAAATGGGCATGGGCAGGATACGCAATGAGGAGGGAAGATAACCGATGGTCATTGAGGGTTACGGAATGGATTCCAAGGGAAGGGAAGCTTAGCAGAGGGCGGCAGAAAGTTAGGCGGGCGCATGAGATTAAGAAGTTTGCAGGGACGACATGGCCACACATAGTACATGATCGGGGTTGTTGGAGATGTATGGGAGAGGCCTTTGCCCTGCAGTAGGCGTAACCAGGCTGATGCTGATGATGATTGCGCCGGTCCATGCCAGTTGAGGCACACAAGACCACGCAAGAGCCGCACTGCGATAGCCGCACCACAAGGGAGTCATTGTGACTCCTGTAGTTTATCCATGCCTTTTTTTAATTACTTCAGTTTGACGTTTAGAGCACTGGGCAGAAATCACATTGTGTCAGCATCGGCAACAGCCTTCACAATCATTTGTTTTAAGTGCACAGTGAGATTCCCCCGGTGCATGCCAGGTAAGCCACACCAGACAGTGCAGAGCCGTGCTGCTCTAGTCGCACGTCATGGGAGTCATTGTTAGTCTCTTCGTTTACCCTCGCCTTGTTGATTTTATCAAGTTGACATATAGGGGACTGGGCAGAGATCACATTGCATCAGCGTGGTCAAAAGTCCTCGCAATGCTTTGTTTTAAATGGACAGTCAGATTCTCCCGGTCCATACCAGTTGAAGCGCAACGGAAAGTGCAAAGCGGCACAGCTCAATCCACACTGCAAGGGAGTCATTCTTACTCCTGTCTTTTATCCACGCTTTTTTTTCATTTTTTCACTTCGACATTTAGAGCACTGTGCAGAAATCACACTGCGTCAGCATGCTCAACGGCCCCCAGAATGGTTTGTTTTATTTGGACAGTGGATTCTGTCAGTCGATGCCAGTTCATTGGCACCAGACCGCGCAAGAGCTGCACTGCGCTAGCCGCACCTAAAGGGTGTCATAGTTACTCCTGTCGTTTATCCAGCCCTTTCCTTAATTTATTTATTTCACGTTTAAAGCACTAGGCAGAAATCAAATTGCGTCAGCATGGTCAACGGCCCTCGCAATCATTTGTTTTAAATGGACAGTCGGATTACCCCGATCTATCCCAGTTGAAGCGCACCAGGCAGCGCTAGAGCCGCACTGCTCTAGCCGCAGCTCAAGGGAGTCATTGTTACTCACTTAGCTCCCCCACGCCTTGTTCTATTTCTTCAGGTTGACATTTAGGGCACTGGGCACAAATCACCTTGCATAAAAATGATCAACCGCCCTCGCAATTATATCTTTTAAAAGCACAGTAAGATTCCCCCTGTGCATTCCAGTTGAACCACACCAGACAGTGCAAAGCAGCACTGTTCTAGCCGCACCTCAAGGGAGTCATTGTTACTAACGTCCTTCACCCACGCTTTGTTCCATTTCCTCACATTGACATTTAGAGCCCTGGGCACAAATCACATTGCGTCAGCATCGTTAAAAATCCTTGCAATGCTTTGTTTTAAGTGGACAGTCAGTTTCAGCCGGTCCATGCCAGTTGAAGCACAACAGATAGCATAAAGCGCCACTCCTGAATCCACACTGCAAGGGAGTCATTCTTACTCCTGTCCTTTAACCACGCCTTTTTTTTCATTTCTGCACGTTGACATTTACAGACCTGGGCAGAAATCACATTGCGTCAGCATGGTCAACGGCCCTCAAAATGCATTGTTTTATTTCGAGAGTCGGATTCTCCCGGTCCATGCCAGTTGAAGCGCACCAGGCAGCGCAAGCGCCACACTGCTCTAGCCGCACCTTAAGAGAGCCATTGTTACTCGCTTTGTGTAGCCATGCCTTGTTGCATTTCTTCACGTTGACATTTAGGGCGCTGGGCAGAAGTCACATTACGTCAGCATGATCAAAAGTCTTCGCAAAGCTTTGTTTTAATGGACAGTTGGATTCCACCGGTCCATACCAAATGAAGCACAATGGATAGCACAAAGCGAAACTGCTCAATAAACTCTGCACGGGAGTCATTCTTACTCCTGTCCTTTATACCCACCTTTTTGCATTTCTTCACGTTGACATTTAGAGCACTGGCTCCCAGAATGCTTTGTTTCATTTGGACAGTGAATTCCGCCCGTCCATGCCAGTTGAGGCGTACCACACCGCGCAAGAGCTGCACTGCTCCAGCCGCACCTCACAGGAGTCACTCTTACACCTGTCCTTTATCCAGGCATTTCTTTATTTCATCACTTTGCCGTTTAGAGCACTAGGCAGAAATCACATTGCGTCAGCATGGTGAACGGCCCGCGTAATCATTTGTTTTAAATGGACAGTCGGATTCCCCCGATCTATGCCAGTTGGAGTGCAGCAGACTGCGCAAGAGCCGCACTGCTCTAGTCGCACCTCGAGGGAGTCATTGTTACTCTCATCGCATACACACCTTCTTGCATTTCTTCACGTTGACATTAAATAGCACTGGGCAGAAATCACATTGTGTCAGCATCGGCAACAGCCTTCACAATCATTTGTTTTAAGTCCACAGTGAGATTCCCGCGGTGCATGCCAGGTAAACCACACCAGACAGTGCAGAACCGTGCTGCTCTAGTCGCACCTCATGGGAGTCATTGTTAGTCTCTTCGTTTACCCACGCCTTGTTGATTTTATCAAGTTGACATATAGGGGACTGGGCAGAAATCACATTGCGTCAGCGTGGTCAAAAGTCCCCGCAATGCTTTGTTTTAAATTGACAGTCGGATTCCCCCGGTCTATACCAGTTCAAGCGCAATGGAAAGTGCAAAGCGGCACAGCTGAATGCACACTGCAAGGGAGTCATTCTTACTCATGTCGTTTATCCACACCTTTTTTTTTCATTTCTTTACTTTGACATTTAGAGCACTGTGCAGAAATCACACTGCGTCGGCACGGTCAGCGGCCCCCAAAATGCTTTGTTTTATTTGGGCATTTTATTTTACAGGAGGTATTCAGAGACATGGATTGGGAAGAATTGGGGATAAAAGTTAATCGAGAATAGCTTAGTAACTCGCGATTCGCTGATGACATTGCCTTCCTCAGTACCTCAGGGGACCAATTGCAATGCATGTTCACTGACCTGGATAGGCAAAGCAGAAGAGTGGGTCTAAAAATTAATCAGCAGGAAACTAAAGTAATGCTTAACAGTCTCGGAAGAAAACAGCAATTTACAATTGGCAGCGAGGCACTAGAAGTCGTAAGGGAATACATCAACTTAGCGCAGGTAGTGACAGCGGATGCGGATCATGAGACAGAAATATTCAGAAGAACAAGAATGGGCTGGGGTGTGTTTGGCAGGCATTCTCAGATGATGATTAGCAGGTTGCCATTATCCCCTCAAGAGGAAAGTATATAATACCTGTGTCTTACCAGTACTCAACTATGGGGCAGAAACCTGGAGGCTTACGAAAATGGTTCTGCTCAAATTGAGGACGACGCAACGAGCTATGGAAAGAAGAATGATAGGTGTAACGTTAAAGGATAAGAAAAGAGCAGATTGGGTGAGGGAACAAACGCGAGTTAATGACATCTTAGTGAAAATCAAGAAAAAGAAATGGGCATGGGCAGGATACGAAATGAGGAGGGAAGATAACCGATGGTCATTAAGGGTTACGGAATGGATTCCAAGGGAAGGGAAGCTTAGCAGAGGGCGGCAGAAGGTTAGGCGGGCGCATGAGATTAAGAAGTTTGCAGGGACGACATGGCCACACATAGTACATGATCGGGGTTGTTGGAGATGTACGGGAGAGGCCTTTGCCCTGCAGTAGGCGTAACCAGGCTGATGCTGATGATGATTCCGCCGGTCCATGCCAGTTGAGGCACACAAGACCACGCAAGAGCCGCACTGCGATAGCCGCACCACAAGGGAGTCATTGTGACTCCTGTAGTTTATCCATGCCTTTTTTTATTTACTTCAGTTTCACGTTTAGAGCACTGGGCAGAAATCACATTGCGTCAGCATGGTCGACGGCCCTCGCAATCATTTGTTTTAAATGGACAGTCGGATTCCCCCGATCTATGCCAGCTGGAGTGCAGCAGACTGTGCAAAAGCTGCACTGTTCTAGTCGCACCTCAAGGGAGTCATTGTTACTCTCATAGCTTACACACACCTTCTTGCATTTCTTCATGTTGACATTAAATAGCACTGGGCAGAAATCACATTGTGTCAGCATCGGCAACAGCCTTCACAATCATTTGTTTTAAGTGCACAGTGAGATTCCCCCGGTGCATGCCAGGTAAGCCACACCAGACAGTGCAGAGCCGTGCTGCTCTAGTCGCACCTCATGGGAGTCATTGTTAGTCTCTTCGTTTACCCACGCCTTGTTGATTTTATCAAGTTGACATATAGGGGACTGGGCAGAGATCACATTGCATCAGCATGGTCAAAAGTCCTCGCAATGCTTTGTTTTCAATGGACAGTCAGATTCTCCCGGTCCATACCAGTTGAAGCGCAACGGAAAGTGCAAAGCGGCACAGCTCAATCCACACTGCAAGGGAGTCATTCTTACTCCTGTCTTTTATCCACGCTTTTTTTTCATTTTTTCACTTCGACATTTAGAGCACTGTGCAGAAATCACACTGCGTCAACATGCTCAACGGCCCCCAGAATGGTTTGTTTTATTTGGACAGTGGATTCTGTCAGTCCATGCCAGTTCATTCGCACCAGACCGCGCAAGAGCTGTACTGCGCTAGCCGCAACTAAAGTGTGTCATAGTTACTCCTGTCGTTTATCCAGCCCTTTCCTTAATTTATTTATTTCACGTTTAAAGCACTAGGCAGAAATCAAATTGCGTCAGCATGGTCAACGGCCCTCGAAATCATTTGTTTTAAATGGACAGTCGGATTACCCCGATCTATCCCAGTTGAAGCGCACCAGGCAGCGCTAGAGCCGCACTGCTCTAGCCGCTGCTCAAGGGAGTCATTGTTACTCACTTAGCTCCCCCACGCCTTGTTCTATTTCTTCAGGTTGACATTTAGGGCACTGGGCACAAATCACCTTGCATAAAAATGGTCAACCGCCCTCGCAATTATATCTTTTAAAAGCACAGTAAGATTCCCCCTGTGCATTCCAGTTGAACCACACCAGACAGTGCAAAGCAGCACTGTTCTAGCCGCACCTCAAGGGAGTCATTGTTACTAACGTCCTTCACTCACGCTTTGTTCCATTTCCTCACATTGACATTTAGAGCCCTGGGCACAAATCACATTGCGTCAGCATCGTCAAAAGTCCTTGCAATGCTTTGTTTTAAGTGGACAGTCAGTTTCAGCCGGTCCATGCCAGTTGAAGCACAACAGATAGCATAAAGCGCCACTCCTGAATCCACACTGCAAGGGAGTCATTCTTACTCCTGTCGTTTAACCACGCCTTTTTTTCATTTCTGCACGTTGACATTTACCGACCTGGGCAGAAATCACATTGCGTCAGCATGGTCAAGGGCCCTCAAAATGCATTGTTTTATTTGGAGAGTCGGATTCTCCCGGTCCATGCCAGTTGAAGCGCACCAGGCAGCGCAAGCGCCACACTGCTCTAGCCGCACCTCAAGAGAGCCATTGTTACTCGCTTTGTGTAGCCATGCCTTGTTGCATTTCTTCACGTTGACATTTAGAGCGCTGGGCAGAAGTCACATTACGTCAGCATGATCAAAAGTCTTCGCAAAGCTTTGTTTTAATGGACAGTTGGATTCCACCGGTCCATACCAAATGAAGCACAATGGATAGCACAAAGCGAAACTGCTCAATAAACTCTGCACGGGAGTCATTCTTACTCCTGTCCTTTATACCCACCTTTTTGCATTTCTTCACGTTGACATTTAGAGCACTGGCTCCCAGAATGCTTTGTTTCATTTGGACAGTGAATTCCGCCCGTCCATGCCAGTTGAGGCGTACCATACCGCGCAAGAGCTGCACTGCTCCAGCCGCACCTCACAGGAGTCAGTCTTACACCTGTCCTTTATCCAGGCATTTCTTTATTTCATCACTTTGCGTTTAGAGCACTAGGCAGAACTCACATTGCGTCAGCATGGTGAACGGCCCGCGTAATCATTTTTTTTAAATGGACAGTCGGATTCCCCCGATCTATGCCAGTTGGAGTGCAGCAGACTGCGCAAGAGCCGCACTGCTCTAGTCGCACCTCGAGGGAGTCATTGTTACTCTCATCGCATACACACCTTCTTGCATTTCTTCACGTTGACATTAAATAGCACTGGGCAGAAATCACATTGTGTCAGCATCGGCAACAGCCTTCACAATCATTTGTTTTAAGTGCACAGTGAGATTCCCCCGGTGCATGACAGGTAAACCACACCAGATAGTGCAAAGCTGTGCTGCTCTAGTCGCACCTCATGGGAGTCATTGTTAGTCTCTTCGTTTACCCACGCCTTGTTGATTTTATCAAGTTGACATATAGGGGACTGGGCAGAAATCACATTGCGTCAGCATGGTCAAAAGTCCCCGCAATGCTTTGTTTTAAATGGACAGTCGGATTCCCCCGGTCCATGCCAGTTGATGCACAACAGATAGCATAAAGCGCCACTCCTGAATCCACACTGCAAGGGAGTCATTCTTACTCCTGTCGTTTAACCACGCCTTTTTTCATTTCTGCACGTTGACATTTACAGACCTGGGCAGAAATCACATTGCGTCAGCATGGTCAACGGCCCCCAAAATGCTTTATTTTATTTGGGCATTTTATTTTACAGGAGGTATTCAGAGACATGGATTGGGAAGATTTGGGGATAAAAGTTAATCGAGAATAGCTTAGTAACTCGCGATTCGCTGATGACATTGCCTTCCTTAGTACCTCAGGGGACCAATTGCAATGCATGTTCACTGACCTGGATAGGCAAAGCAGAAGAGTGGGTCTAAAAATTAATCTGCAGGAAACTAAAGTAATGCTTAACAGTCTCGGAAGAAAACAGCAATTTACAATTGGCAGCGAGGCACTAGAAGTCGTAAGGGATTACATCAACTTAGGGCAGGTAGTGACAGCGGATGCGGATCATGAGACAGAAATATTCAGGAGAACAAGAATGGGCTGGTGTGTGTTTGGCAGGCATTCTCAGATGATGATTAGCAGGTTGCCATTATCCCCTCAAGAGGAAAGTATATAATACCTGTGTCTTACCAGTACTCACCTATGGGGCAGAAACCTGGAGGCTTACGAAATGGGTTCTGCTCAAATTGAGGACGACGCAATGAGCTATGGAAAGAAGAATGATAGGTGTAACGTTAAAGGATAAGAAAAGAGCAGATTGGGTGAGGGAACAAACGCGAGTTAATGACATCTTAGTTGAAATCAAGAAAAAGAAATGGGCATGGGCAGGATACGAAATGAGGAGGGAAGATAACCGATGGTCATTAAGGGTTACGGAATAGATTCCAAGGGAAGGGAAGCTTAGCTGAGGGCGGCAGAAAGTTAGGCGGGCGCATGAGATTAAGAAGTTTGCAGGGACGACATGGCCACACATAGTACATGATCGGGGTTGTTGGAGATGTACGGGAGAGGCCTTTGCCCTGCAGTAGGCGTAACCAGGCTGACGCTGATGATGATTCCGCCGGTCCATGCCAGTTGAGGCACACAAGACCACGCAAGAGCCGCACTGCGATAGCCGCACCACAAGGGAGTCATTGTGACTCCTGTAGTTTATCCATGCCTTTTTTTATTTACTTCAGTTTCACGTTTAGGGCACTGGGCAGAAATCACATTGCGTCAGCATGGTCGACGGCCCTCGCAATCATTTGTTTTAAATGGACAGTCGGATTCCCCCGATCTATGCCAGCTGGAGTGCAGCAGACTGTGCAAAAGCTGCACTGTTCTAGTCGCACCTCAAGGGAGTCATTGTTACTGTCATAGCTTACACACACCTTCTTGCATTTCTTCACGTTGACATTAAATAGCACTGGGCAGAAATCACATTGTGTCAGCATCGGCAACAGCCTTCACAATCATTTGTTTTAAGTGCACAGTGAGATTCCCCCGGTGCATGCCAGGTAAGCCACACGAGACAGTGCAGAGCCGTGCTGCTCTAGTCGCACCTCATGGGAGTCATTGTTAGTCTCTTCGTTTACCCACGCCTTGTTGATTTTATCAAATTGACATATAGGGGACTGGGCAGAGATCACATTGCATCAGCATGGTCAAAAGTCCTCGCAATGCTTTGTTTTCAATGGACAGTCAGATTGTCCCGGTCCATACCAGTTGAAGCGCAACGGAAAGTGCAAAGCGGCACAGCTCAATCCACACTGCAAGGGAGTCATTCTTACTCCTGTCTTTTATCCACGCTTTTTTTTTCATTTTTTCACTTCGACATTTAGAGCACTGTGCAGAAATCACACTGCGTCAGCATGCTCAACGGCCCCCAGAATGGTTTGTTTTATTTGGACAGTGGATTCTGTCAGTCCATGCCAGTTCATTCGCACCAGACCGCGCAAGAGCTGTACTGCGCTAGCCGCACCTAAAGGGTGTCATAGTTACTCCTGTCGTTTAACCACGCCATTTTTTCATTTCTTCACGTTGACATTTACAGACCTGGGCAGAAATCACATTGCGTCAGCATGGTCAACGGCCCTCAAAATGCATTGTTTTATTTGGAGAGTGGGATTCTCCCGGTCCATGCCAGTTGAAGCGCACCAAGCAGCGCAAGCGCCACACTGCTATAGCCGCCCCTCAAGAGAGCCATTGTTACTCGCTTTGTGTAGCCATGCCTTGTTGCATTTCTTCACGTTGACATTTAGAGCGCTGGGCAGAAGTCACATTACGTCAGCATGATCAAAAGTCTTCGCAAAGCTTTGTTTTAATGGACAGTTGGATTCCACCGGTCCATACCAAATAAAGCACAATGGATAGCACAAAGCGAAACTGCTCAATAAACTCTGCACGGGAGTCATTCTTACTCCTGTCCTTTATACCCACCTTTTTGCATTTCTTCACGTTGACCTTTAGAGCACTGGCCCCCAGAATGCTTTGTTCCATTTGGACAGTGAATTCCGCCGGTCCATGCCAGTTGAGGCGTACCATACCGTGCAAGAGCTGCACTGCTCCAGCCGCACCTCACAGGAGTCACTCTTACACCTGTCCTTTATCCAGGCATTTCTTTATTTCATCACTTTGCCGTTTAGAGCACTAGGCAGAAATCACATTGCGTCAGCATGGTGAACGGCCCTCGAATCATTTGTTTTAAATGGACAGTCGGATTCCCCCGATCTATGCCAGTTGGAGTGCAGCAGACTGCGCAAGAGCCGCACTGCTCTAGTCGCACCACGAGGGAGTCATTGTTACTCTCTTCGCTTACGCACACCTTCTTGCATTTCTTCACGTTGACATTAAATAGCACTGGGCAGAAATCACATAGTGTCAGCATCGGCAACAGCCTTCACAATCATTTGTTTTAAGTGCACAGTGAGATTCCCGCGGTGCATGCCAGGTAAACCACACCAGACAGTGCAGAACCGTGCTGCTCTAGTCGCACCTCATGGGAGTCATTGTTAGTCTCTTCGTTTACCCACGCCTTGTTGCATTTTATCAAGTTGACATATAGGGGACTGGGCAGAAATCACACTGCGTCAGCACGGTCAACGGCCCCCAAAATGCTTTGTTTTATTTGGGCATTTTATTTTACAGGAGGTATTCAGAGACATGGATTGGGAAGATTTGGGGATAAAAGTTAATCGAGAATAGCTTAGTAACTCGCGATTCGCTGATGACATTGCCTTCCTTAGTACCTCAGGGGACCAATTGCAATGCATGTTCACTGACCTGGATAGGCAAAGCAGAAGAGTGGGCCTAAAAATTAATCTGCAGGAAACTAAAGTAATGCTTAACAGTCTCGGAAGAAAACAGCAATTTACAATTGGCAGCGAGGCACTAGAAGTCGTAAGGGATTACATCAACTTAGGGCAGGTAGTGACAGCGGATGCGGATCATGAGACAGAAATATTCAGAAGAACAAGAATGGGCTGGGGTGCGTTTGGCAGGCATTCTCAGATGATGATTAGCAGGTTGCCATTATCCCCTCAAGAGGAAAGTATATAATACCTGTGTCTTACCAGTACTCACCTATGGGGCAGAAACCTGGAGGCTTACGAAATGGGTTCTGCTCAAATTGAGGACGACGCAACGAGCTATGGAAAGAAGAATGATAGGTGTAACGTTAAAGGATAAGAAAAGAGCAGATTGGGTGAGGGAACAAACGCGAGTTAATGACATCTTAGTTGAAATCAAGAAAAGGAAATGGGCATGGGCAGGATACGAAATGAGGAGGGAAGATAACCGATGGTCATTAAGGGTTACGGAATGGATTCCAAGGGAAGGGAAGCTTAGCAGAGGGCGGCAGAAAGTTAGGCGGGCGCATGAGATTAAGAAGTTTGCAGGGACGACATGGCCACACATAGTACATGATCGGGATTGTTGGAGATGTACGGGAGAGGCCTTTGCCCTGCAGTAGGCGTAACCAGGCTGATGCTGATGATGATTCCACCGGTGCATGCCAGTTGAGGCACACAAGACCACGCAAGAGCCGAACTGCGATAGCCGCACCACAAGGGAGTCATTGTGACTCCTGTAGTTTATCCATGCCTTTTTTTATTTACTTCAGTTTCACGTTTAGAGCACTGGGCAGAAATCACATTGCGTCAGCATGGTCGACGGCCCTCGCAATCATTTGTTTTAAATGGACAGTCGGATTCCCCCAATCTATGCCAGCTGGAGTGCAGCAGACTGTGCAAAAGCTGCACTGTTCTAGTCGCACCTCAAGGGAGTCATTGTTACTCTCTTCGCTTACGCACACCTTCTTGCATTTCTTCACGTTGACATTAAATAGCACTGGGCAGAAATCACATTGTGTCAGCATCGGCAACAGCCTTCACAATCATTTGCTTTAAGTGCACAGTGAGATTCCCCCGGTGCATGCCAGGTAAGCCACACCAGACAGTGCAGAGCCGTGCTGCTCTAGTCGCACCTCATGGGAGTCATTGTTAGTCTCTTCGTTTACCCACGCCTTGTTGATTTTATCAAGTTGACATATAGGGGACTGGGCAGAGATCACATTGCATCAGCATGGTCAAAAGTCCTCGCAATGCTTTGTTTTCAATGGACAGTCAGATTCTCCCGGTCCATACCAGTTGAAGCGCAACGGAAAGTGCAAAGCGGCACAGCTCAATCCACACTGCAAGGGAGTCATTCTTACTCCTGTCTTTTATCCACGCTTTTTTTTTCATTTTTTCACTTCGACATTTAGAGCACTGTGCAGAAATCACACTGCGTCAGCATGCTCAACGGCCCCCAGAATGGTTTGTTTTATTTGGACAGTGGATTCTGTCAGTCCATGCCAGTTCATTCGCACCAGACCGCGCAAGAGCTGTACTGCGCTAGCCGCAACTAAAGTGTGTCATAGTTACTCCTGTCGTTTATCCAGCCCTTTCCTTAATTTATTTATTTCACGTTTAAAGCACTAGGCAGAAATCAAATTGCGTCAGCATGGTCAACGGCCCTCGAAATCATTTGTTTTAAATGGACAGTCGGATTACCCCGATCTATCCCAGTTGAAGCGCACCAGGCAGCGCTAGAGCCGCACTGCTCTAGCCGCTGCTCAAGGGAGTCATTGTTACTCACTTAGCTCCCCCACGCCTTGTTCTATTTCTTCAGGTTGACATTTAGGGCACTGGGCACAAATCACCTTGCATAAAAATGGTCAACCGCCCTCGCAATTATATCTTTTAAAAGCACAGTAAGATTCCCCCTGTGCATTCCAGTTGAACCACACCAGACAGTGCAAAGCAGCACTGTTCTAGCCGCACCTCAAGGGAGTCATTGTTACTAACGTCCTTCACTCACGCTTTGTTCCATTTCCTCACATTGACATTTAGAGCCCTGGGCACAAATCACATTGCGTCAGCATCGTCAAAAGTCCTTGCAATGCTTTGTTTTAAGTGGACAGTCAGTTTCAGCCGGTCCATGCCAGTTGAAGCACAACAGATAGCATAAAGCGCCACTCCTGAATCCACACTGCAAGGGAGTCATTCTTACTCCTGTCGTTTAACCACGCCTTTTTTTCATTTCTGCACGTTGACATTTACCGACCTGGGCAGAAATCACATTGCGTCAGCATGGTCAAGGGCCCTCAAAATGCATTGTTTTATTTGGAGAGTCGGATTCTCCCGGTCCATGCCAGTTGAAGCGCACCAGGCAGCGCAAGCGCCACACTGCTCTAGCCGCACCTCAAGAGAGCCATTGTTACTCGCTTTGTGTAGCCATGCCTTGTTGCATTTCTTCACGTTGACATTTAGAGTGCTGGGCAGAAGTCACATTACGTCAGCATGATCAAAAGTCTTCGCAAAGCTTTGTTTTAATGGACAGTTGTATTCCACCGGTCCATACCAAATGAAGCACAATGGATAGCACAAAGCGAAACTGCTCAATAAACTCTGCACGGGAGTCATTCTTACTCCTGTCCTTTATACCCACCTTTTTGCATTTCTTCACGTTGACATTTAGAGCACTGGCTCCCAGAATGCTTTGTTTCATTTGGACAGTGAATTCCGCCCGTCCATGCCAGTTGAGGCGTACCATACCGCGCAAGAGCTGCACTGCTCCAGCCGCACCTCACAGGAGTCAGTCTTACACCTGTCCTTTATCCAGGCATTTCTTTATTTCATCACTTTGCGTTTAGAGCACTAGGCAGAACTCACATTGCGTCAGCATGGTGAACGGCCCGCGTAATCATTTGTTTTAAATGGACAGTCGGATTCCCCCGATCTATGCCAGTTGGAGTGCAGCAGACTGCGCAAGAGCCGCACTGCTCTAGTCGCACCTCGAGGGAGTCATTGTTACTCTCATCGCATACACACCTTCTTGCATTTCTTCACGTTGACATTAAATAGCACTGGGCAGAAATCACATTGTGTCAGCATCGGCAACAGCCTTCACAATCATTTGTTTTAAGTGCACAGTGAGATTCCCCCGGT
The DNA here is from genome assembly GCF_038994185.2 of Dermacentor albipictus. Taxonomy (NCBI): domain Eukaryota; kingdom Metazoa; phylum Arthropoda; class Arachnida; order Ixodida; family Ixodidae; genus Dermacentor; species Dermacentor albipictus. Next base: position 170,773 of record NW_027225586.1, read on the forward strand.
GCATGACAGGTAAACCACAGCAGACAGTGCAAAGCTGTGCTGCTCTAGTCGCACCTCATGGGAGTCATTGTTAGTCTCTTCATTTACCCACACCTTGTTGATTTTATCAAGTTGACATATAGGGGACTGGGCAGAAATCACATTGCGTCAGCATGGTCAAAAGTCCCCGCAATGCTTTGTTTTAAATGGACAGTCGGATTCCCCCGGTCCATGCGAGTTGATGCACAACAGATAGCATAAAGCGCCACTCCTGAATCCATACTGCAAGGGAGTCATTCTTACTCCTGTCGTATAACCACGCCTTTTTTTCATTTCTGCACGTTGACATTTACAGACCTGGGCAGAAATCACATTGCGTCAGCATGGTCAACGGCCCCCAAAATGCTTTGTTTTATTTGGGCATTTTATTTTACAGGAGGTATTCAGAGACATGGATTGGGAAGATTTGGGGATAAAAGTTAATCGAGAATAGCTTAGTAACTCGCGATTCGCTGATGACATTGCCTTCCTTAGTACCTCAGGGGACCAATTGCAATGCATGTTCACTGACCTGGATAGGCAAAGCAGAAGAGTGGGTCTAAAAATTAATCTGCAGGAAACTAAAGTAATGCTTAACAGTCTCGGAAGAAAACAGCAATTTACAATTGGCAGCGAGGCACTAGAAGTCGTAAGGGATTACATCAACTTAGGGCAGGTAGTGACAGCGGATGCGGATCATGAGACAGAAATATTCAGAAGAACAAGAATGGGCTGGGGTGCGTTTGGCAGTCATTCTCAGATGATGATTAGCAGGTTGCCATTATCCCCTCAAGAGGAAAGTATATAATACCTGTGTCTTACCAGTACTCACCTATGGGGCAGAAACCTGGAGGCTTACGAAATGGGTTCTGCTCAAATTGAGGACGACGCAACGAGCTATGGAAAGAAGAATGATAGGTGTAACGTTAAAGGATAAGAAAAGAGCAGATTGGGTGAGGGAACAAACGCGAGTTAATGACATCTTAGTTGAAATCAAGAAAAAGAAATGGGCATGGGCAGGATACGAAATGAGGAGGGAAGATAACCGATGGTCATTAAGGCATGGCATGGACTGGCATGGACCGGCGGAATCATCATCAGCATCAGCCTGGTTACGCCTACTGCAGGGCAAAGGCCTCTCCCATACATCTCCAACAACCCCGATCATGTACTAAGTGTGGCCATGTCGTCCCCGCAAACTTCTGAATCTCATGCGCCCGCCTAACTTTCTGCCGCCCTCTGCTAAGCTTCTGTTCCCTTGGAATCCATTCCGTAACCCTCAATGACCATCGGTTATCTTCCCTCCTCATTGCGTATCCTCACCATGCCCCTTTCTTTTTCTTGATTTCAACTAAGATGTCATTAAGTCGCGTTTGTTCCCTCACCCAATCTGCTCTTTTCTTATCCTTGAACGTTACGCCTATCATTCTTCTTTCCATAGCTCGTTGTGTCGTCCTCAATATGAGCAGAACCCTTTTCGTAAGCCTCAAGGTTTCTGCCCCATAGGTGAGTGCTGGTAAGACACAGGTATTATATACTTTCCTCTTGAGGGGATAACGGCAACCTGCTATTCATCATCTGAGAATGCCTGCCAAACGCACCCCAGCCCATTCTTGTTCTTCTGAATATTTCTGTCTTATGATCCGCATCCGCTGTCACTACCTGACCTAAGTTGGTGTATTCCCTTACGACTTCCAGTGCCTCGCTGCCTATTGTAAGTTGCGGTTTTCTTCGGAGACTGTTAAGCATTACTTTAGTTTCCTGCAGATTAATTTTTAGACCCACTCTTCTGCTTTGCCTATCCAGGTCACTGAACATGCATTGCAATTGGTCCCCTGAGGTACTAAGCAAGGCAATGTCATCAGCGAATCGCGAGTTACCAAGCTATTCTCGATTAACTTTAATCCCCAATTCTTCCCAATCCATGTCTCTGAATACCTCCTGTAAAATAAAATGCCCAAATAAAACAAAGCATTTTGGGGGCCGTTGACCGTGCTGACGCAGTGTGATTTCTGCACAGTGCTCTAAATGTCAAAGTGAAAAAATGAAAAAAAGGTGTGGATAAACGACATGAGTAAGAATGACTCCCTTGCAGTGTGCATTCAGCTGTGCCGCTTTGCACTTTCCATTGCGCTTCAACTGGTATAGACCGGGGGAATCCGACTGTCCATTTAAAACAAAGCATTGCGGGGACTTTTGACCATGCTGACGCAATGTGATTTCTGCCCAGTCCCCTATATGTCAACTTGATAAAATCAACAAGGCGTGGGTAAACGAAGAGACTAACAATGACTCCCATGAGGTGCGACTAGAGCAGCACAGCTTTGCACTGTCTGGTGTGGTTTACCTGTCATGCACCGGGGGAATCTCACTGTGCACTTAAAACAAATGATTGTGAAGGCTGTTGCCGATGCTGACACAATGTGATTTCTGCCCAGTGCTATTTAATGTCAACGTGAAGAAATGCAAGAAGGTGTGTATGCGATGAGAGTAACAATGACTCCCTCGAGGTGCGACTAGAGCAGTGCGGCTCTTGCGCAGTCTGCTGCACTCCAACTGGCATAGATCGGGGGAATCCGACTGTCCATTTAAAACAAATGATTACGCGGGCCGTTCACCATGCTGACGCAATGTGATTTCTGCCTAGTGCTCTAAACGGCAAAGTGATGAAATAAAGAAATGCCTGGATAAAGGACAGGTGTAAGAGTGACTCCTGTGAGGTGCGGCTGGAGCAGTACAGCTCTTGCGCGGTATGGTACGCCTCAACTGGCATGGACGGGCGGAATTCACTGTCCAAATGAAACAAAGCATTCTGGGAGCCAGTGCTCTAAATGTCAACGTGAAGAAATGCAAAAAGGTGGGTATAAAGGACAGGAGTAAGAATGACTCCCGTGCAGAGTTTATTGAGCAGTTTCGCTTTGTGCTATCCATTGTGCTTCATTTGGTATGGACCGGTGGAATCCAACTGTCCATTAAAACAAAGCTTTGCGAAGACTTTTGATCATGCTGACGTAATGTGACTTCTGCCCAGCGCTCTAAATGTCAACGTGAAGAAATGCAACAAGGCATGGCTACACAAAGCGAGTAACAATGGCCCTCTTGAGGTGCGGCTAGAGCAGTGTGGCGCTTGCGCTGCCTGGTGCGCTTCAACTGGCATGGACCGGGAGAATCCGACTCTCCAAATAAAACAATGCATTTTGAGGGCCGTTGACCATGCTGACGCAATGTGATTTCTGCCCAGGTCTGTAAATGTCAACGTGCAGAAATGAAAAAAAAGGCGTGGTTAAACGACAGGAGTAAGAATGACTCCCTTGCAGTGTGGATTCAGGAGTGGCGCTTTATGCTATCTGTTGTGCTTCAACTGGCATGGACCGGCTGAAACTGACTGTCCACTTAAAACAAAGCATTGCAAGGACTTTTGACGATGCTGACGCAATGTGATTTGCGCCCAGGGCTCTAAATGTCAATGTGAGGAAATGGAACAAAGCGTGGGTGAAGGACGTTAGTAACAATGACTCCCTTGAGGTGCGGCTAGAACAGTGCTGCTTTGCACTGTCTGGTGTGGTTCAACTGGAATGCACAGGGGAAATCTTACTGTGCTTTTAAAAGATATAATTGCGAGGGCGGTTGACCATTTTTATGCAAGGTGATTTGTGCCCAGTGCCCTAAATGTCAACCTGAAGAAATAGAACAAGGCGTGGGGGAGATAAGTGAGTAACAATGACTCCCTTGAGCTGCGGCTAGAGCAGTGCGGCTCTAGCGCTGCCTGGTGCGCTTCAACTGGGATAGATCGGGGTAATCCGACTGTCCATTTAAAACAAATGATTGCGAGGGCCGTTGACCATGCTGACGCAATTTGATTTCTGCCTAGTGCTTTAAACGTGAAATAAATAATTAAGGAAAGGGCTGGATAAACGACAGGAGTAACTATGACACCCTTTAGGTGCGGCTAGCGCAGTGCAGCTCTTGCGCGGTCTGGTGCGAATGAACTGGCATGGACTGACAGAATCCACTGTCCAAATAAAACAAACCATTCTGGGGGCCGTTGAGCATGCTGACGCAGTGTGATTTCTGCACAGTGCTCTAAATGTCGAAGTGAAAAAATGAAAAAAAAAGCGTGGATAAAAGACAGGAGTAAGAATGACTCCCTTGCAGTGTGGATTGAGCTGTGCCGCTTTGCACTTTCCGTTGCGCTTCAACTGGTATGGACCGGGAGAATCTGACTGTCCATTTAAAACAAAGCATTGCGAGGACTTTTGACCATGCTGATGCAATGTGATCTCTGCCCAGTCCCCTATATGTCAACTTGATAAAATCAACAAGGCGAGGGTAAACGAAGAGAATAACAATGACTCCCATGAGGTGCGACTAGAGCAGCACGGCTCTGCACTGTCTGGTGTGGCTTACCTGGCATGCACCGGGGGAATCTCACTGTGCACTTAAAACAAATGATTGTGAAGGCTGTTGCCGATGCTGACGCAATGTGATTTCTGCCTAGTGCTCTAAACGGCAAAGTGGTGAAATAAAGAAATGCCTGGATAAAGGACAGGTGTAACAGTGACTCCTGTGAGGTGCGGCTGGAGCAGTGCAGCTCTTGCGCGGTATGGTACGCCTCAACTGGCATGGACGGGCGGAATTCACTGTCCAAATGAAACAAAGCATTCTGGGAGCCAGTGCTCTAAATGTCAACGTGAAGAAATGCAAAAAGGTGGGTATAAAGGACAGGAGTAAGAATGACTCCCGTGCAGAGTTTATTGAGCAGTTTCGCTTTGTGCTATCCATTGTGCTTCATTTGGTATGGACCGGTGGAATCCAACTGTCCATTAAAACAAAGCTTTGCGAAGAATTTTGATCATGCTGACGTAATGTGACTTCTGCCCAGCGCTCTAAATGTCAACGTGAAGAAATGCAACAAGGCATGGTTACACAAAGCGAGTAACAATCGCTCTCTTGAGGAGCGGCTAGAGCAGTGTGGCGCTTGCGCTGCCTGGTGCGCTTCAACTGGCATGGACCGGGAGAATCCGACTCTCCAAATAAAACAATGCATTTTGAGGGCCGTTGACCATGCTGACGCAATGTGATTTCTGCCCAGGTCTGTAAATGTCAACGTGCAGAAATGAAAAAAAAGGCGTGGTTAAACGACAGGAGTAAGAATGACTCCCTTGCAGTGTGCATTCAGCTGTGCCGCTTTGCACTTTCCATTGCGCTTGAACTGGTATAGACCGGGGGAATCCGACTGTCCATTTAAAACAAAGCATTGCGGGGACTTTTGACCACGCTGACGCAATGTGATTTCTGCCCAGTCCCCTATATGTCAACTTGATAAAATGCAACAAGGCGTGGGTAAACGAAGAGTCTAACAATGACTCCCATGAGGTGCGACTAGAGCAGCACAGGTCTGCACTGTCTGGTGTGGCTTACCTGGCATGCACCGCGGGAATCTCACTGTGCACTTAAAACAAACGATTGTGAAGGCTGTTGCCGATGCTGACACTATGTGATTTCTGCCCAGTGCTATTTAATGTCAACGTGAAGAAATGCAAGATGGTGTGAATGCGATGAGAGTAACAATGACTCCCGCGAGGTGCGACTAGAGCAGTGCGGCTCTTGCGCAGTCTGCTGCACTCCAACTGGCATAGATCGGGGGAATCCGACTGTCCATTTAAAACAAATAATTGCGCGGGCCGTTCACCATGCTGACGCAATGTGATTTCTGCCTAGTGCTATAAACGGCAAAGTGATGAAATAAAGAAATGCCTGGATAAAGGACAGGTGTAAGAGTGACTCCTGTGAGGTGCGGCTGGAGCAGTGCAGCTCTTGCGCGGTATGGTACGCCTCAACTGGCATGGACGGGCGGAATTCACTGTCCAAATGAAACAAAGCATTCTGGGAGCCAGTGCTCTAAATGTCAAGGTGAAGAAATGCAAAAAGGTGGGTATAAAGGACAGGAGTAAGAATGACTCCCGTGCAGAGTTTATTGAGCAGTTTCGCTTTGTGCTATCCATTGTGCTTCATTTGGTATGGACCGGTGGAATCCAACTGTCCATTAAAACAAAGCTATGCGAAGACTTTTGATCATGCTGACGTAATGTGACTTCTGCCCAGCGCTCTAAATGTCAACGTGAAGAAATGCAACAAGGCATGGCTACACATAGCGAGTAACAATGGCTCTCTTGAGGTGCGGCTAGAGCAGTGTGGCGCTTGCGCTGCCTGGTGCGCTTCAACTGGCATGGACCGGGAGAATCCAACTCTCCAAATAAAACAATGCATTTTGAGGGCCGTTGACCATGCTGACGCAATGTGATTTCTGCCCAGGTCTGTAAATGTCAACGTGCAGAAATGAAAAAAAGGCGTGGTTAAACGACAGGAGTAAGAATGACTCCCTTGCAGTGTGGATTCAGGAGTGGCGCTTTATGCTATCTGTTGTGCATCAACTGGCATGGACCGGCTGAAACTGACTGTCCACTTAAAACAAAGCATTGCAAGGACTTTTGACGATGCTGACGCAATGTGATTTGTGCCCAGGGCTCTAAATGTCAATGTGAGGAAATGGAACAAAGCGTGGGTGAAGGACGTTAGTAACAATCACTCCCTTAAGGTGCGGCTAGAACAGTGCTGCTTTGCACTGTCTGGTGTGGTTCAACTGGAATGCACAGGGGGAATCTTACTGTGCTTTTAAAAGATATAATTGCGAGGGCGGTTGACCATTTTTATGCAAGGTGATTTGTGCCCAGTGCCCTAAATGTCAACCTGAAGAAATAGAACAAGGCGTGGGGTAGCTAAGTGAGTAACAATGACTCCCTTGAGCTGCGACTAGAGCAGTGTGGCTCTAGCGCTGCCTGGTGCGCTTCAACTGGGATAGATCGGGGTAATCCGACTGTCCATTTAAAACAAATGATTGCGAGGGCCGTTGACCATGCTGACGCAATTTGATTTCTGCCTAGTGCTTTAAACGTGAAATAAATAAATTAAGGAAAGGGCTGGATAAACGACAGGAGTAACTATGACACCCTTTAGGTGCGGCTAGCGCAGTGCAGCTCTTGCGCGGTCTGGTGCGAATGAACTGGCATGGACTGACAGAATCCACTGTCCAAATAAAACAAACCATTCTGGGGGCCGTTGAGCATGCTGACGCAGTGTGATTTCTGCACAGTGCTCTAAATGTCGAAGTGAAAAAATGAAAAAAAAAGCGTGGATAAAAGACAGGAGTAAGAATGACTCCCTTGCAGTGTGGATTGAGCTGTGCCGCTTTGCACTTTCCGTTGCGCTTCAACTGGTATGGACCGGGAGAATCTGACTGTCCATTTAAAACAAAGCATTGCGAGGACTTTTGACCATGCTGATGCAATGTGATCTCTGCCCAGTCCCCTAAATGTCAACGTGATAAAATGCAACAAGGCGAGGGTAAACGAAGAGACTAACAATGACTCCCATGAGGTGGGACTAGAGTAGCGCGGCTTTGCACTGTCTGGTGTGGTTTACCTGGCATGCAACGGGGGAATCTAACTCTGCCATGAAAAGAAATGATTGCGAAGGCCGTTGACCATGCTGACACAATGTGATTTCTGCCCAGTGCTATTTAATGTCAACGTGAAGAAATGCAAAAAAGGTGTGTGTAAGCGATGAGAGTAACAATGACACCCTTGAGGTGTGACTAGAGCAGCGCAGCATTTGCACAGTCTGCTGCACTCCAGCTGGCATAGATCGGGGGAATCCGACTGTCCAATTAAAACAAATGATTGTGAGCGCCGTCGACCATGCTGACGGAATGTGATTTCTGCCCAGTGCTCTAAACGTCAAAGTGAAGTAATTAAAAAAAGGACGGATAAACGACAGGAGTAACAAAGACTCCCTCGTGGTGCGGCTATCGCAGTGCGGCTATTGCGTGGTCTTGTGCGCCTCAACTGGCATGGACCGGCGGAATCATCATCAGCATAGGCCTGGTTACGCCTACTGCAGGGCAAAGGCCTCTCCCATACATCTCCAACAACCCCGATCATGTACTAAGTGTGGCTATGTCGTCCCTGCAAACTTCTGAATCTCATGCGCCCGCCTAACTTTCTGCCGCCCTCTGCTAAGCTTCTCTTCCCTTGGAATCCATTCCGTAACCCTCAATGACCATCGGTTATCTTCCCTCCTCATTGCGTATCCTGCCCATGCCCCTTTCTTTTTCTTGATTTCAACTAAGATGTCATTAAGTCGCGTTTGTTCCCTCACCCAATCTGCTCTTTTCTTATCCTTGAACGTTACACCTATCATTCTTCTTCCCATAGCTCGTTGTGTCGTCCTCAATATGAGCAGAACCCTTTTCGTAAGCCTCAAGGTTTCTGCCCCATAGGTGAGTGCTGGTAAGACACAGGTATTATATACTTTCCTCTTGAGGGGATAACGGCAACCTGCTATTCATCATCTGAGAATGCCTGCCAAACGCACCCCAGCCCATTCTTGTTCTTCAGAATATTTCTGTCTTATGATCCGCATCCGCTGTCACTACCTGACCTAAGTTGGTGTATTCCCTTACGACTTCCAGTGCCTCGCTGCCTATTGTAAAATGCGGTTTTCTTCGGAGACTGTTAAGCATTACTTTAGTTTCCTGCAGATTAATTTTTAGACCCACTCTTCTGCTTTGCCTATCAAGGTCACTGAACATGCATTGCAATTGGTCCCCTGAGGTACTAAGCAAGGCAATGTCATCAGCGAATCGCGAGTTACCAAGCTATTCTCGATTAACTTTTATCCCCAATTCTTCCCAATCCATGTCTCTGAATACCTCCAGTAAAATAAAATGCCCAAATAAAACAAAGCATTTTGGGGGCCGTTGACCGTGCTGACGCAGTGTGATTTCTGCACAGTGCTCTAAATGTCAAAGTGAAAAAATGAAAAAAAGGTGTGGATAAACGACATGAGTAAGAATGACTCCCTTGCAGTGTGCATTCAGCTGTGCCGCTTTGCACTTTCCATTGCGCTTCAACTGGTATAGACCGGGGGAATCCGACTGTCCATTTAAAACAAAGCATTGCGGGGACTTTTGACCATGCTGACGCAATGTGATTTCTGCCCAGTCCCCTATATGTCAACTTGATAAAATCAACAAGGCGTGGGTAAACGAAGGGACTAACAATGACTCCCATGAGGTGCGACTAGAGCAGCACAGCTTTGCACTGTCTGGTGTGGTTTACCTGTCATGCACCGGGGGAATCTCACTGTGCACTTAAAACAAATGATTGTGAAGGCTGTTGCCGATGCTGACACAATGTGATTTCTGCCCAGTGCTATTTAATGTCAACGTGAAGAAATGCAAGAAGGTGTGTATGCGATGAGAGTAACAATGACTCCCTCGAGGTGCGACTAGAGCAGTGCGGCTCTTGCGCAGTCTGCTGCACTCCAACTGGCACAGATCGGGGGAATCCGACTGTCCATTTAAAACAAATGATTACGCGGGCCGTTCACCATGCTGACGCAATGTGATTTCTGCCTAGTGCTCTAAACGGCAAAGTGATGAAATAAAGAAATGCATGGATAAAGGACAGGTGTAAGAGTGACTCCTGTGAGGTGCGGCTGGAGCAGTGCAGCTCTTGCGCGGTATGGTACGCCTCAACTGGCATGGACGGGCGGAATTCACTGTCCAAATGAAACAAAGCATTCTGGGAGCCAGTGCTCTAAATGTCAACGTGAAGAAATGGAAAAAGGTGGGTATAAAGGACAGGAGTAAGAATGACTCCCGTGCAGAGTTTATTGAGCAGTTTCGCTTTGTGCTATCCATGGTGCTTCATTTGGTATGGACCGGTGGAATCCAACTGTCCATTAAAACAAAGCTTTGCGAAGACTTTTGATCATGCTGACGTAATGTGACTTCTGCCCAGCGCTCTAAATGTCAACGTGAAGAAATGCAACAAGGCATGGCTACACAAAGCGAGTAACAATGGCTCTCTTGAGGTGCGGCTAGAGCAGTGTGGCGCTTGCGCTGCCTGGTGCGCTTCAACTGGCATGGACCGGGAGAATCCGACTCTCCAAATAAAACAATGCATTTTGAGGGCCGTTGACCATGCTGACGCAATGTGATTTCTGCCCAGGTCTGTAAATGTCAACGTGCAGAAATGAAAAAAGAAGGCGTGGTTAAACGACAGGAGTAAGAATGACTCCCTTGCAGTGTGGATTCAGGAGTGGCGCTTTATGCTATCTTTTGTGCTTCAACTGGCATGGACCGGCTGAAACTGACTGTCCACTTAAAACAAAGCATTGCAAGGACTTTTGACGATGCTGACGCAATGTGATTTGTGCCCAGGGCTCTAAATGTCAATGTGAGGAAATGGAACAAAGCGTGAGTGAAGGACGTTAGTAACAATGACTCCCTTGAGGTGCGGCTAGAACAGTGCTTCTTTTCCACTGTCTGGTGTGGTTCAACTGGAATGCACAGGGGGAATCTTACTGTGCTTTTAAAAGATATAATTGCGAGGGCGGTTGACCATTTTTATGCAAGGTGATTTGTGCCCAGTGCCCTAAATGTCAACCTGAAGAAATAGAACAAGGCGTGGGGGAGCTAAGTGAGTAACAATGACTCCCTTGAGCTGCGGCTAGAGCAGTGCGGCTCTAGCGCTGCCTGGTGCGCTTCAACTGGGATAGATCGGGGTAATCCGACTGTCCATTTAAAACAAATGATTGCGAGGGCCGTTGACCATGCTGACGCAATTTGATTTCTGCCTAGTGCTTTAAACGTGAAATAAATAAATTAAGGAAAGGGCTGGATAAACGACAGGAGTAACTATGACACCCTAAGGTGCGGCTAGCGCAGTACAGCTCTTGCGCGGTCTGGTGCGAATGAACTGGCATGGACTGACAGAATCCACTGTCCAAATAAAACAAACCATTCTGGGGGCCGTTGAGCATGCTGACGCAGTGTGATTTCTGCACAGTGCTCTAAATGTCGAAGTGAAAAAATGAAAAAAAAGCGTGGATAAAAGACAGGAGTAAGAATGACTCCCTTGCAGTGTGGATTGAGCTGTGCCGCTTTGCACTTTCCGTTGCGCTTCAACTGGTATGGACCGGGAGAATCTGACTGTCCATTGAAAACAAAGCATTGCGAGGACTTTTGACCATGCTGATGCAATGTGATCTCTGCCCAGTCCCCTATATGTCAACTTGATAAAATCAACAAGGCGTGGGTAAACGAAGAGACTAACAATGACTCCCATGAGGTGCGACTAGAGCAGCACGGCTCTGCACTATCTGGTGTGGCTTACCTGGCATGCACCGGGGGAATCTCACTGTGCACTTAAAACAAATGATTGTGAAGGCTGTTGCCGATGCTGACACTATGTGATTTCTGCCCAGTGCTATTTAATGTCAACGTGAAGAAATGCAAGAAGGTGTGTGTAAGCTATGAGAGTAACAATGACTCCCTTGAGGTGCGACTAGAACAGTGCAGCTTTTGCACAGTCTGCTGCACTCCAGCTGGCATAGATCGGGGGAATCCGACTGTCCATTTAAAACAAATGATTGCGAGGGCCGTCGACCATGCTGACGCAATGTGATTTCTGCCCAGTGCTCTAAACGTGAAACTGAAGTAAATAAAAAAAGGCATGGATAAACTACAGGAGTCACAATGACTCCCTTGTGGTGCGGCTATCGCAGTGCGGCTCTTGCGTGGTCTTGTGTGCCTCAACTGGCATGGACCGGCGGAATCATCATCAGCATCAGCCTGGTTACGCCTACTGCAGGGCAAAGGCCTCTCCCGTACATCTCCAACAACCCCGATCATGTACTATGTGTGGCCATGTCATCCCTGCAAACTTCTTAATCTCATGCGCCCGCCTAACTTTCTGCCGCCCTCTGCTAAGCTTCCCTTCCCTTGGAATCCATTCCGTAACCCTTAATGACCATCGGTTATCTTCCCTCCTCATTTCGTATCCTGCCCATGCCCATTTCTTTTTCTTGATTTCAACTAAGATGTCATTAACTCGCGTTTGTTCCCTCACCCAATCTGCTCTTTTCTTATCCTTTAACGTTACACCTATCATTCTTCTTTCCATAGCTCGTTGCGTCGTCCTCAATTTGAGCAGAACCCATTTCGTAAGCCTCCAGGTTTCTGCCCCATAGGTGAGTACTGGTAAGACACAGGTATTATATACTTTCCTCTTGAGGGGATAATGGCAACCTGCTAATCATCATCTGAGAATGCCTGCCAAACGCACCCCAGCCCATTCTTGTTCTTCTGAATATTTCTGTCTCATGATCCGCATCCGCTGTCACTACCTGCCCTAAGTTGATGTAATCCCTTACGACTTCTAGTGCCTCGCTGCCAATTGTAAATTGCTGTTTTCTTCCGAGACTGTTAAGCATTACTTTAGTTTCCTGCAGATTAATTTTTAGACCCACTCTTCTGCTTTGCCTATCCAGGTCAGTGAACATGCATTGCAATTGGTCCCCTGAGGTACTAAGGAAGGCAATGTCATCAGCGAATCGCGAGTTACTAAGCTATTCTCGATTAACTTTTATCCCCAAATCTTCCCAATCCATGTCTCTGAATACCTCCTGTAAAATAAAATGCCCAAATAAAACAAAGCATTTTGGGGGCGGTTGACCATGCTGACGCAATGTGATTTCTGCCCAGGTCTGTAAATGTCAACGTGCAGAAATGAAAAAAAGGCGTGGGTAAACGACAGGAGTAAGAATGACTCCCTTGCAGTGTGTATTCAGGAGTGGCGCTTTATGCTATCTGTTGTGCATCAACTGGCATGGACCGGGGGAATCCGACTGTCCATTTAAAACAAAGCATTGCGGGGACTTTTGACCATGCTGATGCAATGTGATTTCTGCCCAGTCCCCTATATGTCAACTTGATAAAATCAACAAGGCGTGGGTAAACGAAGAGACTAACAATGACTCCCATGAGGTGCGACTAGAGCAGCACAGCTTTGCACTGTCTGGTGTGGTTTACCTGTCATGCACCGGGGGAATCTCACTGTGCATTTAAAACAAATGATTGTGAAGGCTGTTGCCGATGCTGACGCAATGTGATTTCTGCCTAGTGCTCTAAACGGCAAAGTGATGAAATAAAGAAATGCCTGGATAAAGGACAGGTGTAAGAGTGACTCCTGTGAGGTGCGGCTGGAGCAGTGCAGCTCTTGCGCGGTATGGTACGCCTCAACTGGCATGGACGGGCGGAATTCACTGTCCAAATGAAACAAAGCATTCTGGGAGCCAGTGCTCTAAATGTCAACGTGAAGAAATGCAAAAAGGTGGGTATAAAGGACAGGAGTAAGAATGACTCCCGTGCAGAGTTTATTGAGCAGTTTCGCTTTGTGCTATCCATTGTGCTTCATTTGGTATGGACCGGTGGAATCCAACTGTCCATTAAAACAAAGCTTTGCGAAGACTTTTGATCATGCTGACGTAATGTGATCTCTGCCCAGTCCCCTAAATGTCAACGTGGTAAAATGCAACAAGGCGAGGGTAAACGAAGAGACTAACAATGACTCCCATGAGGTGGGACTAGAGTAGCGCGGCTTTGCACTGTCTGGTGTGGTTTACCTGGCATGCAATGGGGGAATCTAACTCTGCCATGAAAAGAAATGATTGCGAAGGCCATTGACCATGCTGACACAATGTGATTTCTGCCCAGTGCTATTTAATGTCAACGTGAAGAAATGCAAAAAAGGTGTGTGTAAGCGATGAGAGTAACAATGACACCCTTGAGGTGTGACTAGAGCAGCGCAGCATTTGCACAGTCTGCTGCACTCCAGCTGGCATAGATCGGGGGAATCCGACTGTCCAATTAAAACAAATGATTGTGAGCGCCGCCGACCATGCTGACGGAATGTGATTTCTGCCCAGTGCTCTAAACGTCAAAGTGAAGTAATTAAAAAAAAGGACGGATAAACGACAGGAGTAACAATGACTCCCTCGTGGTGCGGCTATCGCAGTGCGGCTCTTGCGTGGTCTTGTGTGCCTCAACTGGCATGGACCGGCGGAATCATCATCAGCATCAGCCTGGTTACGCCTACTGCAGGGCAAAGGCCTCTCCCATACATCTCCAACAACCCCGATCATGTACTAAGTGTGGCCATGTCGTCCCCGCAAACTTCTGAATCTCATGCGCCCGCCTAACTTTCTGCCGCCCTCTGCTAAGCTTCTCGTCCCTTGGAATCCATTCCGTAACCCTCAATGACCATCGGTTATCTTCCCTCCTCATTGCGTATCCTGCCCATGCCCCTTTCTTTTTCTTGATTTCAACTAAGATGTCATTAGGTCGCGTTTGTTCCCTCACCCAATCTGCTCTTTTCTTATCCTTGAACGTTACACCTATCATTCTTCTTTCCATAGCTCGTTGCGTCGTCCTCAATATGAGCAGAACCCTGTTCGTAAGCCTCAAGGTTTCTGCCCCATAGGTGAGTGCTGGTAAGACACAGGTATTATATACTTTCCTCTTGAGGGGATAACGGCAACCTGCTATTCATCATCTGAGAATGCCTGCCAAACGCACCCCAGCCCATTCTTGTTCTTCTGAATATTTCTGTCTTATGATCCGCATCCGCTGTCACTACCTGACCTAAGTTGGTGTATTCCCTTACGACTTCCAGTGCCTCGCTGCCTATTGTAAATTGCGGTTTTCTTCGGAGACTGTTAAGCATTACTTTAGTTTCCTGCAGATTAATTTTTAGACCCACTCTTCTGCTTTGCCTATCCAGGTCACTGAACATGCATTGCAATTGGTCCCCTGAGGTACTAAGCAAGGCAATGTCATCAGCGAATCGCGAGTTACCAAGCTATTCTCGATTAACTTTTATCCCCAATTCTTCCCAATCCATGTCTCTGAATACCTCCTGTAAAATAAAATGCCCAAATAAAACAAAGCATTTTGGGGGCCGTTGACCGTGCTGACGCAGTGTGATTTCTGCACAGTGCTCTAAATGTCAAAATGAAAAAATGAAAAAAAGGTGTGGATAAACGACATGAGTAAGAATGACTCCCTTGCAGTGTGCATTCAGCTGTGCCGCTTTGCACTTTCCATTGCGCTTCAACTGGTATAGACCGGGGGAATCCGACTGTCCATTTAAAACAAAGCATTGCGGGGACTTTTGACCATGCTGACGCAATGTGATTTCTGCCCAGTCCCCTATATGTCAACTTGATAAAATCAACAAGGCGTGGGTAAACGAAGAGACTAACAATGACTCCCATGAGGTGCGACTAGAGCAGCACAGCTTTGCACTGTCTGGTGTGGTTTACCTGTCATGCACCGGGGGAATCTCAATGTGCACTTAAAACAAATGATTGTGAAGGCTGTTGCCGATGCTGACACAATGTGATTTCTGCCCAGTGCTATTTAATGTCAACGTGAAGAAATGCAAGAAGGTGTGTATGCGATGAGAGTAACAATGACTCCCTCGAGGTGCGACTAGAGCAGTGGGGCTCTTGCGCAGTCTGCTGCACTCCAACTGGCATAGATCGGGGGAATCCGACTGTCCATTTAAAACAAATGATTACGCGGGCCGTTCACCATGCTGACGCAATGTGATTTCTGCCTAGTGCTCTAAACGGCAAAGTGATGAAATAAAGAAATGCCTGGATAAAGGACAGGTGTAAGAGTGACTCGTGTGAGGTGCGGCTGGAGCAGTGCAGCTCTTGCGCGGTATGGTACGCCTCAACTGGCATGGACGGGCGGAATTCACTGTCCAAATGAAACAAAGCATTCTGGGAGCCAGTGCTCTAAATGTCAACGTGAAGAAATGCAAAAAGGTGGGTATAAAGGACAGGAGTAAGAATGACTCCCGTGCAGAGTTTATTGAGCAGTTTCGCTTTATGCTATCCATTGTGCTTCATTTGGTGTGGACCGGTGGAGTCCAACTGTCCATTAAAACAAAGCTTTGCGAAGACTTTTGATCATGCTGACGTAATGTGACTTCTGCCCAGCGCTACAAATGTCAACGTGAAGAAATGCAACAAGGCATGGCTACACAAAGCGAGTAACAATGGCCCTCTTGAGGTGCGGCTAGAGCAGTGTGGCGCTTGCGCTGCCTGGTGCGCTTCAACTGGCATGGACCGGGAGAATCCGACTCTCCAAATAAAACAATGCATTTTGAGGGCCGTTGACCATGCTGACGCAATGTGATTTCTGCCCAGGTCTGTAAATGTGAACGTGCAGAAATGAAAAAAAGGCGTGGTTAAACGACAGGAGTAAGAATGACTCCCTTGCAGTGTGGATTCAGGAGTGGCGCTTTATGCTATCTGTTGTGCTTCAACTGGCATGGACCGTCTGAAACTGACTGTCCACTTAAAACAAAGCATTGCAAGGACTTTTGACGATGCTGACGCAATGTGATTTGTGCCCAGGGCTCTAAATGTCAATGTGAGGAAATGGAACAAAGCGTGGGTGAAGGACGTTAGTAACAATGACTCCCTTGAGGTGCGGCTAGAACAGTGCTGCTTTGCACTGTCTGGTGTGGTTCAACTGGAATGCACAGGGGGAATCTTACTGTGCTTTTAAAAGATATAATTGCGAGGGCGGTTGACCATTTTTATGCAAGGTGATTTGTGCCCAGTGCCCTAAATGTCAACCTGAAGAAATAGAACAAGGCGTGGGGGAGCTAAGTGAGTAACAATGACTCCCTTGAGCTGCGGCTAGAGCAGTGCGGCTCTAGCGCTGCCTGGTGCGCTTCAACTGGGATAGATCGGGGTAATCCGACTGTCCATTTAAAACAAATGATTGCGAGGGCCGTTGACCATGCTGACGCAATTTGATTTCTGCCTAGTGCTTTAAACGTGAAATAAATAAATTAAGGAAAGGGCTGGATAAAGGACAGGAGTGACTATGACACCCTTTAGGTGCGGCTAGCGCAGTGCAGCTCTTGCGCGGTCTGGTGCGAATGAACTGGCATGGACTGACAGAATCCACTGTCCAAATAAAACAAACCATTCTGGGGGCCGTTGAGCATGCTGACGCAGTGTGATTTCTGCACAGTGCATAAAATGTCGAAGTGAAAAAATGAAAAAAAAAGCGTGGATAAAAGACAGGAGTAAGAATGACTCCCTTGCAGTGTGGATTGAGCTGTGCCGCTTTGCACTTTCCGTTGCGCTTCAACTGGTATGGACCGCGAGAATCTGACTGTCCATTTAAAACAAAGCATTGCGAGGACTTTTGACCATGCTGATGCAATGTGATCTCTGCCCAGTCCCCTATATGTCAACTTGATAAAATCAACAAGGCGAGGGTAAACGAAGAGACTAACAATGACTCCCATGAGGTGCGACTAGAGCAGCACGGCTCTGCACTGTCTGGTGTGGCTTACCTGGCATGCACCGGGGGAATCTCACTGTGCACTTAAAACAAATGATTGTGAAGGCTGTTGCCGATGCTGACGCAATGTGATTTCTGCCTAGTGCTCTAAACGGCAAAGTGATGAAATAAAGAAATGCCTGGATAAAGGACAGGTGTAAGAGTGACTCCTGTGAGGTGCGGCTGGAGCAGTGCAGCTCTTGCGCGGTATGGTACGCCTCAACTGGCATGGACGGGCGGAATTCACTGTCCAAATGAAACAAAGCATTCTGGGAGCCAGTGCTCTAAATGTCAACGTGAAGAAATGCAAAAAGGTGGGTATAAAGGACAGGAGTAAGAATGACTCCCGTGCAGAGTTTATTGAGCAGTTTCGCTTTGTGCTATCCATTGTGCTTCATTTGGTATGGACCGGTGGAATCCAACTGTCCATTAAAACAAAGCTTTGCGAAGACTTTTGATCATGCTGACGTAATGTGATCTCTGCCCAGTCCCCTAAATGTCAACGTGATAAAATGCAACAAGGCGAGGGTAAACGAAGAGACTAACAATGACTCCCATGAGGTGGGACTAGAGTAGCGCGGCTTTGCACTGTCTGGTGTGGTTTACCTGGCATGCAACGGGGGAATCTAACTCTGCCATGAAAAGAAATGATTGCGAAGGCCGTTGACCATGCTGACACAATGTGATTTCTGCCCAGTGCTATTCAATGTCAACGTGAAGAAATGCAAAAAAGGTGTGTGTAAGCGATGAGAGTAACAATGACACCCTTGAGGTGTGACTAGAGCAGCGCAGCATTTGCACAGTCTGCTGCACTCCAGCTGGCATAGATCGGGGGAATCCGACTGTCCAATTAAAACAAATGATTGTGAGCGCCGTCGACCATGCTGACGGAATGTGATTTCTGCCCAGTGCTCTAAACGTCAAAGTGAATTATTTAAAAAAAAGGACGGATAAACGATAGGAGTAACAATGACTCCCTCGTGGTGCGGCTATCGCAGTGCGGCTCTTGCGTGGTCTTGTGTGCCTCAACTGGCATGGACCGGCGCAATCATCATCAGCATCAGCCTGGTTACGCCTACTGCAGGGCAAAGGCCTCTCCCATACATCTCCAACAACCCCGATCATGTACTAAGTGTGGCCATGTCGTCCCCGCAAACTTCTGAATCTCATGCGCCCGCCTACCTTTCTGCCGCCCTCTGCTAAGCTTCTCTTCCCTTGGAATCCATTCCGTAACCCTCAATGATCATCGGTTATCTTCCCTCCTCATTGCGTATCCTGCCCATGCCCCTTTCTTTTTCTTGATTTCAACTAAGATGTCATTAAGTCGCGTTTGTTCCCTCACCCAATCTGCTCTTTTCTTATCCTTGAACGTTACACCTATCATTCTTCTTTCCATAGCTCGTTGCGTCGTCCTCAATATGAGCAGAACCCTTTTCGTAAGCCTCAAGGTTTCTGCCCCATAGGTGAGTGCTGGAAAGACACAGGTATTATATACTTTCCTCTTGAGGGGATAACGGCAACCTGCTATTCATCATCTGAGAATGCCTGCCAAACGCACCCCAGCCCATTCTTGTTCTTCTGAATATTTCTGTCTTATGATCCGCATCCGCTGTCACTACCTGACCTAAGTTGGTGTATTCCCTTACGACTTCCAGTGCCTCGCTGCCTATTGTAAATTGCGGTTTTCTTCGGAGACTGTTAAGCATTACTTTAGTTTCCTGCAGATTAATTTTTAGACCCACTCTTCTGCTTTGCCTATCCAGGTCACTGAACATGCATTGCAATTGGTCCCCTGAGGTACTAAGCAAGGCAATGTCATCAGCGAATCGCGAGTTATCAAGCTATTCTCGATTAACTTTTATCCCCAATTCTTCCCAATCCATGTCTCTGAATACCTCCTGTAAAATAAAATGCCCAAATAAAACAAAGCATTTTGGGGGCCGTTGACCGTGCTGACGCAGTGTGATTTCTGCACAGTGCTCTAAATGTCAAAGTGAAAAAATGAAAAAAAGGTGTGGATAAACGACATGAGTAAGAATGACTCCCTTGCAGTGTGCATTCAGCTTTGCCGCTTTGCACTTTCCATTGCGCTTCAACTGGTATAGACCGGGGGAATCCGACTGTCCATTTAAAACAAAGCATTGCGGGGACTTTTGACCATGCTGACCCAATGTGATTTCTGCCCAGTCCCCTATATGTCAACTTGATAAAATCAACAAGGCGGGGGTAAACGAAGAGACTAACAATGACTCCCATGAGGTGCGACTAGAGCAGCACAGCTTTGCACTGTCTGGTGTGGTTTACCTGTCATGCACCGGGGGAATCTCACTGTGCACTTAAAACAAATGATTGTGAAGGCTGTTGCCGATGCTGACACAATGTGATTTCTGCCCAGTGCTATTTAATGTCAACGTGAAGAAATGCAAGAAGGTGTGTATGCGATGAGAGTAACAATGACTCCCTCGAGGTGCGACTAGAGCAGTGCGGCTCTTGCGCAGTCTGCTGCACTCCAACTGGCATAGATCGGGGGAATCCGACTGTCCATTTAAAACAAATGATTACGCGGGCCGTTCACCATGCTGACGCAATATGATTTCTGCCTAGTGCTCTAAACGGCAAAGTGATGAAATAAAGAAATGCCTGGATAAAGGACAGGTGTAAGAGTGACTCCTGTGAGGTGCGGCTGGAGCAGTGCAGCTCTTGCGCGGTATGGTACGCCTCAACTGGCATGGACGGGCGGAATTCACTGTCCAAATGAAAGAAAGCATTCTGGGAGCCAGTGCTCTAAATGTCAACGTGAAGAAATGCAAAAAGGTGGGTATAAAGGACAGGAGTAAGAATGACTCCCATGCAGAGTTTATTGAGCAGTTTCGCTTTGTGCTATCCATTGTGCTTCATTTGGTATGGACCGGTGGAATCCAACTGTCCATTAAAACAAAGCTTTGCGAAGACTTTTGATCATGCTGACGTAATGTGACTTCTGCCCAGCGCTCTAAATGTCAACGTGAAGAAATGCAACAAGGCATGGCTACACAAAGCGAGTAACAATCGCTCTCTTGAGGTGCGGCTAGAGCAGTGTGGCGCTTGCGCTGCCTGGTGCGCTTCAACTGGCATGGACCGGGAGAATCCGACTCTCCAAATAAAACAATGCATTTTGAGGGCCGTTGACCATGCTGACGCAATGTGATTTCTGCCCAGGTCTGTAAATGTCAACGTTCAGAAATGAAAAAAAGGCGTGGTTAAACGACAGGAGTAAGAATGACTCCCTTGCAGTGTGCATTCAGCTGTGCCGCTTTCCACTTTCCATTGCGCTTGAACTGGTATAGACCGGGGGAATCCGACTGTCCATTTAAAACAAAGCATTGCGGGGACTTTTGACCACGCTGACGCAATGTGATTTCTGCCCAGTCCCCTATATGTCAACTTGATAAAATGCAACAAGGCGTGGGTAAACGAAGAGACTAACAATGACTCCCATGAGGTGCGACTAGAGCAGAACAGGTCTGCACTGTCTGGTGTGGCTTACCTGGCATGCACCGCGGGAATCTCACTGTGCACTTAAAAAAAACGATTGTGAAGGCTGTTGCGGATGCTGACACTATGTGATTTCTGCCCAGTGCTATTTAATGTCAACGTGAAGAAATGCAAGAAGGTGTGAATGCGATGAGAGTAACAATGACTCCCGCGAGGTGCGACTAGAGCAGTGCGGCTCTTGCGCAGTCTGCTGCACTCCAACTGGCATAGATCGGGGGAATCCGACTGTCCATTTAAAACAAATATTTGCGCGGGCCGTTCACCATGCTGACGCAATGTGATTTCTGCCTAGTGCTATAAACGGCAAAGTGATGAAATAAAGAAATGCCTGGATAAAGGACAGGTGTAAGAGTGACTCCTGTGAGGTGCGGCTGGAGCAGTGCAGCTCTTGCGCGGTATGGTACGCCTCAACTGGCATGGACGGGCGGAATTCACTGTCCAAATGAAACAAAGCATTCTGGGAGCCAGTGCTCTAAATGTCAACGTGAAGAAATGCGAAAAGGTGGGTATAAAGGACAGGAGTAAGAATGACTCCCGTGCAGAGTTTATTGAGCAGTTTCGCTTTGTGCTATCCATTGTGCTTCATTTGGTATGGACCGGTGGAATCCAACTGTCCATTAAAACAAAGCTTTGCGAAGACTTTTGATCATGCTGACGTAATGTGACTTCTGCCCAGCGCTCTAAATGTCAACGTGAAGAAATGCAACAAGGCATGGCTACACAAAGCGAGTAACAATGGCTCTCTTGAGGTGCGGCTAGAGCAGTGTGGCGCTTGCGCTGCCTGGTGCGCTTCAACTGGCATGGACCGGGAGAATCCGACTCTCCAAATAAAACAATGCATTTTGAGGGCCGTTGACCATGCTGACGCAATGTGATTTCTGCCCAGGTCTGTAAATGTCAACGTGCAGAAATGAAAAAAAGGCGTGGTTAAAGGACAGGAGTAAGAATGACTCCCTTGCAGTGTGGATTCAGGAGTGGCGCTTTATGCTATCTGTTGTGCATCAACTGGTATGGACCGGCTGAAACTGACTGTCCACTTAAAACAAAGCATTGCAAGGACTTTTGACGATGCTGACGCAATGTGATTTGTGCCCAGGGCTCTAAATGTCAATGTGAGGAAATGGAACAAAGCGTGGGTGAAGGACGTTAGTAACAATGACTCCCTTAAGGTGCGGCTAGAACAGTGCTGCTTTGCACTGTCTGGTGTGGTTCAACTGGAATGCACAGGGGGAATCTTACTGTGCTTTTAAAAGATATAATTGCGAGGGCGGTTGACCATTTTTATGCAAGGTGATTTGTGCCCAGTGCCCTAAATGTCAACCTGAAGAAATAGAACAAGGCGTGGGGTAGCTAAGTGAGTAACAATGACTCCCTTGAGCTGCGACTAGAGCAGTGCGGCTCTAGCGCTGCCTGGTGCGCTTCAACTGGGATAGATCGGGGTAATCCGACTGTCCATTTAAAACAAATGATTGCGAGGGCCGTTGACCATGCTGACGCAATTTGATTTCTGCCTAGTGCTTTAAACGTGAAATAAATAAATTAGGGAAGGGCTGGATAAACGAGAGGAGTAACTATGACACCCTTTAGGTGCGGCTAGCGCAGTGCAGCTCTTGCGCGGTCTGGTGCGAATGAACTGGCATGGACTGACAGAATCCACTGTCCAAATAAAACAAACCATTCTGGGGGCCATTGAGCATGCTGACGCAGTGTGATTTCTGCACAGTGCTCTAAATGTCGAAGTGAAAAAATGAAAAAAAAGCGTGGATAAAAGACAGGAGTAAGAATGACTCCCTTGCAGTGTGGATTGAGCTGTGCCGCTTTGCACTTTCCGTTGCGCTTCAACTGGTATGGACCGGGAGAATCTGACTGTCCATTTAAAACAAAGCATTGCGAGGACTTTTGACCATGCTGATGCAATGTGATCTCTGCCCAGTCCCCTAAATGTCAACGTGATAAAATGCAACAAGGCGAGGGTAAACGAAGAGACTAACAATGACTCCCCTGAGGTGGGACTAGAGTAGCGCGGCTTTGCACTGTCTGGTGTGGTTTACCTGGCATGCAACGGGGGACTCTAACTCTGCCATGAAAAGAAATGATTGCGAAGGCCGTTAACCATGCTGACACAATGTGATTTCTGCCCAGTGCTATTTAATGTCAACGTGAAGAAATGCAAAAAAGGTGTGTGTAAGCGATGAGAGTAACAATGACACCCTTGAGGTGTGACTAGAGCAGCGCAGCATTTGCACAGTCTGCTGCACTCCAGCTGGCATAGATCGGGGGAATCCGACTGTCCAATCTAAACAAATGATTGTGAGCGCCGTCGACCATGCTGACGGAATGTGATTTCTGCCCAGTGCTCTAAACGTCAAAGTGAAGTAATTAAAAAAAAGGACGGATAAACGACAGGAGTAACAATGACTCCCTCGTGGTGCGGCTATCGCAGTGCGGCTATTGCGTGGTCTTGTGCGCCTCAACTGGCATGGACCGGCGGAATCATCATCAGCATAGGCCTGGTTACGCCTACTGCAGGGCAAAGGCCTCTCCCATACATCTCCAACAACCCCGATCATGTACTAAGTGTGGCCATGTCGTCCCTGCAAACTTCTGAATCTCATGCGCCCGCCTAACTTTCTGCCGCCCTCTGCTAAGCTTCTCTTCCCTTGGAATCCATTCCGTAACCCTCAATGACCATCGGTTATCTTCCCTCCTCATTGCGTATCCTGCCCATGCCCCTTTCTTTTTCTTGATTTCAACTAAGATGTCATTAAGTCGCGTTTGTTCCCTCACCCAATCTGCTCTTTTCTTATCCTTGAACGTTACACCTATCATTCTTCTTTCCATAGCTCGTTGTGTCGTCCTCAATATGAGCAGAACCCTTTTTGTAAGCCTCAAGGTTTCTGCCCCATAGGTGAGTGCTGGAAAGACACAGGTATTATATACTTTCCTCTTGAGGGGATAACGGCAACCTGCTATTCATCATCTGACAATGCCTGCCAAACGCACCCCAGCCCATTCTTGTTCTTCTGAATATTTCTGTCTTATGATCCGCATCCGCTGTCACTACCTGACCTAAGTTGGTGTATTCCCTTACGACTTCCAGTGCCTCGCTGCCTATTGTAAATTGCGGTTTTCTTCGGAGACTGTTAAGCATTACTTTAGTTTCCTGCAGATTAATTTTTAGACCCACTCTTCTGCTTTGCCTATCCAGGTCACTGAACATGCATTGCAATTGGTCCCCTGAGGTACTAAGCAAGGCAATGTCATCAGCGAATCGCGAGTTACCAAGCTATTCTCGATTAACTTTTATCCCCAATTCTTCCCAATCCATGTCTCTGAATACCTCCTGTAAAATAAAATGCCCAATTAAAACAAAGCATTTTGGGGGCCGTTGACCGTGCTGACGCAGTGTGATTTCTGCACAGTGCTCTAAATGTCAAAGTGAAAAAATGAAAAAAAGGTGTGGATAAACGACATGAGTAAGAATGACTCCCTTGCAGTGTGCATTCAGCTGTGCCGCTTTGCACTTTCCATTGCGCTTCAACTGGTATAGACCGGGGGAATCCGACTGTCCATTTAAAACAAAGCATTGCGGGGACTTTTGACCATGCTGACGCAATGTGATTTCTGCCCAGTCCCCTATATGTCAACTTGATAAAATCAACAAGGCGTGGGTAAACGAAGAGACTAACAATGACTCCCATGAGGTGCGACTAGAGCAGCACAGCTTTGCACTGTCTGGTGTGGTTTACCTGTCATGCACCGGGGGAATCTCACTGTGCACTTAAAACAAATGATTGTGAAGGCTGTTGCCGATGCTGACACAATGTGATTTCTGCCCAGTGCTATTTAATGTCAACGTGAAGAAATGCAAGAAGGTGTGTATGCGATGAGCGTAACAATGACTCCCTCGAGGTGCGACTAGAGCAGTGCGGCTCTTGCGCAGTCTGCTGCACTCCAACTGGCATAGATCGGGGGAATCCGACTGTCCATTTAAAACAAATGATTACGCGGGCCGTTCACCATGCTGACGCAATGTGATTTCTGCCTAGTGCTCTAAACGGCAAAGTGATGAAATAAAGAAATGCCTGGATAAAGGACAGGTGTAAGAGTGACTCTTGTGAGGTGCGGCTGGAGCAGTGCAGGTCTTGCGCGGTATGGTACGCCTCAACTGGCATGGACGGGCGGAATTCACTGTCCAAATGAAACAAAGCATTCTGGGAGCCAGTGCTCTAAATGTCAACGTGAAGAAATGCAAAAAGGTGGGTATAAAGGACAGGAGTAAGAATGACTCCCGTGCAGAGTTTATTGAGCAGTTTCGCTTTGTGCTATCCTTTGTGCTTCATTTGATATGGACCGGTGGAATCCAACTGTCCATTAAAACAAAGCTTTGCGAAGACTTTTGATCATGCTGACGTAATGTGACCTCTGCCCAGCGCCCTAAATGTCAACGTGAAGAAATGCAACAAGGCATGGCTACACAAAGCGAGTAACAATGGCTCTCTTAAGGTGCGGCTAGAGCAGTGTGGCGCTTGCGCTGCCTGGTGCGCTTCAACTGGCATGGACCGGGAGAATCCGACTCTCGAAATAAAACAATGCATTTTGAGGGCCGTTGACCATGCTGACGCAATGTGATTTCTGCCCAGGTCTGTAAATGTCAACGTGCAGAAATGAAAAAAAAGGCGTGGTTAAAGGACAGGAGTAAGAATGACTCCCTTTCAGTGTGGATTCAGGAGTGGCGCTTTATGCTATCTGTTGTGCTTCAACTGGTATGGACCGGCTGAAACTGACTGTCCACTTAAAACAAAGCATTGCAAGGACTTTTGACGATGCTGACGCAATGTGATTTGTGCCCAGGGCTCTAAATGTCAATGTGAGGAAATGGAACAAAGCGTGGGTGAAGGACGTTAGTAACAATGACTCCCTTGAGGTGCGGCTAGAACAGTGCTGCTTTGCACTGTCTGGTGTGGTTCAACTGGAATGCACAGGGGGAATCTTACTGTGCTTTTAAAAGATATAATTGCGAGGGCGGTTGACCATTTTTATGCAAGGTGATTTGTGCCCAGTGCCCTAAATGTCAACCTGAAGAAATAGAACAAGGCGGGGGGAGCTAAGTGAGTAACAATGACTCCCTTGAGCTGCGGCTAGAGCAGTGCGGCTCTAGCGCTGCCTGGTGCGCTTCAACTGGGATAGATCGGGGTAATCCGACTGTCCATTTAAAACAAATGATTGCGAGGGCCGTTGACCATGCTGACGCAATTTGATTTCTGCCTAGTGCTTTAAACGTGAAATAAATAAATTAAGGAGAGGGCTGGATAAACGACAGGAGTAACTATGACACCCTTTAGGTGCGGCTAGCGCAGTGCAGCTCTTGCGCGGTCTGCTGCGAATGAACTGGCATGGACTGACAGAATCCACTGTCCAAATAAAACAAACCATTCTGGGGGCCGTTGAGCATGCTGACGCAGTGTGATTTCTGCACAGTGCTCTAAATGTCGAAGTGAAAAAATGAAAAAAAAGCGTGGATAAAAGACAGGAGTAAGAATGACTCCCTTGCAGTGTGGATTGAGCTGTGCCGCTTTGCACTTTCTGTTGCGCTTCAACTGGTATGGACCGGGAGAATCTGACTGTCCATTTAAAACAAAGCATTGCGAGGACTTTTGACCATGCTGATGCAATGTGATCTCTGCCCAGTCCCCTATATGTCAACTTGATAAAATCAACAAGGCGAGGGTAAACGAAGAGACTAACAATGACTCCCATGAGGTGCGACTAGAGCAGCACGGCTCTGCACTGTCTGGTGTGGCTTACCTGGCATGCACCGGGGGAATCTCACTGTGCACTTAAAACAAATGATTGTGAAGGCTGTTGCCGATGCTGACGCAATGTGATTTCTGCCTAATGCTCTAAACGGCAAAGTGATGAAATAAAGAAATGCCTGGATAAAGGACAGGTGTAAGAGTGACTCCTGTGAGGTGCGGCTGGAGCAGTGCAGCTCTTGCGCGGTATGGTACGCCTCCACTGGCATGGACGGGCGGAACTCACTGTCCAAATGAAACAAAGCATTCTGGGAGCCAGTGCTCTAAATGTCAACGTGAAGAAATGCAAAAAGGTGGGTATAAAGGACAGGAGTAAGAATGACTCCCGTGCAGAGTTTATTGAGCAGTTTCGCTTTGTGCTATCCATTGTGCTTCATTTGGTATGGACCGGTGGAATCCAACTGTCCATTAAAACAAAGCTTTGCGAAGACTTTTGATCATGCTGACGTAATGTGATCTCTGCCCAGTCCCCTAAATGTCAACGTGATAAAATGCAACAAGGCGAGGGTAAACGAAGAGACTAACAATGACTCCCATGAGGTGGGACTAGAGTAGCGCGGCTTTGCACTGTCTGGTGTGGTTTACCTGGCATGCAACGGGGGAATCTAACTCTGCCATGAAAAGAAATGATTGCGAAGGCCGTTGACCATGCTGACACAATGTGATTTCTGCCCAGTGCTATTTAATGTCAACGTGACGAAATGCAAAAAAGGTGTGTGTAAGCGATGAGAGTAACAATGACACCCTTGAGGTGTGACTAGAGCAGCGCAGCATTTGCACAGTCTGCTGCACTCCAGCTGGCATAGATCGGGGGAATCCGACTGTCCAATTAAAACAAATGATTGTGAGCGCCGTCGACCATGCTGACGGAATGTTATTTCTGCCCAGTGCTCTAAACGTCAAAGTGAAGTAATTAAAAAAAAGGACGGATAAACGACAGGAGTAACAATGACTCCCTCGTGGTGCGGCTATCGCAGTGCGGCTCTTGCGTGGTCTTGTGTGCCTCAACTGGCATGGACCGGCGGAATCATCATCAGCATCAGCCTGGTTACGCCTACTGCAGGGCAAAGGCCTCTCCCATACATCTCCAACAACCCCGATCATGTACTAAGTGTGGCCATGTCGTCCCCGCAAACTTCTGAATCTCATGCGCCCGCCTAACTTTCTGCCGCCCTCTGCTAAGCTTCTCTTCCCTTGGCATCCATTCCGTAACCCTCAATGACCATCGGTTATCTTCCCTCCTCATTGCGTATCCTGCCCATGCCCCTTTCTTTTTCTTGATTTCAACTAAGATGTCATTAAGTCGCGTTTGTTCCCTCACCCAATCTGCTCTTTTCTTATCCTTGAACGTTACACCTATCATTCTTCTTTCCATATCTCGTTGTGTCGTCCTCAATATGAGCAGAACCCTTTTCGTAAGCCTCAAGGTTTCTGCCCCATAGGTGAGTGCTGGTAAGACACAGGTATTATATACTTTCCTCTTGAGGGGATAACGGCAACCTGCTATTCATTATCTGAGAATGCCTGCCAAACGCACCCCAGCCCATTCTTGTTCTTCTGAATATTTCTGTCTTATGATCCGCATCCGCTGTCACTACCTGACCTAAGTTGGTGTATTCCCTTACGACTTCCAGTGCCTCGCTGCCTATTGTAAATTGCGGTTTTCTTCGGAGACTGTTAAGCATTACTTTAGTTTCCTGCAGATTAATTTTTAGACCCACTCTTCTGCTTTGCCTATCCAGGTCACTGAACTTGCATTGCAATTGGTCCCCTGAGGTACTAAGCAAGGCAATGTCATCAGCGAATCGCGAGTTACCAAGCTATTCTCGATTAACTTTTATCCCCAATTCTTCCCAATCCATGTCTCTGAATACCTCCTGTAAAATAAAATGCCCAAATAAAACAAAGCATTTTGGGGGCCGTTGACCGTGCTGACGCAGTGTGATTTCTGCACAGTGCTCTAAATGTCAAAGTGAAAAAATGAAAAAAAGGTGTGGATAAACGACATGAGTAAGAATGACTCCCTTGCAGTGTGCATTCAGCTGTGCCGCTTTGCACTTTCCATTGCGCTTCAACTGGTATAGACCGGGGGAATCCGACTGTCCATTTAAAACAAAGCATTGCGGGGACTTTTGACCATGCTGACGCAATGTGATTTCTGCCCAGTCCCCTATATGTCAACTTGATAAAATCAAGAAGGCGTGGGTAAACGAAGACACTAACAATGACTCCCATGAGGTGCGACTAGAGCAGCACAGCTTTGCACTGTCTGGTGTGGTTTACCTGTCATGCACCGGGGGAATCTCACTGTGCACTTAAAACAAATGATTGTGAAGGCTGTTGCCGATGCTGACACAATGTGATTTCTGCCCAGTGCTATTTAATGTCAACGTGAAGAAATGCAAGAAGGTGTGTATGCGATGAGAGTAACAATGACTCCCTCGAGGTGCGATTGAGCAGTGCGGCTCTTGCGCAGTCTGCTGCACTCCAACTGGCATAGATCGGGGGAATCCGACTGTCCATTTAAAACAAATGATTACGCGGGCCGTTCACCATGCTGACGCAATGTGATTTCTGCCTAGTGCTCTAAACGGCAAAGTGATGAAATAAAGAAATGCCTGGATAAAGGACAGGTGTAAGAGTGACTCCTGTGAGGTGCGGCTGGAGCAGTGCAGCTCTTGCGCGGTATGGTACGCCTCAACTGGCATGGACGGGCGGAATTCACTGTCCAAATGAAACAAAGCATTCTGGGAGCCAGTGCTCTAAATGTCAACGTGAAGAAATGCAAAAAGGTGGGTATAAAGGACAGGAGTAAGAATGACTCCCGTGCAGAGTTTATTGAGCAGTTTCGCTTTGTGCTATCCATTGTGCTTCATTTGGTATGGACCGGTGGAGTCCAACTGTCCATTAAAACAAAGCTTTGCGAAGACTTTTGATCATGCTGACGTAATGTGACTTCTGCCCAGCGCTCTAAATGTCAACGTGAAGAAATGCAACAAGGCATGGCTACACAAAGCGAGTAACAATGGCCCTCTTGAGGTGCGG
The DNA here is from genome assembly GCF_038994185.2 of Dermacentor albipictus. Lineage (NCBI taxonomy): Eukaryota > Metazoa > Arthropoda > Arachnida > Ixodida > Ixodidae > Dermacentor > Dermacentor albipictus. The sequence continues at coordinate 200,461 of NW_027225586.1, forward strand.
CTAGAGCAGTGTGGCGCTTGCGCTGCCTGGTGCGCTTCAACTGGCATGGACCGGGAGAATCCGACTCTCCAAATAAAACAATGCATTTTGAGGGCCGTTGACCATGCTGACGCAATGTGATTTCTGCCCAGGTCTGTAAATGTCAACGTGCAGAAATGAAAAAAAAAGGCGTGGTTAAACGACAGGAGTAAGAATGACTCCCTTGCAGTGTGGATTCAGGAGTGGCGCTTTATGCTATCTGTTGTACTTCAACTGGCATGGACCGGCTGAAACTGACTGTCCACTTAAAACAAAGCATTGCAAGGACTTTTGACGATGCTGACGCAATGTGATTTGTGCCCAGGGCTCTAAATGTCAATGTGAGGAAATGGAACAAAGCGTGGGTGAAGGACGTTAGTAACAATGACTCCCTTGAGGTGCGGCTAGAACAGTGCTGCTTTGCACTGTCTGGTGTGGTTCAACTGAAATGCACAGGGGGAATCTTACTCTGCTTTTAAAAGATATAATTGCGAGGGCGGTTGACCATTTTTATGCAAGGTGATTTGTGCCCAGTGCCCTAAATGTCAACCTGAAGAAATAGAACAAGGCGTGGGGGAGCTAATTGAGTAACAATGACTCCCTTGAGCTGCTTCTAGAGCAGTGCGGCTCTAGCGCTGCCTGGTGCGCTTCAACTGGGATAGATCGGGGTAATCCGACTGTCCATTTAAAACAAATGATTGCGAGGGCCGTTGACCATGCTGACGCAATTTGATTTCTGCCTAGTGCTTTAAACGTGAAATAAATAAATTAAGGAAAGGGCTGGATAAACGAAAGGAGTAACTATGACACCCTTTAGGTGCGGCTAGCGCAGTGCAGCTCTTGCGCGGTCTGGTGCGAATGAACTGGCATGGACTGACAGAATCCACTGTCCAAATAAAACAAACCATTCTGGGGGCCGTTGAGCATGCTGACGCAGTGTGATTTCTGAACAGTGCTCGAAATGTCGAAGTGAAAAAATGAAAAAAAAGCGTGGATAAAAGACAGGAGTAAGAATGACTCCCTTGCAGTGTGGATTGAGCTGTGCCGCTTTGCACTTTCCGTTGCGCTTCAACTGGTATGGACCGGGAGAATCTGACTGTCCATTTAAAACAAAGCATTGCGAGGACTTTTGACCATGCTGATGCAATGTGATCTCTGCCCAGTCCCCTATATGTCAACATGATAAAATCAACAAGGCGAGGGTAAACGAAGAGACTAACAATGACTCCCATGAGGTGCGACTAGAGCAGCACGGCTCTGCACTGTCTGGTGTGGCTTACCTGGCATGCACCGGGGGAATCTCACTGTGCACTTAAAACAAATGATTGTGAAGGCTGTTGCCGATGCTGACGCAATGTGATTTCTGCCTAGTGCTCTAAACGGCAAAGTGATGAAATAAAGAAATGCCTGGATAAAGGACAGGTGTAACAGTGACTCCTGTGAGGTGCGGCTGGAGCAGTGCAGCTCTTGCGCGGTATGGTACGCCTCAACTGGCATGGACGGGCGGAATTCACTGTCCAAATGAAACAAAGCATTCTGGGAGCCAGTGCTCTAAATGTCAACGTGAAGAAATGCAAAAAGGTGGGTATAAAGGACAGGAGTAAGAACGACTCCCGTGCAGAGTTTATTGAGCAGTTTCGCTTTGTGCTATCCATTGTGCTTCATTTTGTATGGACCGGTGGAATCCAACTGTCCATTAAAAGAAAGCTTTGCGAAGACTTTTGATCATGCTGACGTAATGTGACTTCTGCCCAGCGCTCTAAATGTCAACGTGAAGAAATGCAACAAGGCATGGCTACACAAAGCGAGTAACAATCGCTCTCTTGAGGTGCGGCTAGAGCAGTGTGGCGCTTGCGCTGCCTGGTGCGCTTCAACTGGCATGGACCGGGAGAATCCGACTCTCCAAATAAAACAATGCATTTTGAGGGCCGTTGACCATGCTGACGCAATGTGATTTCTGCCCAGGTCTGTAAATGTCAACGTGCAGAAATGAAAACAAGGCGTGGTTAAACGACAGGAGTAAGAATGACTCCCTTGCAGTGTGCATTCAGCTGTGCCGCTTTGCACTTTCCATTGCGCTTGAACTGGTATAGACCGGGGGAATCCGACTGTCCATTTAAAACAAAGCATTGCGGGGACTTTTGACCACGCTGACGCAATGTGATTTCTGCCCAGTCCCCTATATGTCAACTTGATAAAATGCAACAAGGCGTGGGTAAACGAAGAGACTAACAATGACTCCCATGAGGTGCGACTAGAGCAGCACGGCTCTGCACTGTCTGGTGTGGCTTACCTGGCATGCACCGGGGGAATCTCACTGTGCACTTAAAACAAATGATTTTGAAGGCTGTTGCCGATGCTGACACTATGTGATTTCTGCCCAGTGCTATTTAATGTCAACGTGAAGAAATGCAAGATGGTGTGTGTAAGCGGTGAGAGTAACAATGACTCCCTTGAGGTGCGACTAGAGCAGTGCAGCTTTTGCACAGTCTGCTGCACTCCAGCTGGCATAGATCGGGGGAATCCGACTGTCCATTTAAAACAAATGATTGCGAGGGCCATCGGCCATGCTGACGCAATGTGATTTCTGCCCAGTGCTCTAAACGTGAAACTGAAGTAAATAAAAAAAGGCATGGATAAACTACAGGAGTCACAATGACTCCCTTGTGGTGCGGCTATCGCTGTGCGGCTCTTGCGTGGTCTTGTGTGCCTCAACTGGCATGGACCGGCGCAATCATCATCAGCATCAGCCTGGTTACGCCTACTGCAGGGCAAAGGCCTCTCCCATACATCTCCAACAACCCCGATCATGTACTATGTGTGGCCATGTCGTCCCTGCAAACTTCTTAATCTCATGCGCCCGCCTAACTTTCTGCCGCCCTCTGCTAAGCTTCCCTTCCCTTGGAATCCATTCCGTAACCCTCAATGACCATCGGTTATCTTCCCTCCTCATTGCGTATCCTGCCCATGCCCATTTCTTTTTCTTGATTTCAACTAAGATGTCATTAACTCGCGTTTGTTCCCTCACCCAATCTGCTCTTTTCTTATCCTTGAACGTTACACCAATCATTCTTCTTTCCATAGCTCGTTGCGTCGTCCTCAATTTGAGCAGAACCCTTTTCGTAAGCCTCCAGGTTTTTGCCCCATAGGTGAGTACTGGTAAGACACAGGTATTATATACTTTCCTCTTGAGGGGATAATGGCAACCTGCTAATCATCATCTGAGAATGCCTGCCAAACGCACCCCAGCCCATTCTTGTTCTTCTGAATATTTCTGTCTCATGATCCGCATCCGCTGTCACTACCTGCCCTAAGTTGATGTATTCCCTTACGACTTCCAGTGCCTCGCTGCCAATTGTAAATTGCTGTTTTCTTCCGAGACTGTTAAGCATTACTTTAGTTTCCTGCAGATTACTTTTTAGACCCACTCTTCTGCTTTGTCTCTCCAGGTCAGTGAACATGCATTGCAATTGGTCCCCTGAGGTACTAATGAAGGCAATGTCATCAGCGAATCGCGAGTTACTAAGCTATTCTCGATTAACTTTTATCCCCAATTCTTCCCAATCCATGTCTCTGAATACCTCCTGTAAAATAAAATGCCCAAATAAAACAAAGCATTTTGGGGGCCGTTGACCATGCTGACGCAATGTGATTTCTGCCCAGGTCTGTAAATGTCAACGTGCAGAAATGAAAAAAAGGCGTGGTTAAACGACAGGAGTAAGAATGACTCCCTTGCAGTGTGGATTCAGGAGTGGCGCTTTATGCTATCTGTTGTGCATCAACTGGCATGGACCGGGGGAATCCGACTGTCCATTTAAAACAAAGCATTGCGGGGACTTTTGACCATGCTGACGCAATGTGATTTCTGCCCAGTCCCCTATATGTCAACTTGATAAAATCAACAAGGCGTGGGTAAACGAAGAGACTAACAATGACTCCCATGAGGTGCGACTAGAGCAGCACAGCTTTGCACTGTCTGGTGTGGTTTACCTGTCATGCACCGGGGGAATCTCACTGTGCACTTAAAACAAATGATTGTGAAGGCTGTTGCCGATGCTGACACAATGTGATTTCTGCCCAGTGCTATTTAATGTCAACGTGAAGAAATGCAAGAAAGTGTGTATGCGATGAGCGTAACAATGACTCCCTCGAGGTGCGACTAGAGCAGTGCGGCTCTTGCGCAGTCTGCTGCACTCCAACTGGCATAGATCGGGGGAATCCGACTGTCCATTTAAAACAAATGATTACGCGGGCCGTTCACCATGCTGACGCAATGTGATTTCTGCCTAGTGCTCTAAACGGCAAAGTGATGAAATAAAGAAATGCCTGGATAAAGGACAGGTGTAAGAGTGACTCCTGTGAGGTGCGGCTGGAGCAGTGCAGGTCTTGCGCGGTATGGTACGCCTCAACTGGCATGGACGGGCGGAATTCACTGTCCAAATGAAACAAAGCATTCTGGGAGCCAGTGCTCTAAATGTCAACGTGAAGAAATGCAAAAAGGTGGGTATAAAGGACAGGAGTAAGAATGACTCCCGTGCAGAGTTTATTGAGCAGTTTCGCTTTGTGCTATCCATTGTGCTTCATTTGATATGGACCGGTGGAATCCAACTGTCCATTAAAACAAAGCTTTGCGAAGACTTTTGATCATGCTGACGTAATGTGACCTCTGCCCAGCGCCCTAAATGTCAACGTGAAGAAATGCAACAAGGCATGGCTACACAAAGCGAGTAACAATGGCTCTCTTAAGGTGCGGCTAGAGCAGTGTGGCGCTTGCGCTGCCTGGTGCGCTTCAACTGGCATGGACCGGGAGAATCCGACTCTCGAAATAAAACAATGCATTTTGAGGGCCGTTGACCATGCTGACGCAATGTGATTTCTGCCCAGGTCTGTAAATGTCAACGTGCAGAAATGAAAAAAAAGGCGTGGTTAAAGGACAGGAGTAAGAATGACTCCCTTGCAGTGTGGATTCAGGAGTGGCGCTTTATGCTATCTGTTGTGCTTCAACTGGCATGGACCGGCTGAAACTGACTGTCCACTTAAAACAAAGCATTGCAAGGACTTTTGACGATGCTGACGCAATGTGATTTGTGCCCAGGGCTCTAAATGTCAATGTGAGGAAATGGAACAAAGCGTGGGTGAAGGACGTTAGTAACAATGACTCCCTTGAGGTGCGGCTAGAACAGTGCTGCTTTGCACTGTCTGGTGTGGTTCAACTGGAATGCACAGGGGGAATCTTACTGTGCTTTTAAAAGATATAATTGCGAGGGCGGTTGACCATTTTTATGCAAGGTGATTTGTGCCCAGTGCCCTAAATGTCAACCTGAAGAAATAGAACAAGGCGGGGGGAGCTAAGTGAGTAACAATGACTCCCTTGAGCTGCGGCTAGAGCAGTGCGGCTCTAGCGCTGCCTGGTGCGCTTCAACTGGGATAGATCGGGGTAATCCGACTGTCCATTTAAAACAAATGATTGCGAGGGCCGTTGACCATGCTGACGCAATTTGATTTCTGCCTAGTGCTTTAAACGTGAAATAAATAAATTAAGGAGAGGGCTGGATAAACGACAGGAGTAACTATGACACCCTTTAGGTGCGGCTAGCGCAGTGCAGCTCTTGCGCGGTCTGCTGCGAATGAACTGGCATGGACTGACAGAATCCACTGTCCAAATAAAACAAACCATTCTGGGGGCCGTTGAGCATGCTGACGCAGTGTGATTTCTGCACAGTGCTCTAAATGTCGAAGTGAAAAAATGAAAAAAAAGCGTGGATAAAAGACAGGAGTAAGAATGACTCCCTTGCAGTGTGGATTGAGCTGTGCCGCTTTGCACTTTCCGTTGCGCTTCAACTGGTATGGACCGGGAGAATCTGACTGTCCATTTAAAACAAAGCATTGCGAGGACTTTTGACCATGCTGATGCAATGTGATCTCTGCCCAGTCCCCTATATGTCAACTTGATAAAATCAACAAGGCGAGGGTAAACGAAGAGACTAACAATGACTCCCATGAGGTGCGACTAGAGCAGCACGGCTCTGCACTGTCTGGTGTGGCTTACCTGGCATGCACCGGGGGAATCTCACTGTGCACTTAAAACAAATGATTGTGAAGGCTGTTGCCGATGCTGACGCAATGTGATTTCTGCCTAGTGCTCTAAACGGCAAAGTGATGAAATAAAGAAATGCCTGGATAAAGGACAGGTGTAAGAGTGACTCCTGTGAGGTGCGGCTGGAGCAGTGCAGCTCTTGCGCGGTATGGTACGCCTCCACTGGCATGGACGGGCGGAACTCACTGTCCAAATGAAACAAAGCATTCTGGGAGCCAGTGCTCTAAATGTCAACGTGAAGAAATGCAAAAAGGTGGGTATAAAGGACAGGAGTAAGAATGACTCCCGTGCAGAGTTTATTGAGCAGTTTCGCTTTGTGCTATCCATTGTGCTTCATTTGGTATGGACCGGTGGAATCCAACTGTCCATTAAAACAAAGCTTTGCGAAGACTTTTGATCATGCTGACGTAATGTGATCTCTGCCCAGTCCCCTAAATGTCAACGTGATAAAATGCAACAAGGCGAGGATAAACGAAGAGACTAACAATGACTCCCATGAGGTGGGACTAGAGTAGCGCGGCTTTGCACTGTCTGGTGTGGTTTACCTGGCATGCAACGGGGGAATCTAACTCTGCCATGAAAAGAAATGATTGCGAAGGCCGTTGACCATGCTGACACAATGTGATTTCTGCCCAGTGCTATTTAATGTCAACGTGACGAAATGCAAAAAAGGTGTGTGTAAGCGATGAGAGTAACAATGACACCCTTGAGGTGTGACTAGAGCAGCGCAGCATTTGCACAGTCTGCTGCACTCCAGCTGGCATAGATCGGGGGAATCCGACTGTCCAATTAAAACAAATGATTGTGAGCGCCGTCGACCATGCTGACGGAATGTTATTTCTGCCCAGTGCTCTAAACGTCAAAGTGAAGTAATTAAAAAAAAGGACGGATAAACGACAGGAGTAACAATGACTCCCTCGTGGTGCGGCTATCGCAGTGCGGCTCTTGCGTGGTCTTGTGTGCCTCAACTGGCATGGACCGGCGGAATCATCATCAGCATCAGCCTGGTTACGCCTACTGCAGGGCAAAGGCCTCTCCCATACATCTCCAACAACCCCGATCATGTACTAAGTGTGGCCATGTCGTCCCCGCAAACTTCTGAATCTCATGCGCCCGCCTAACATTCTGCCGCCCTCTGCTAAGCTTCTCTTCCCTTGGCATCCATTCCGTAACCCTCAATGACCATCGGTTATCTTCCCTCCTCATTGCGTATCCTGCCCATGCCCCTTTCTTTTTCTTGATTTCAACTAAGATGTCATTAAGTCGCGTTTGTTCCCTCACCCAATCTGCTCTTTTCTTATCCTTGAACGTTACACCTATCATTCTTCTTTCCATAACTCGTTGTGTCGTCCTCAATATGAGCAGAACCCTTTTCGTAAGCCTCAAGGTTTCTGCCCCATAGGTGAGTGCTGGTAAGACACAGGTATTATATACTTTCCTCTTGAGGGGATAACGGCAACCTGCTATTCATTATCTGAGAATGCCTGCCAAACGCACCCCAGCCCATTCTTGTTCTTCTGAATATTTCTGTCTTATGATCCGCATCCGCTGTCACTACCTGACCTAAGTTGGTGTATTCCCTTACGACTTCCAGTGCCTCGCTGCCTATTGTAAATTGCGGTTTTCTTCGGAGACTGTTAAGCATTACTTTAGTTTCCTGCAGATTAATTTTTAGACCCACTCTTCTGCTTTGCCTATCCAGGTCACTGAACTTGCATTGCAATTGGTCCCCTGAGGTACTAAGCAAGGCAATGTCATCAGCGAATCGCGAGTTACCAAGCTATTCTCGATTAACTTTTATCCCCAATTCTTCCCAATCCATGTCTCTGAATACCTCCTGTAAAATAAAATGCCCAAATAAAACAAAGCATTTTGGGGGCCGTTGACCGTGCTGACGCAGTGTGATTTCTGCACAGTGCTCTAAATGTCAAAGTGAAAAAATGAAAAAAAGGTGTGGATAAACGACATGAGTAAGAATGACTCCCTTGCAGTGTGCATTCAGCTGTGCCGCTTTGCACTTTCCATTGCGCTTCAACTGGTATAGACCGGGGGAATCCGACTGTCCATTTAAAACAAAGCATTGCGGGGACTTTTGACCATGCTGACGCAATGTGATTTCTGCCCAGTCCCCTATATGTCAACTTGATAAAATCAACAAGGCGTGGGTAAACGAAGAGACTAACAATGACTCCCATGAGGTGCGACTAGAGCAGCACAGCTTTGCACTGTCTGGTGTGGTTTACCTGTCATGCACCGGGGGAATCTCACTGTGCACTTAAAACAAATGATTGTGAAGGCTGTTGCCGATGCTGACGCAATGTGATTTCTGCCTAGTGCTCTAAACGGCAAAGTGATGAAATAAAGAAATGCCTGGATAAAGGACAGGTGTAACAGTGACTCCTGTGAGGTGCGGCTGGAGCAGTGCAGCTCTTGCGCGGTATGGTACGCCTCAACTGGCATGGACGGGCGGAATTCACTGTCCAAATGAAACAAAGCATTCTGGGAGCCAGTGCTCTAAATGTCAACGTGAAGAAATGCAAAAAGGTGGGTATAAAGGACAGGAGTAAGAATGACTCCCGTGCAGAGTTTATTGAGCAGTTTCGCTTTGTGCTATCCATTGTGCTTCATTTTGTATGGACCGGTGGAATCCAACTGTCCATTAAAAGAAAGCTTTGCGAAGACTTTTGATCATGCTGACGTAATGTGACTTCTGCCCAGCGCTCTAAATGTCAACGTGAAGAAATGCAACAAGGCATGGCTACACAAAGCGAGTAACAATCGCTCTCTTGAGGTGCGGCTAGAGCAGTGTGGCGCTTGCGCTGCCTGGTGCGCTTCGACTGGCATGGACCGGGAGAATCCGACTCTCCAAATAAAACAATGCATTTTGAGGGCCGTTGACCATGCTGACGCAATGTGATTTCTGCCCAGGTCTGTAAATGTCAACGTGCAGAAATGAAAACAAGGCGTGGTTAAACGACAGGAGTAAGAATGACTCCCTTGCAGTGTGCATTCAGCTGTGCCGCTGTGCACTTTCCATTGCGCTTGAACTGGTATAGACCGGGGGAATCCGACTGTCCATTTAAAACAAAGCATTGCGGGGACTTTTGACCACGCTGACGCAATGTGATTTCTGCCCAGTCCCCTATATGTCAACTTGATAAAATGCAACAAGGCGTGGGTAAACGAAGAGACTAACAATGACTCCCATGAGGTGCGACTAGAGCAGCACGGCTCTGCACTGTCTGGTGTGGCTTACCTGGCATGCACCGGGGGAATCTCACTGTGCACTTAAAACAAATGATTGTGAAGGCTGTTGCCGATGCTGACACTATGTGATTTCTGCCCAGTGCTATTTAATGTCAACGTGAAGAAATGCAAGATGGTGTGTGTAAGCGGTGAGAGTAACAATGACTCCCTTGAGGTGCGACTAGAGCAGTGCAGCTTTTGCACAGTCTGCTGCACTCCAGCTGGCATAGATCGGGGGAATCCGACTGTCCATTTAAAACAAATGATTGCGAGGGCCGTCGGCCATGCTGACGCAATGTGATTTCTGCCCAGTGCTCTAAACGTGAAACTGAAGTAAATAAAAAAAGGCATGGATAAACTACAGGAGTCACAATGACTCCCTTGTGGTGCGGCTATCGCTGTGCGGCTCTTGCGTGGTCTTGTGTGCCTCAACTGGCATGGACCGGCGCAATCATCATCAGCATCAGCCTGGTTACGCCTACTGCAGGGCAAAGGCCTCTCCCATACATCTCCAACAACCCCGATCATGTACTATGTGTGGCCATGTCGTCCCTGCAAACTTCTTAATCTCATGCGCCCGCCTAACTTTCTGCCGCCCTCTGCTAAGCTTCCCTTCCCTTGGAATCCATTCCGTAACCCTCAATGACCATCGGTTATCTTCCCTCCTCATTGCGTATCCTGCCCATGCCCATTTCTTTTTCTTGATTTCAACTAAGATGTCATTAACTCGCGTTTGTTCCCTCACCCAATCTGCTCTTTTCTTATCCTTGAACGTTACACCAATCATTCTTCTTTCCATAGCTCGTTGCGTCGTCCTCAATTTGAGCAGAACCCTTTTCGTAAGCCTCCAGGTTTTTGCCCCATAGGTGAGTACTGGTAAGACACAGGTATTATATACTTTCCTCTTGAGGGGATAATGGCAACCTGCTAATCATCATCTGAGAATGCCTGCCAAACGCACCCCAGCCCATTCTTGTTCTTCTGAATATTTCTGTCTCATGATCCGCATCCGCTGTCACTACCTGCCCTAAGTTGATGTATTCCCTTACGACTTCCAGTGCCTCGCTGCCAATTGTAAATTGCTGTTTTCTTCCGAGACTGTTAAGCATTACTTTAGTTTCCTGCAGATTACTTTTTAGACCCACTCTTCTGCTTTGTCTCTCCAGGTCAGTGAACATGCATTGCAATTGGTCCCCTGAGGTACTAATGAAGGCAATGTCATCAGCGAATCGCGAGTTACTAAGCTATTCTCGATTAACTTTTATCCCCAATTCTTCCCAATCCATGTCTCTGAATACCTCCTGTAAAATAAAATGCCCAAATAAAACAAAGCATTTTGGGGGCCGTTGACCATGCTGACGCAGTGTGATTTCTGCACAGTGCTCTAAATGTCAACGTGACAAAATGAAAAAAAGCGTGGATAAACGACATGAGCATTGACTCCCTAGCAGTGTGCATGAAGCTGTGCCGCTTTGCACTTTCCGTTGCGCTTCAACTGGTATGGACCGGAAGAATCTGACTGTCCATTTAAAACAAAGCATTGCGAGGACTTTTGACCATGCTGATGCAATGTGATCTCTGCCCAGTCCCCTATATGTCAACTTGATAAAATCAACAAGGCGAGGGTAAACGAAGAGACTAACAATGACTCCCATGAGGTGCGACTAGAGCAGCACGGCTCTGCACTGTCTGGTGTGGCTTACCTGGCATGCACCGGGGGAATCTCACTGTGCACTTAAAACAAATGATTGTGAAGGCTGTTGCCGATGCTGACACAATATGATTTCTGCCCAGTGCTCTAAACGTCAAACTGAAGTAATTAAAAAAAGGCATGGATAAACTACAGGAGTCACAATGACTCCCTTGTGGTGCGGCTATCGCAGTGCGGCTCTTGCGTGGTCTTGTGTGCCTCAACTGGCATGGACCGGCGCAATCATCATCAGCATCAGCCTGGTTACGCCTACTGCAGGGCAAAGGCCTCTCCCATACATCTCCAACATCCCCGATCATGTACTATGTGTGGCCATGTCGTCCCTGCAAACTTCTTAATCTCATGCGCCCGCCTAACTTTCTGCCGCCCTCTGCTAAGCTTCCCTTCCCTTGGAATCCATTCCGTAACCCTCAATGACCATCGGTAATCTTCCCTCCTCATTGCGTATCCTGCCCATGCCCATTTCTTTTTCTTGATTTCAACTAAGATGTCATTAACTCGCGTTTGTTCCCTCACCCAATCTGCTCTTTTCTTATCCTTGAACGTTACACCAATCATTCTTCTTTCCATCGCTCGTTGCGTCGTCCTCAATTTGAGCAGAACCCTTTTCGTAAGCCTCCAGGTTTTTGCCCCATAGGTGAGTACTGGTAAGACACAGGTATTATATACTTTCCTCTTGAGGGGATTATGGCAACCTGCTAATCATCATCTGAGAATGCCTGCCAAACGCACCCCAGCCCATCCTTGTTCTTCTGAATATTTCTGTCTCATGATCCGCATCCGCTGTCACTACCTGCCCTAAGTTGATGTATTCCCTTACGACTTCCAGTGCCTCGCTGCCAATTGTAAATTGCTGTTTTCTTCCGAGACTGTTAAGCATTACTTTAGTTTCCTGCAGATTACTTTTTAGACCCACTCTTCTGCTTTGTCTCGCCAGGTCAGTGAACATGCATTGCAATTGGTCCCCTGAGGTACTAATGAAGGCAATGTCATCAGCGAATCGCGAGTTACTAAGCTATTCTCGATTAACTTTTATCCCCAATTCTTCCCAATCCATGTCTCTGAATACCTCCTGTAAAATAAAATGCCCAAATAAAACAAAGCATTTTGGGGGCCGTTGACCATGCTGACGCAGTGTGATTTCTGCACAGTGCTCTAAATGTCAACGTGACAAAATGAAAAAAAAGCGTGGATAAACGACATGAGTAATGACTCCCTAGCAGTGTGCATTCAGCTGTGCCGCTTTGCACTTTCCGTTGTGCTTCAACTGGTATAGACCGGGGGAATCCTGCTGTCCATTTAAAACAAAGCATTGGGGGGCTTTTGACCATGCTGACGCAATGTGATTTCTGCCCAGTCCCCTATATGTCAACTTGATAAAATGCGACAAGGCGTGGGTGAACGAAGAGACTAACTATGACTCCCATGAGGTGCGACTAGAGCAGCACGGCTTTGCACTGTCTGGTGTGGTTTACCTGGCATGCACCGGGGGAATCTCACTGTGCAATTAAAACAAATAATTGTGAAGGCTGTTGCCGATGCTGACACAATGTGATTTCTGCCCACTGCTATTTAATGTCAACGTGAAGAAATGCAAGAAGGTGCGTGTAAGCGGTGAGAGTAACAATGACTCCCTTGAGGTGCGCCTAGAGCAGTGCGGCTCTTGCGCAGTCTGCTGCACTCCAACTGGCATAGATCGGGGGAATCCGACTGTCAATTTATAACAAATGATTGCGAGGGCCGTTCACCATGCTTACGCAATGTGATTTCTGACCAGTGCTCTAAACGTCAAAGTGAAGTAATTAAAAAAAGGACGGATAGACGACAGGAGTAACCATGACTCCCTTGTGGAGCGGCTATCGCAGTGCGGCTCTTGCGTGGTCTTGTGTGCCTTAACTGGCATGGACCGGCGGAATCAGCATCAGCCTGGTTACGCCTACTGCAGGGCAAAGGCCTCTCCCGTACATCTCCAACAACCCCGATCATGTACTATGTGTGGCCATGTCGTCCGTGCAAACTTCTTAATCTCATGCGCCCGCCTAACTTTCTGCCGCCCTCTGCTAAGCTTCCCTTCCCTTGGAATCCATTCCGTAACCCTTAATGACCATCGGTTATCTTCCCTCCTCATTTCGTATCCTGCCCATGCCCATTTCTTTTTCTTGATTTCAACTAAGATGTCATTAACTCGCGTTTGTTCCCTCACCCAATCTGCTCTTTTCTTATCCTTTAACGTTACACCTATCATTCTTCTTTCCATAGCTCGTTGCGGCGTCCTCAATTTGAGCAGAACCCATTTCGTAAGCCTCCAGGTTTCTGCCCCATAGGTGAGTACTGGTAAGACACAGGTATTATATACTTTCCTCTTGAGGGGATAATGGCAACCTGCTAATCATCATCTGAGAATGCCTGCCAAACGCACCCCAGCCCATTCTTGTTCTTCTGAATATTTCTGTCTCATGATCCGCATCCGCTGTCACTACCTGCCCTAAGTTGATGTAATCCCTTACGACTTCTAGTGCCTCGCTGCCAATTGTAAATTGCTGTTTTCTTCCGAGACTGTTAAGCATTACTTTAGTTTCCTGCAGATTAATTTTTAGACCCACTCTTCTGCTTTGCCTATCCAGGTCAGTGAACATGCATTGCAATTGGTCCCCTGAGGTACTAAGGAAGGCAATGTCATCAGCGAATCGCGAGTTACTAAGCTATTCTCGATTAACTTTTATCCCCAAATCTTCCCAATCCATGTCTCTGAATAGCTCCTGTAAAATAAAATGCCCAAATAAAACAAAGCATTTTGGGGGCCGTTGACCATGCTGACGCAATGTGATTTCTGCCCAGGTCTGTAAATGTCAACGTGCAGAAATGAAAAAAAGGCGTGGTTAAACGACAGGAGTAAGAATGACTCCCTTGCAGTGTGGATTCAGGAGTGGCGCTTTATGCTATCTGTTGTGCATCAACTGGCATGGACCGGGGGAATCCGACTGTCCATTTAAAACAAAGCATTGCGGGGACTTTTGACCATGCTGACGCAATGTGATTTCTGCCCAGTCCCCTATATGTCAACTTGATAAAATCAACAAGGCGTGGGTAAATGAAGAGACTAACAATGACTCCCATGAGGTGCGACTAGAGCAGCACAGCTTTGCACCGTCTGGTGTGGTTTACCTGTCATGCACCGGGGGAATCTCACTGTGCACTTAAAACAAATGATTGCGAAGGCTGTTGCCGATGCTGACACAATGTGATTTCTGCCCAGTGCTATTTAATGTCAACGTGAAGAAATGCAAGAAGGTGTGTATGCGATGAGAGTAACAATGACTCCCTCGAGGTGCGACTAGAGCAGTGCGGCTTTTGCGCAGTCTGCTGCACTCCAACTGGCATAGATCGGGGGAATCCGACTGTCCATTTAAAACAAATGATTGCGAGGGCCGTCGGCCATGCTGACGCAATGTGATTTCTGCCCAGTGCTCTAAACGTGAACCTGAAGTAAATAAAAAAAGGCATGGATAAACCACAGGAGTCACAATGACTCCCTTGTGGTGCGGCTATCGCAGTGCGGCTCTTGCGTGGTCTTGTGTGCCTCAACTGGCATGGACCGGCGGAATCATCATCAGCATCAGCCTGGTTACGCCTACTGCAGGGCAAAGACCTCTCCCGTACATCTCCAACAACCCCGATCATGTACTATGTGTGGCCATGTCGTCCCTGCAAACTTCTTAATCTCATGCGCCCGCCTAACTTTCTGCCGCCCTCTGCTAAGCTTCCCTTCCCTTGGAATCCATTCCGTAACCCTCAATGACCATCGGTTATCTTCCCTCCTCATTGCGTATCCTGCCCATGCCCATTTCTTTTTCTTGATTTCAACTAAGATGTCATTAACTCGCGTTTGTTCCCTCACCCAATCTGCTCTTTTCTTATCCTTGAACGTTACACCAATCATTCTTCTTTCCATAGCTCGTTGCGTCGTCCTCAATTTGAGCAGAACCCTTTTCGTAAGCCTCCAGGTTTTTGCCCCATAGGTGAGTACTGGTAAGACACAGGTATTATATACTTTCCTCTTGAGGGGATAATGGCAACCTGCTAATCATCATCTGAGAATGCCTGCCAAACGCACCCCAGCCCATTCTTGTTCTTCTGAATATTTCTGTCTCATGATCCGCATCCGCTGTCACTACCTGCCCTAAGTTGATGTATTCCCTTACGACTTCCAGTGCCTCGCTGCCAATTGTAAATTGCTGTTTTCTTCCGAGACTGTTAAGCATTACTTTAGTTTCCTGCAGATTACTTTTTAGACCCACTCTTCTGCTTTGTCTCTCCAGGTCAGTGAACACGCATTGCAATTGGTCCCCTGAGGTACTAATGAAGGCAATGTCATCAGCGAATCGCGAGTTACTAAGCTATTCTCGATTAACTTTTATCCCCAATTCTTCCCAATCCATGTCTCTGAATACCTCCTGTAAAATAAAATGCCCAAATAAAACAAAGCATTTTGGGGGCCGTTGACCATGCTGACGCAGTGTGATTTCTGCACAGTGCTCTAAATGTCAACGTGACAAAATGAAAAAAGCGTGGATAAACGACATGAGTATTGACTCCCTAGCAGTGTGCATTCAGCTGTGCCGCTTTGCACTTTCCGTTGTGCTTCAACTGGTATAGACCGGGGGAATCCTGCTGTCCATTTAAAACAAAGCATTGCGGGGACTTTTGACCATGCTGACGCAATGTGATTTCTGCCCAGTCCCCTATATGTCAACTTGATAAAATGCGACAAGGCGTGGGTAAACGAAGAGACTAACTATGACTCCCATGAGGTGCGACAAGAGCAGCACGGCTTTGCACTGTCTGGTGTGGTTTACCTGGCATGCACCGGGGGAATCTCACTTTGCACTTAAAACAAATGATTGTGAAGGCTGTTGCCGATGCTGACACAATGTGATTTCTGCCCAGTGCTATTTAATGTCAACGTGAAGAAATGCAAGAAGGTGTGTGTAAGCTATGAGAGTAACAATGACTCCCTTGAGGTGCGACTAGAACAGTGCAGCTTTTGCACAATCTGCTGCACTCCAGCTGGCATAGATCGGGGGAATCCGACTGTCCATTTAAAACAAATGATTGCGAGGGCCGTCGACCATGCTGACGCAATATGATTTCTGCCCAGTGCTCTAAACGTGAAACTGAAGTAAATAAAAAAACGCATGGATAAACTACATGAGTCACAATGACTCCCTTGTGGTGCGGCTATCGCAGTGCGGCTCTTGCGTGGTCTTGTGTGCCTCAACTGGCATGGACCGGCGGAATCATCATCAGCATCAGCCTGGTTACGCCTACTGCAGGGCAAAGGCCTCTCCCGTACATCTCCAACAACCCCGATCATGTACTATGTGTGGCCATGTCGTCCCTGCAAACTTCTTAATCTCATGCGCCCGCCTAACTTTCTGCCGCCCTCTGCTAAGCTTCCCTTCCCTTGGAATCCATTCCGTAACCCTTAATGACCATCGGTTATCTTCCCTCCTCATTTCGTATCCTGCCCATGCCCATTTCTTTTTCTTGATTTCAACTAAGATGTCATTAACTCGCGTTTGTTCCCTCACCCAATCTGCTCTTTTCTTATCCTTTAACGTTACACCTATCATTCTTCTTTCCATAGCTCGTTGCGTCGTCCTCAATTTGAGCAGAACCCATTTCGTAAGCCTCCAGGTTTCTGCCCCATAGGTGAGTACTGGTAAGACACAGGTATTATATACTTTCCTCTTGAGGGGATAATGGCAACCTGCTAATCATCATCTGAGAATGCCTGCCAAACGCACCCCAGCCCATTCTTGTTCTTCTGAATATTTCTGTCTCATGATCCGCATCCGCTGTCACTACCTGCCCTAAGTTGATGTAATCCCTTACGACTTCTAGTGCCTCGCTGCCAATTGTAAATTGCTGTTTTCTTCCGAGACTGTTAAGCATTACTTTAGTTTCCTGCAGATTAATTTTTAGACCCACTCTTCTGCTTTGCCTATCCAGGTCAGTGAACATGCATTACAATTGGTCCCCTGAGGTACTAAGGAAGGCAATGTCATCAGCGAATCGCGAGTTACTAAGCTATTCTCGATTAACTTTTATCCCCAAATCTTCCCAATCCATGTCTCTGAATACCTCCTGTAAAATAAAATGCCCAAATAAAACAAAGCATTTTGGGGGCCGTTGACCATGCTGACGCAATGTGATTTCTGCCCAGGTCTGTAAATGTCAACGTGAAGAAATGAAAAAAAGGCGTGGTTAAACGACAGGAGTAAGAATGACTCCCTTGCAGTGTGGATTCAGGAGTGGCGCTTTATGCTATCTGTTGTGCATCAACTGGCATGGACCGGGGGAATCCGACTGTCCATTTAAAACAAAGCATTGCGGGGACTTTTGACCATGCTGACGCAATGTGATTTCTGCCCAGTCCCCTATATGTCAACTTGATAAAATCAACAAGGCGTGGGTAAATGAAGAGACTAACAATGACTCCCATGAGGTGCGACTAGAGCAGCACAGCTTTGCACTGTCTGGTGTGGTTTACCTGTCATGCACCGGGGGAATCTCACTGTGCACTTAAAACAAATGATTGTGAAGGCTGTTGCCGATGCTGACACAATGTGATTTCTGCCCAGTGCTATTTAATGTCAACGTGAAGAAATGCAAGAAGGTGTGTATGCGATGAGAGTAACAATGACTCCCTCGAGGTGCGACTAGAGCAGTGCGGCTCTTGCGCAGTCTGCTGCACTCCAACTGGCATAGATCGGGGGAATCCGACTGTCCATTTAAAACAAATGATTACGCGGGCCGTTCAGCATGCTGACGCAATGTGATTTCTGCCTAGTGCTCTAAACGGCAAAGTGATGAAATAAAGAAATGCCTGGATAAAGGACAGGTGTAAGAGTGACTCCTGTGAGGTGCGGCTGGAGCAGTGCAGCTCTTGCGCGGTATGGTACGCCTCAACTGGCATGGACGGGCGGAATTCACTGTCCAAATGAAACAAAGCATTCTGGGAGCCAGTGCTCTAAATGTCAACGTGAAGAAATGCAAAAAGGTGGGTATAAAGGACAGGAGTAAGAATGACTCCCGTGCAGAGTTTATTGAGCAGTTTCGCTTTGTGCTATCCATTGTGCTTCATTTGGTATGGACCGGTGGAATCCAACTGTCCATTAAAACAAAGCTTTGCGAAGACTTTTGATCATGCTGACGTAATGTGACTTCTGCCCAGCGCCCTAAATGTCAACGTGAAGAAATGCAACAAGGCATGGCTACACAAAGCGAGTAACAATGGCTCTCTTAAGGTGCGGCTAGAGCAGTGTGGCGCTTGCGCTGCCTGGTGCGCTTCAACTGGCATGGACCGGGAGAATCCGACTCTCGAAATAAAACAATGCATTTTGAGGGCCGTTGACCATGCTGACGCAATGTGATTTCTGCCCAGGTCTGTAAATGTCAACGTGCAGAAATGAAAAAAAAGGCGTGGTTAAAGGACAGGAGTAAGAATGACTCCCTTGCAGTGTGGATTCAGGAGTGGCGCTTTATGCTATCTGTTGTGCTTCAACTGGCATGGACCGGCTGAAACTGACTGTCCACTTAAAACAAAGCATTGCAAGGACTTTTGACGATGCTGATGCAATGTGATTTGTGCCCAGGGCTCTAAATGTCAATGTGAGGAAATGGAACAAAGCGTGGGTGAAGGACGTTAGTAACAATGACTCCCTTGAGGTGCGGCTAGAACAGTGCTGCTTTGCACTGTCTGGTGTGGTTCAACTGGAATGCACAGGGGGAATCTTACTGTGCTTTTAAAAGATATAATTGCGAGGGCGGTTGACCATTTTTATGCAAGGTGATTTGTGCCCAGTGCCCTAAATGTCAACCTGAAGAAATAGAACAAAGCGTGGGGGAGCTAAGTGAGTAACAATGACTCCCTTGAGCTGCGGCTAGAGCAGTGCGGCTCTAGCGCTGCCTGGTGCGCTTCAACTGGGATAGATCGGGGTAATCCGACTGTCCACTTAAAACAAATGATTGCGAGGGCCGTTGACCATGCTGACGCAATTTGATTTCTGCCTAGTGCTTTAAACGTGAAATAAATAAATTAAGGAAAGGGCTGGATAAACGACAGGAGTAACTATGACACCCTTTAGGTGCGGCTAGCGCAGTGCAGCTCTTGCGCGGTCTGGTGCGAATGAACTGGCATGGACTGACAGAATCCACTGTCAAAATAAAACAAACCATTCTGGGGGCCGTTGAGCATGCTGACGCAGTGTGATTTCTGCACAGTGCTCTAAATGTCGAAGTGAAAAAATGAAAAAAAAGCGTGGATAAAAGACAGGAGTAAGAATGACTCCCTTGCAGTGTGGATTGCGCTGTGCCGCTTTGCACTTTCCGTTGCGCTTCAACTGGTATGGACCGGGAGAATCTGACTGTCCATTTAAAACAAAGCATTGCGAGGACTTTTGACCATGCTGATGCAATGTGATCTCTGCCCAGTCCCCTATATGTCAACTTGATAAAATCAACAAGGCGAGGGTAAACGAAGAGACTAACAATGACTCCCATGACGTGCGACTAGAGCAGCACGGCTCTGCACTGTCTGGTGTGGCTTACCTGGCATGCACCGGGGGAATCTCACTGTGCACTTAAAACAAATGATTGTGAAGGCTGTTGCCGATGCTGACACAATGTGATTTCTGCCCAGTGCTCTAAACGTCAAACTGAAGTAATTAAAAAAAGGCATGGATAAACTACAGGAGTCACAATGACTCCCTTGTGGTGCGGCTATCGCAGTGCGGCTCTTGCGTGGTCTTGTGTGCCTCAACTGGCATGGACCGGCGCAATCATCATCAGCATCAGCCTGGTTACGCCTACTGCAGGGCAAAGGCCTCTCCCATACATCTCCAACAACCCCGATCATGTACTATGTGTGGCCATGTCGTCCCTGCAAACTTCTTAATCTCATGCGCCCGCCTAACTTTCTGCCGCCCTCTGCTAAGCTTCCCTTCCCTTGGAATCCATTCCGTAACCCTCAATGACCATCGGTTATCTTCCCTCCTCATTGCGTATCCTGCCCATGCCCATTTCTTTTTCTTGATTTCAACTAAGATGTCATTAACTCGCGTTTGTTCCCTCACCCAATCTGCTCTTTTCTTATCCTTGAACGTTACACCAATCATTCTTCTTTCCATAGCTCGTTGCGTCGTCCTCAATTTGAGCAGAACCCTTTTCGTAAGCCTCCAGGTTTTTGCCCCATAGGTGAGTACTGGTAAGACACAGGTATTATATACTTTCCTCTTGAGGGGATAATGGCAACCTGCTAATCATCATCTGAGAATGCCTGCCAAACGCACCCCAGCCCATTCTTGTTCTTCTGAATATTTCTGTCTCATGATCCGCATCCGCTGTCACTACCTGCCCTAAGTTGATGTATTCCCTTACGACTTCCAGTGCCTCGCTGCCAATTGTAAATTGCTGTTTTCTTCCGAGACTGTTAAGCATTACTTTAGTTTCCTGCAGATTACTTTTTAGACCCACTCTTCTGCTTTGTCTCTCCAGGTCAGTGAACATGCATTGCAATTGGTCCCCTGAGGTACTAATGAAGGCAATGTCATCAGCGAATCGCGAGTTACTAAGCTATTCTCGATTAACTTTTATCCCCAATTCTTCCCAATCCATGTCTCTGAATACCTCCTGTAAAATAAAATGCCCAAATAAAACAAAGCATTTTGGGGGCCGTTGACCATGCTGACGCAGTGTGATTTCTGCACAGTGCTCTAAATGTCAACGTGACAAAATGAAAAAAAGCGTGGATAAACGACATGAGTAATGACTCCCTAGCAGTGTGCATTCAGCTGTGCCGCTTTGCACTTTCCGTTGTGCTTCAACTGGTATAGACCGGCGGAATCCTGCTGTCCATTTAAAACAAAGCATTGCGGGGACTTTTGACCATGCTGACGCAATGTGATTTCTGCCCAGTCCCCTATATGTCAACTTGATAAAATGCGACAAGGCGTGGGTAAACGAAGAGACTAACTATGACTCCCATGAGGTGCGACTAGAGCAGCACGGCTTTGCACTGTCTGGTGTGGTTTACCTGGCATGCACCGGGGGAATCTCACTATGCAATTAAAACAAATAATTGTGAAGGCTGTTGCCGATGCTGACACAATGTGATTTCTGCCCACTGCTATTTAATGTCAACGTGAAGAAATGCAAGAAGGTGCGTGTAAGCGGTGAGAGTAACAATGACTCCCTTGAGGTGCGCCTAGAGCAGTGCGGCTCTTGCGCAGTCTGCTGCACTCCAACTGGCATAGATCGGGGGAATCCGACTGTCAATTTATAACAAATGATTGCGAGGGCCGTTCACCATGCTTACGCAATGTGATTTCTGCCCAGTGCTCTAAACGTCAAAGTGAAGTAATTAAAAAAAAGGACGGATAAACGACAGGAGTAACCATGACTCCCTTGCGGAGCGGCTATCGCAGTGCGGCTCTTGCGTGGTCTTGTGTTCCTCAACTGGCATGGACCGGCGGAATCAGCATCAGCCTGGTTACGCCTACTGCAGGGCAAAGGCCTCTCCCATACATCTCCAACAACCCCGATCATGTACTAAGTGTGGCCATGTCGTCCCTGCAAACTTCTTAATCTCATGCGCCCGCCTAACTTTCTGCCGCCCTCTGCTAAGCTCCCCTTCCCTTGGAATCCATTCCGTAACCCTTAATGACCATTGGTTATCTTCCCTCCTAATTTCGTGTCCTGCCCATGCCCATTTCTTTTTCTTGATTTCAACTAAGACATCATTAACTCGCGTTTGTTCCCTCACCCAATCTGCTCTTTTCTTATCCTTTAACATTACACCTATCATTCTTCTTTCCATAGCTCGTTGCGTCGTCCTCAATTTGAGCAGAACCATTTTCGTAAGCCTCCAGGTTTCTGCCCCATAGTTGAGTACTGGTAAGACACAGGTATTATATACTTTCCTCTTGAGGGGATAATGGCAACCTGCTAATCATCATCTGAGAATGCCTGCCAAACACACCCCAGCCCATTCTTGTTCTTCTGAATATTTCTGTCTCATGATCCGCATCCGCTGTCACTACCTGCCCTAAGTTGATGTATTCCCTTACGACTTCTAGTGCCTCGCTGTCAATTGTAAATTGCTGTTTTCTTCCGAGACTGTTAAGCATTACTTTAGTTTCCTGCTGATTAATTTTAGACCCACTCTTCTGCTTTGCCTATCCAGGTCAGTGAACATGCATTGCAATTGGTCCCCTGAGGTACTGAGGAAGGCAATGTCATCAGCGAATCGCGAGTTACTAAGCTATTCTCGATTAACTTTTATCCCCAATTCTTCCCAATCCATGTCTCTGAATACCTCCTGTAAAATAAAATGCCCAAATAAAACAAAGCATTTTGGGGGCCGTTGACCGTGCTGACGCAGTGTGATTTCTGCCCAGTCCCCTATATGTCAACTTGATAAAATGCAACAAGGCGTGGGTAAACGAAGAGACTAACAATGACTCCCATGAGGTGCGACTAGAGCAGCACGGTTCTGCACTGTCTGGTGTGGTTTACCTGGCATGCACCGCGGGAATCTCACTGTGCACTTAAAACAAATGATTGTGAAGGCTGTTGCCGATGCTGACACTATGTGATTTCTGCCCAGTGCTATTTAATGTCAACGTGAAGAAATGCAAGAAGGTGTGCGTAAGCGAAGAGAGTAACAATGACTCCCTCGTGGTGCGACTAGAGCAGTGCGGCTCTTGCGCAGTCTGCTGCACTCCAACTGGCATAGATCGGGGGAATCCGACTGTCCATTTAAAACAAATGATTCGAGGACCGTTCACCATGCTGACGCAATGTGATTTCTGCCTAGTGCTCTAAACGGCAAAGTGATGAAATAAAGAAATGCCTGGCTAAAGGACAGGTGTAAGAGTGACTCCTGTGAGGTGCGGCTGGAGCAGTGCAGCTCTTGCACGGTATGGTACGCCTCATCTGGCATGGATCGGCGGAATTCACTGTCCAAATGAAACAAAGCATTCTGGGGGCCAGTGCTCTAAAGGTCAACGTGAAGAAATGCAAAAAGGTGGGTATAAAGGACAGGAGTAAGAATGACTCCCGTGCAGAGTTTATTGAGCAGTTTCGCTTTGTGCTATCCATTGTGCTTCATTTGGTATGGACCGGTGGAATCCAACTGTCCATTAAAACAAAGCTTTGCGAAGACTTTTGATCATGCTGACGTAATGTGACTTCTGCCCAGCGCTCTAAATGTCAACGTGAAGAAATGCAACAAGGCACGGCTACACAAAGCGAGTAACAATGGCTCTCTTGAGGGGCGGCTAGAGCAGTGTGGCGCTTGCGCTGCTTGGTGCGCTTCAACTGGCATGGACCGGGAGAATCCGACTCTCCAAATAAAACAATGCATTTTGAGGGCCGTTGACCATGCTGACGCAATGTGATTTCTGCCCAGGTCTGTAAATGTCAACGTGAAGAAATGAAAAAAAGGCGTGGTTAAACGACAGGAGTAACTATGACACCCTTTAGGTGCGGCTAGCGCAGTACAGCTCTTGCGCGGTCTGGTGCGAATGAACTGGCATGGACTGACAGAATCCACTGTCCAAATAAAACAAACCATTCTGGGGGCCGTTGAGCATGCTGACGCAGTGTGATTTCTGCACAGTGCTCTAAATGTCGAAGTGAAAAAATAAAAAAAAAAGCGTGGATAAAAGACAGGAGTAAGAATGACTCCCTTGCAGTGTGGATTGAGCTGTGCCGCTTTGCACTTTCCGTTGCGCTTCAACTGGTATGGACCGGGAGAATCTGACTGTCCATTGAAAACCATGCTGATGCAATGTGATCTCTGCCCAGTCCCCTATATGTCAACTTGATAAAATCAACAAGGCGTGGGTAAACGAAGAGACTAACAATGACTCCCATGAGGTGCGACTAGAGCAGCACGGCTCTGCACTGTCTGGTGTGGCTTACCTGGCATGCACCGGGGGAATCTCACTGTGCACTTAAAACAAATGATTGTGAAGGCTGTTGCCGATGCTGACACAATGTGATTTCTGCCCAGTGCTATTTAATGTCAACGTGAAGAAATGCAAGAAGGTGTGTGTAAGCTATGAGAGTAACAATGACTCCCTTGAGGTGCGACTAGAACAGTGCAGCTTTTGCACAGTCTGCTGCACTCCAGCTGGCATAGATCGGGGGAATCCGACTGTCCATTTAAAACAAATGATTGCGAGGGCCGTCGACCATGCTGACGCAATGTGATTTCTGCCCAGTGCTCTAAACGTGAAACTGAAGTAAATAAAAAAAGGCATGGATAAACTACAGGAGTCACAATGACTCCCTTGTGGAGTCATTGACTCCCTATCGCAATGACTCCCAATGACTATCAATGACTCCCTATCGCAGTGCGGCTCTTGCGTGGTCTTGTGTGCCTCAACTGGCATGGACCGGCGGAATCATCATCAGCATCAGCCTGGTTACGCCTACTGCAGGGCAAAGGCCTCTCCCGTACATCTCCAACAACCCCGATCATGTACTATGTGTGGCCATGTCGTCCCTGCAAACTTCTTAATCTCATGCGCCCGCCTAACTTTCTGCCGCCCTCTGCTAAGCTTCCCTTCCCTTGGAATCCATTCCGTAACCCTTAATGACCATCGGTTATCTTCCCTCCTCATTTCGTATCCTGCCCATGCCCATTTCTTTTTCTTGATTTCAACTAAGATGTCATTAACTCGCGTTTGTTCCCTCACCCAATCTGCTCTTTTCTTATCCTTTAACGTTACACCTATCATTCTTCTTTCCATAGCTCGTTGCGTCGTCCTCAATTTGAGCAGAACCCATTTCGTAAGCCTCCAGGTTTCTGCCCCATGGGTGAGTACTGGTAAGACACAGGTATTATATACTTTCCTCTTGAGGGGATAACGGCAACCTGCTATTCATCATCTGAGAATGCCTGCCAAACGCACCCCAGCCCATTCTTGTTCTTCTGAATATTTCTGTCTTATGATCCGCATCCGCTGTCACTACCTGACCTAAGTTGGTGTATTCCCTTACGACTTCCAGTGCCTCGCTGCCTATTGTAAATTGCGGTTTTCTTCGGAGACTGTTAAGCATTACTTTAGTTTCCTGCAGATTAATTTTTAGACCCACTCTTCTGCTTTGCCTATCCAGGTCAGTGAACATGCATTGCAATTGGTCCCCTGAGGTACTAAGGAAGGCAATGTCATCAGCGAATCACGAGTTACTAAGCTATTCTCGATTAACTTTTATCCCCAAATCTTCCCAATCCATGTCTCTGAATACCTCCTGTAAAATAAAATGCCCAAATAAAACAACGCATTTTGGGGGCCGTTGACCGTGCTGACGCAGTGTGATTTCTGCCCAGGTCTGTAAATGTCAACGTGCAGAAATGAAAAAAAGGCGTGGTTAAACGACAGGAGTAAGAATGACTCCCTTGCAGTGTGGATTCAGGAGTGGCGCTTTATGCTATCTGTTGTGCATCAACTGGCATGGACCGGGGGAATCCGACTGTCCATTTAAAACAAAGCATTGCGGGGACTTTTGACCATGCTGACGCAATGTGATTTCTGCCCAGTCCCCTATATGTCAACTTGATAAAATCAACAAGGCTTGGGTAAACGAAGAGACTAACAATGACTCCCATGAGGTGCGGCTAGAGCAGCACAGCTTTGCACTGTCTGGTGTGGTTTACCTGTCATGCACCGGGGGAATCTCACTGTGCACTTAAAACAAATGATTGTGAAGGCTGTTGCCGATGCTGACACAATGTGATTTCTGCCCAGTGCTATTTAATGTCAACGTGAAGAAATGCAAGAAGGTGTGTATGCGATGAGAGTAACAATGACTCCCTCGAGGTGCGACTAGAGCAGTGCGGCTCTTGCGCAGTCTGCTGCACTCCAACTGGCATAGATCGGGGGAATCCGACTGTCCATTTAAAACAAATGATTACGCGGGCCGTTCACCATGCTGACGCAATGTGATTTCTGCCTAGTGCTCTAAACGCAAAGTGATGAAATAAAGAAATGCCTGGATAAAGGACAGGTGTAAGAGTGACTCCTGTGAGGTGCGGCTGGAGCAGTGCAGCTCTTGCGCGGTATGGTACGCCTCAACTGGCATGGACGGGCGCAATTCACTGTCCAAATGAAACAAAGCATTCTGGGAGCCAGTGCTCTAAATGTCAACGTGAAGAAATGCAAAAAGGTGGCTATAAAGGACAGGAGTAAGAATGACTCCCATGCAGAGTTTATTGAGCAGCTTCGCTTTGTGCTATCCATTGTGCTTCATTTGGTATGGACCGGTGGAATCCAACTGTCCATTAAAACAAAGCTTTGCGAAGACTTTTGATCATGCTGACGTAATGTGACTTCTGCCCAGCGCTCTAAATGTCAACGTGAAGAAATGCAACAAGGCATGGCTACACAAAGCGAGTAACAATGGCTCTCTTGAGGTGCGGCTAGAGCAGTGTGGCGCTTGCGCTGCTTGGTGCGCTTCAACTGGCATGGACCGGGAGAATCCGACTCTCCAAATAAAACAATGCATTTTGAGGGCCGTTGACCATGCTGACGCAATGTGATTTCTGCCCAGGTCTGTAAATGTCAACGTGAAGAAATGAAAAAAAGGCGTGGTTAAACGACAGGAGTAACTATGACACCCTTTAGGTGCGGCTAGCGCAGTACAGCTCTTGCGCGGTCTGGTGCGAATGAACTGGCATGGACTGACAGAATCCACTGTCCAAATAAAACAAACCATTCTGGGGGCCGTTGAGCATGCTGACGCAGTGTGATTTCTGCACAGTGCTCTAAATGTCGAAGTGAAAAAATAAAAAAAAAAGCGTGGATAAAAGACAGGAGTAAGAATGACTCCCTTGCAGTGTGGATTGAGCTGTGCCGCTTTGCACTTTCCGTTGCGCTTCAACTGGTATGGACCGGGAGAATCTGACTGTCCATTGAAAACCATGCTGATGCAATGTGATCTCTGCCCAGTCCCCTATATGTCAACTTGATAAAATCAACAAGGCGTGGGTAAACGAAGAGACTAACAATGACTCCCATGAGGTGCGACTAGAGCAGCACGGCTCTGCACTGTCTGGTGTGGCTTACCTGGCATGCACCGGGGGAATCTCACTGTGCACTTAAAACAAATGATTGTGAAGGCTGTTGCCGATGCTGACACAATGTGATTTCTGCCCAGTGCTATTTAATGTCAACGTGAAGAAATGCAAGAAGGTGTGTGTAAGCTATGAGAGTAACAATGACTCCCTTGAGGTGCGACTAGAACAGTGCAGCTTTTGCACAGTCTGCTGCACTCCAGCTGGCATAGATCGGGGGAATCCGACTGTCCATTTAAAACAAATGATTGCGAGGGCCGTCGACCATGCTGACGCAATGTGATTTCTGCCCAGTGCTCTAAACGTGAAACTGAAGTAAATAAAAAAAGGCATGGATAAACTACAGGAGTCACAATGACTCCCTTGTGGAGTCATTGACTCCCTATCGCAATGACTCCCAATGACTATCAATGACTCCCTATCGCAGTGCGGCTCTTGCGTGGTCTTGTGTGCCTCAACTGGCATGGACCGGCGGAATCATCATCAGCATCAGCCTGGTTACGCCTACTGCAGGGCAAAGGCCTCTCCCGTACATCTCCAACAACCCCGATCATGTACTATGTGTGGCCATGTCGTCCCTGCAAACTTCTTAATCTCATGCGCCCGCCTAACTTTCTGCCGCCCTCTGCTAAGCTTCCCTTCCCTTGGAATCCATTCCGTAACCCTTAATGACCATCGGTTATCTTCCCTCCTCATTTCGTATCCTGCCCATGCCCATTTCTTTTTCTTGATTTCAACTAAGATGTCATTAACTCGCGTTTGTTCCCTCACCCAATCTGCTCTTTTCTTATCCTTTAACGTTACACCTATCATTCTTCTTTCCATAGCTCGTTGCGTCGTCCTCAATTTGAGCAGAACCCATTTCGTAAGCCTCCAGGTTTCTGCCCCATGGGTGAGTACTGGTAAGACACAGGTATTATATACTTTCCTCTTGAGGGGATAACGGCAACCTGCTATTCATCATCTGAGAATGCCTGCCAAACGCACCCCAGCCCATTCTTGTTCTTCTGAATATTTCTGTCTTATGATCCGCATCCGCTGTCACTACCTGACCTAAGTTGGTGTATTCCCTTACGACTTCCAGTGCCTCGCTGCCTATTGTAAATTGCGGTTTTCTTCGGAGACTGTTAAGCATTACTTTAGTTTCCTGCAGATTAATTTTTAGACCCACTCTTCTGCTTTGCCTATCCAGGTCAGTGAACATGCATTGCAATTGGTCCCCTGAGGTACTAAGGAAGGCAATGTCATCAGCGAATCACGAGTTACTAAGCTATTCTCGATTAACTTTTATCCCCAAATCTTCCCAATCCATGTCTCTGAATACCTCCTGTAAAATAAAATGCCCAAATAAAACAACGCATTTTGGGGGCCGTTGACCGTGCTGACGCAGTGTGATTTCTGCCCAGGTCTGTAAATGTCAACGTGCAGAAATGAAAAAAAGGCGTGGTTAAACGACAGGAGTAAGAATGACTCCCTTGCAGTGTGGATTCAGGAGTGGCGCTTTATGCTATCTGTTGTGCATCAACTGGCATGGACCGGGGGAATCCGACTGTCCATTTAAAACAAAGCATTGCGGGGACTTTTGACCATGCTGACGCAATGTGATTTCTGCCCAGTCCCCTATATGTCAACTTGATAAAATCAACAAGGCTTGGGTAAACGAAGAGACTAACAATGACTCCCATGAGGTGCGGCTAGAGCAGCACAGCTTTGCACTGTCTGGTGTGGTTTACCTGTCATGCACCGGGGGAATCTCACTGTGCACTTAAAACAAATGATTGTGAAGGCTGTTGCCGATGCTGACACAATGTGATTTCTGCCCAGTGCTATTTAATGTCAACGTGAAGAAATGCAAGAAGGTGTGTATGCGATGAGAGTAACAATGACTCCCTCGAGGTGCGACTAGAGCAGTGCGGCTCTTGCGCAGTCTGCTGCACTCCAACTGGCATAGATCGGGGGAATCCGACTGTCCATTTAAAACAAATGATTACGCGGGCCGTTCACCATGCTGACGCAATGTGATTTCTGCCTAGTGCTCTAAACGCAAAGTGATGAAATAAAGAAATGCCTGGATAAAGGACAGGTGTAAGAGTGACTCCTGTGAGGTGCGGCTGGAGCAGTGCAGCTCTTGCGCGGTATGGTACGCCTCAACTGGCATGGACGGGCGCAATTCACTGTCCAAATGAAACAAAGCATTCTGGGAGCCAGTGCTCTAAATGTCAACGTGAAGAAATGCAAAAAGGTGGGTATAAAGGACAGGAGTAAGAATGACTCCCATGCAGAGTTTATTGAGCAGCTTCGCTTTGTGCTATCCATTGTGCTTCATTTGGTATGGACCGGTGGAATCCAACTGTCCATTAAAACAAAGCTTTGCGAAGACTTTTGATCATGCTGACGTAATGTGACTTCTGCCCAGCGCTCTAAATGTCAACGTGAAGAAATGCAACAAGGCATGGCTACACAAAGCGAGTAACAATGGCTCTCTTGAGGTGCGGCTAGAGCAGTGTGGCGCTTGCGCTGCCTGGTGCGCTTCAACTGGCATGGACCGGGAGAATCCGACTCTCCAAATAAAACAATGCATTTTGAGGGCCGTTGACCATGCTGACGCAATGTGATTTCTGCCCAGGTCTGTAAATGTCAACGTGCAGAAATGAAAAAAAAAGGCGTGGTTAAACGACAGGAGTAAGAATGACTCCCTTGCAGTGTGGATTCAGGAGTGGCGCTTTATGCTATCTGTTGTGCTTCAACTGGCATGGACCGGCTGAAACTGACTGTCCACTTAAAACAAAGCATTGCAAGGACTTTTGACGATGCTGACGCAATGTGATTTGTGCCCAGGGCTCTAAATGTCAATGTGAGGAAATGGAACAAAGCGTGAGTGAAGGACGTTAGTAACAATGACTCCCTTGAGGTGCGGCTAGAACAGTACTGCTTTGCACTGTCTGGTGTGGTTCAACTGGAATGCACAGGGGGAATCTTACTGTGCTTTTAAAAGATATAATTGCGAGGGCGGTTGACCATTTTTATGCAAGGTGATTTGTGCCCAGTGCCCTAAATGTCAACCTGAAGAAATAGAACAAGGCGTGGGGGAGCTAAGTGAGTTACAATGACTCCCTTGAGCTGCGGCTAGAGCAGTGCGGCTCTAGCGCTGCCTGGTGCGCTTCAACTGGGATAGATCGGGGTAATCCGACTGTCCATTTAAAACAAATGATTGCGAGGGCCGTTGACCATGCTGACGCAATTTGATTTCTGCCTAGTGCTTTAAACGTGAAATAATAAATTAAGGAAAGGGCTGGATAAACGACAGGAGTAACTATGACACCCTTGCGAGAGGAGTAACTAGTACAGCTCTTGCGCGGTCTGGTGCGAATGAACTGGCACGGACTGACAGAATCCACTGTCCAAATAAAACAAACCATTCTGGGGGCCGTTGAGCATGCTGACGCAGTGTGATTTCTGCACAGTGCTCTAAATGTCGAAGTGAAAAAATGAAAAAAAAGCGTGGATAAAAGACAGGAGTAAGAATGACTCCCTTGCAGTGTGGATTGAGCTGTGCCGCTTTGAACTTTCCGTTGCGCTTCAACTGGTATGGACCGGGAGAATCTGACTGTCCATTTAAAACAAAGCATTGCGAGGACTTTTGACCATGCTGATGCAATGTGATCTCTGCCCAGTCCCCTATATGTCAACTTGATAAAATCATCAAGGCGTGGGTAAACGAAGAGACTAACAATGACTCCCATGAGGTGCGACTAGAGCAGCACGGCTCTGCACTGTCTGGTGTGGCTTACCTGGCATGCACAGGGGGAATCTCACTGTGCACTTAAAACAAATGATTGTGAAGGCTGTTGCCGATGCTGACACTATGTGATTTCTGCCCAGTGCTATTTAATGTCAACGTGAAGAAATGCAAGAAGGTGTGTGTAAGCGGTGAGAGTAACAATGACTCCCTTGAGGTGCCACTAGAGCAGTGCAGCTTTTGCACAGTCTGCTGCACTCCAGCTGGCATAGATCGGGGGAATCCGACTGTCCATTTAAAACAAATGATTGCGAGGGCCGTCGGCCATGCTGACGCAATGTGATTTCTGCCCAGTGCTCTAAACGTGAAACTGAAGTAAATAAAAAAAGGCATGGATAAACTACAGGAGTCACAATGACTCCCTTTTGGTGCGGCTATCGCAGTGCGGCTCTTGCGTGGTCTTGTGTGCCTCAACTGGCATGGACCGGCGGAATCATCATCAGCATCAGCCTGGTTACGCCTACTGCAGGGCAAAGGCCTCTCCCATACATCTCCAACAACCCCGATCATGTACCATGTGTGGCCATGTCGTCCCTGCAAACTTCTTAATCTCATGCGCCCGCCTAACTTTCTGCCGCCCTCTGCTAAGCTTCCCTTCCCTTGGAATCCATTCCGTAACCCTTAATGACCATCGGTTATCTTCCCTCCTCATTTCGTATCCTGCCCATGCCCATTTCTTTTTCTTGATTTCAACTAAGATGTCATTAACTCGCGTTTGTTCCCTCACCCAATCTGCTCTTTTCTTATCCTTTAACGTTACACCTATCATTCTTCTTTCCATAGCTCGTTGCGTCGTCCTCAATTTGAGCAGAACCCATTTCGTAAGCCTCCAGGTTTCTGCCCCATAGGTGAGTACTGGGAAGACACAGGTATTATATACTTTCCTCTGGAGGGGATAATGGCAACCTGCTAATCATCATCTGAGAATGCCTGCCAAACGCACCCCAGCCCATTCTTGTTCTTCTGAATATTTCTGTCTCATGATCCGCATCCGCTGTCACTACCTGCCCTAAGTTGATGTATTCCCTTACGACTTCTAGTGCCTCGCTGCCAATTGTAAATTGCTGTTTTCTTCCGAGACTGTTAAGCATTACTTTAGTTTCCTGCAGATTAATTTTAGACCCACTCTTCTGCTTTGCCTATCCAGGTCAGTGAACATGCATTGCAATTGGTCCCCTGAGGTACTAAGGAAGGCAATGTCATCAGCGAATCCCGAGTTACTAAGCTATTCTCGATTAACTTTTATCCCCAAATCTTCCCAGTCCATGTCTCTGAATACCTCCTGTAAAATAAAATGCCCAAATAAAACAAAGCATTTTGGGGGCCGTTGACCGTGCTGACGCAGTGTGATTTCTGCACAGTGCTCTAAATGTCAAAGTAAAGAAATGAAAGAAAGGTGTGGATAAACGACATGAGTAAGAATGACTCCCTTGCAGTGTGCATTCAGCTGTGCCGCTTTGCACTTTCCATTGCGCTTGAACTGGTATAGACCGGGGGAATCCGACTGTCGATTTAAAACAAAGCATTGCGGGGACTTTTGACCACGCTGACGCAATGTGATTTCTGCCCAGTCCCCTATATGTCAACTTGATAAAATGCAACAAGGCGTGGGTAAACGAAGAGACTAACAATGACTCCCATGAGGTGCGACTAGAGCAGCACAGGTCTGCACTGTCTGGTGTGACTTACCTGGCATGCACCGCGGGAATCTCACTGTGCACTTAAAACAAACGATTGTGAAGGCTGTTGCCGATGCTGACACTATGTGATTTCTGCCCAGTGCTACTTAATGTCAACGTGAAGAAATACAAGAAGGTGTGAATGCGATGAGAGTAACAATGACTCCCGCGAGGTGCGACTAGAGCAGTGCGGCTCTTGCGCAGTCTGCTGCACTCCAACTGGCATAGATCGGGGGAATCCGACTGTCCATTTAAAACAAATAATTGCGCGGGCCGTTCACCATGCTGACGCAATGTGATTTCTGCCTAGTGCTATAAACGGCAAAGTGATGAAATAAAATGCCTGGATAAAGGACAGGTGTAAGAGTGACTCCTGTGAGGTGCGGCTGGAGCAGTGCAGCTCTTGCGCGGTAAGGTACGCCTCAACTGGCATGGACGGGCGGAATTCACTGTCCAAATGCAACAAAGCATTCTGGGAGCCAGTTCTCTAAATGTCAACGTGAAGAAATGCAAAAAGGTGGGTATAAAGGACAGGAGTAAGAATGACTCCCGTGCAGAGTTTATTGAGCAGTTTCGCTTTGTGCTATCCATTGTGCTTCATTTGGTATGGACCGGTGGAATCCAACTGTCCATTAAAACAAAGCTTTGCGAAGACTTTTGATCATGCTGACGTAATGTGACTTCTGCCCAGCGCTCTAAATGTCAACGTGAAGAAATGCAACAAGGCATGGCTACACAAAGCGAGTAACAATGGCTCTTTTGAGGTGCGGCTAGAGCAGTGTGGCGCTTGCGCTGCCTGGTGCGCTTCAACTGGCATGGACCGGGAGAATCCGACTCTCCAAATAAAACAATGCATTTTGAGGGCCGTTGACCATGCTGACGCAATGTGATTTCTGCCCAGGTCTGTAAATGTCAACGTGCAGAAATGAAAAAAAGGCGTGGTTAAACGACAGGAGTAAGAATGACTCCCTTGCATTGTGGATTCAGGAGTGGCGCTTTATGCTATCTGTTGTGCATCAACTGGCATGGAGCGGCTGAAACTGACTGTCCACTTAAAACAAAGCATTGCAAGGACTTTTGACGATGCTGACGCAATGTGATTTGTGCCCAGGGCTCTAAATGTATATGTGAGGAAATGGAACAAAGCGTGGGTGAAGGACGTTAGTAACAATGACTCCCTTGAGGTGCGGCTAGAACAGTGCTGCTTTGCACTGTCTGGTGTGGTTCAACTGGAATGCACAGGGGGAATCTTACTGTGCTTTTAAAAGATATAATTGCGAGGGCGGTTGACCATTTTTATGCAAGGTGATTTGTGCCCAGTGCCCTAAATGTCAACCTGAAGAAATAGAACAAGGCGTGGGGGAGCTAAGTGAGTAACAATGACTCCCTTGAGCTGCGACTAGAGCAGTGCGGCTCTAGCGCTGCCTGGTGCGCTTCAACTGGGATAGATCGGGGTAATCCGACTGTCCATTTAAAACAAATGATTGCGAGGGCCGTTGACCATGCTGACGCAATTTGATTTCTGCCTAGTGCTTTAAACGTGAAATAAATAAATTAAGGAAAGGGCTGGATAAACGACAGGAGTAACTATGACACCCTTTAGGTGCGGCTAGCGCAGTGCAGCTCTTGCGCGGTCTGGTGCGAATGAACTGGCATGGACTGACAGAATCCACTGTCCAAATAAAACAAACCATTCTGGGGGCCGTTGAGCATGCTGACGCAGTGTGATTTCTGCACAGTGCTCTAAATGTCGAAGTGAAAAAATGAAAAAAAAAAGCGTGGATAAAAGACAGGAGTAAGAATGACTCCCTTGCAGTGTGGATTGAGCTGTGCCGCTTTGCACTTTCCGTTGCGCTTCAACTGGTATGGACCGGGAGAATCTGACTGTCCATTTAAATTAAAGCATTGCGAGGACTTTTGACCATGCTGATGCAATGTGATCTCTGCCCAGTCCCCTAAATGTCAACGTGATAAAATGCAGCAAGACGAGGGTAAACGAAGAGACTAACAATGACTCCCATGAGGTGGGACTAGAGTAGCGCGGCTTTGCACTGTCTGGTGTGGTTTACCTGGCATGCAACGGGGGAATCTAACTCTGCCATGAAAAGAAATGATTGCGAAGGCCGTTGACCATGCTGACACAATGTGATTTCTGCCCAGTGCTATTTAATGTCAATGTGAAGAAATGCAAAAAAGGTGTGTGTAAGCGATGAGAGTAACAATGACACCCTTGAGGTGTGATTAGAGCAGTGCAGCATTTGCACAGTCTGCTGCACTCCAGCTGGCATAGATCGGGGGAATCCGACTGTCCAATTAAAACAAATGATTGTGAGCGCCGTCGACCATGCTGACGGAATGTGATTTCTGCCCAGTGCTCTAAACGTCAAAGTGAAGTAAATAAAAAAAAGGACGGATAAACGACAGGAGTAACCATGACTCCCTTGTGGAGCGGCTATCGCAGTGCGGCTCTTGCGTGGTCTTGTGTGCCTCAACTGGCATGGACCGGCGGAATCATCATCAGCCTGGTTACGCCTACTGCAGGGCAAAGGCCTCTCCCATACATCTCCAACAACCCCGATCATGTACTAAGTGTGGCCATGTCGTCCCTGCAAACTTCTTAATCTCATGCGCCCGCCTAACTTTCTGCCGCCCTCTGCTAAGCTCCCCTTCCCTTGGAATCCATTCCGTAACCCTTAATGACCATTGGTTATCTTCCCTCCTCATTTCGTGTCCTGCCCATGCCCATTTCTTTTTCTTGATTTCAACTAAGACATCATTAACTCGCGTTTGTTCCCTCACCCAATCTGCTCTTTTCTTATCCTTTAACATTACACCTATCATTCTTCTTTCCATAGCTCGTTGCGTCGTCCTCAATTGTGAGCAGAACCGTTTTCGTAAGCCTCCAGGTTTCTGCCCCATAGTTGAGTACTGGTAAGACACAGGTATTATATACTTTCCTCTTGAGGGGATAATGGCAACCTGCTAATCATCATCTGAGAATGCCTGCCAAACACACCCCAGCCCATTCTTGTTCTTCTGAATATTTCTGTCTCATGATCCGCATCCGCTGTCACTACCTGCCCTAAGTTTATGTATTCCCTTACGACTTCTAGTGCCTCGCTGCGAATTGTAAATTGCTGTTTTCTTCCGAGATTGTTAAGCATTACTTTAGTTTCCTGCTGATTAATTTTAGACCCACTCTTCTGCTTTGCCTATCCAGGTCAGTGAACATGCATTGCAATTGGTCCCCTGAGGTACTGAGGAAGGCAATGTCATCAGCGAATCGCGAGTTACTAAGCTATTCTCGATTAACTTTTATCCCCAATTCTTCCCAATCCATGTCTCTGAATACCTCCTGTAAAATAAAATGCCCAAATAAAACAAAGCATTTTGGGGGCCGTTGACCGTGCTGACGCAGTGTGATTTCTGCCCAGTCCCCTATATGTCAACTTGATAAAATGCAACAAGGCGTGGGTAAACGAAGAGACTAACAATGACTCCCATGAGGTGCGACTAGAGCAGCACGGTTCTGCACTGTCTGGTGTGGTTTACCTGGCATGCACCGCGGGAATCTCACTGTGCACTTAAAACAAATGATTGTGAAGGCTGTTGCCGATGCTGACACTATGTGATTTCTGCCCAGTGCTATTTAATGTCAACGTGAAGAAATGCAAGAAGGTGTGCGTAAGCGAAGAGAGTAACAATGACTCCCTCGTGGTGCGACTAGAGCAGTGCGGCTCTTGCGCAGTCTGCTGCACTCCAACTGGCATAGATCGGGGGAATCCGACTGTCCATTTAAAACAAATGATTCGAGGGCCGTTCACCATGCTGACGCAATGTGATTTCTGCCTAGTGCTCTAAACGGCAAAGTGATGAAATAAAGAAATGCCTGGATAAAGGACAGGTGTAAGAGTGACTCCTGTGAGGTGCGGCTGGAGCAGTGCGCTCTTGCACGGTATGGTACGCCTCAACTGGCATGGACCGGCGGAATTCACTGTCCAAATGAAACAAAGCATTCTGGGGGCCAGTGCTCTAAAGGTCAACGTGAAGAAATGGAAAAAGGTGGGTATAAAGGACAGGAGTAAGAATGACTCCCGTGCAGAGTTTATTGAGCAGTTTCGCTTTGTGCTATCCATTGTGCTTCATTTGTTATGGACCGGTGGAATCCAACTGTCCATTAAAACAAAGCTTTGCGAAGACTTTTGATCATGCTGACGTAATGTGACTTCTGCCCAGCGCTTTAAATGTCAACGTGAAGAAATGCAACAAGGCATGGCTACACAAAGCGAGTAACAATGGCTCTCTTGAGGGGCGGCTAGAGCAGTGTGGCGCTTGCGCTGCTTGGTGCGCTTCAACTGGCATGGACCGGGAGAATCCGACTCTCCAAATAAAACAATGCATTTTGAGGGCCGTTGACCATGCTGACGCAATGTGATTTCTGCCCAGGTCTGTAAATGTCAACGTGAAGAAATGAAAAAAAGGCGTGGTTAAACGACAGGAGTAACTATGACACCCTTTAGGTGCGGCTAGCGCAGTACAGCTCTTGCGCGGTCTGGTGCGAATGAACTGGCATGGACTGACAGAATCCACTGTCCAAATAAAACAAACCATTCTGGGGGCCGTTGAGCATGCTGACGCAGTGTGATTTCTGCACAGTGCTCTAAATGTCGAAGTGAAAAAATGAAAAAAAAAGCGTGGATAAAAGACAGGAGTAAGAATGACTCCCTTGCAGTGTGGATTGAGCTGTGCCGCTTTGCACTTTCCGTTGCGCTTCAACTGGTATGGACCGGGAGAATCTGACTGTCCATTGAAAACAAAGCATTGCGAGGACTTTTGACCATGCTGATGCAATGTGATCTCTGCCCAGTCCCCTATATGTCAACTTGATAAAATCAACAAGGCGTGGGTAAACGAAGAGAGTAACAATGACTCCCATGAGGGGCGACTAGAGCAGCACCGCTCTGCACTGTCTGGTGTGGCTTACCTGGCATGCACCGGGGGAATCTCACTGTGCACTTAAAACAAATGATTGTGAAGGCTGTTGCCGATGCTGACACAATGTGATTTCTGCCCAGTGCTATTTAATGTCAACGTGAAGAAATGCAAGAAGGTGTGTATGCGATGAGAGTAACAATGACTCCCTCGAGGTGCGACTAGAGCAGTGCGGCTCTTGCGCAGTCTGCTGCACTCCAACTGGCATAGATCGGGGGAATCCGACTGTCCATTTAAAACAAATGATTACGCGGCCCGTTCACCATGCTGACGCAATGTGATTTCTGCCTAGTGCTCTAAACGGCAAAGAGATGATATAAAGAAATGCCTGGATAAAGGACAGGTGTAAGAGTGACTCCTGTGAGGTGCGGCTGGAGCAGTGCAGCTCTTGCGCGGTATGGTACGCCTCAACTGGCATGGACGGGCGGAATTCACTGTCCAAATGAAACAAAGCATTCTGGGAGCCAGTGCTCTAAATGTCAACGTGAAGAAATGCAAAAAGGTGGGTATAAAGGACAGGAGTAAGAATGACTCCCGTGCAGAGTTTATTGAGCAGTTTCGCTTTGTGCTATCCATTGTGCTTCATTTGGTATGGACCGGTGGAATCCAACTGTCCATTAAAACAAAGCTTTGCGAAGATTTTTGATCATGCTGACGTAATGTGACTTCTGCCCAGCGCCCTAAATGTCAACGTGAAGAAATGCAACAAGGCATGGCTACACAAAGCGAGTAACAATGGCTCTCTTAAGGTGCGTCTAGAGCAGTGTGGCGCTTGCGCTGCCTGGTGCGCTTCAACTGGCATGGACCGGGAGAATCCGACTCTCGAAATAAAACAATGCATTTTGAGGGCCGTTGACCATGCTGACGCAATGTGATTTCTGCCCAGGTCTGTAAATGTCAACGTGCAGAAATGAAAAAAAAAGGCGTGGTTAAAGGACAGGAGTAAGAATGACTCCCTTGCAGTGTGGATTCAGGAGTGGCGCTTTATGCTATCTGTTGTGCTTCAACTGGCATGGACCGGCTGAAACTGACTGTCCACTTAAAACAAAGCATTGCAAGGACTTTTGACGATGCTGACGCAATGTGATTTGTGCCCAGGGCTCTAAATGTCAATGTGAGGAAATGGAACAAAGCGTGGGTGAAGGACGTTAGTAACAATGACTCCCTTGAGGTGCGGCTAGAACAGTGCTGCTTTGCACTGTCTGGTGTGGTTCAACTGGAATGCACAGGGGGAATCTTACTGTGCTTTTAAAAGATATAATTGCGAGGGCGGTTGACCATTTTTATGCAAGGTGATTTGTGCCCAGTGCCCTAAATGTCAACCTGAAGAAATAGAACAAGGCGTGGGGGAGCTAAGTGAGTAACAATGACTCCCTTGAGCAGCGTCTAGAGCAGTGCGGCTCTAGCGCTGCCTGGTGCGCTTCAACTGGGATAGATCGGGGTAATCCGACTGTCCATTTAAAACAAATGATTGCGAGGGCCGTTGACCATGCCGACGCAATTTGATTTCTGCCTAGTGCTTTAAACGTGAAATAAATAAATTAAGGAAAGGGCTGGATAAACGACAGGAGTAACTATGACACCCTTTAGGTGCGGCTAGCGCAGTGCAGCTCTTGCGCGGTCTGGTGCGAATGAACTGGCATGGACTGACAGAATCCACTGTCCAAATAAAACAAACCATTCTGGGGGCCGTTGAGCATGCTGACGCAGTGTGATTTCTGCACAGTGCTCTAAATGTCGAAGTGAAAAAATGAAAAAAAAAGCGTGGATAAAAGACAGGAGTAAGAATGACTCCCTTGCAGTGTGGATTGAGCTGTGCCGCTTTGCACTTTCCGTTGCGCTTCAACTGGTATGGACCGGGAGAATCTGACTGTCCATTTAAAACAAAGCATTGCGAGGACTTTTGACCATGCTGATGCAATGTGATCTCTGCCCAGTCCCCTATATGTCAACTTGATAAAATAAACAAGGCGAGGGTAAACGAAGAGACTAACAATGACTCCCATGAGGTGCGACTAGAGCAGCACGGCTCTGCACTGTCTGGTGTGGCTTACCTGGCATGCACCGGGGGAATCTCACTGTGCACTTAAAACAAATGATTGTGAAGGCTGTTGCCGATGCTGACAGAATGTGATTTCTGCCCAGTGCTCTAAACGTCAAACTGAAGTAATTAAAAAAAGGCATGGATAAACTACAGGAGTAACCATGACTCCCTTGTGGAGCGGCTATCGCAGTGCGGCTCTTGCGTGGTCTTGTGTGCCTCAACTGGCATGGACCGGCGCAATCATCATCAGCATCAGCCTGGTTACGCCTACTGCACGGCAAAGGCCTCTCCCATACATCTCCAACAACCCCGATCATGTACTATGTGTGGCCATGTCGTCCCTGCAAACTTCTTAATCTCATGCGCCCGCCTAACTTTCTGCCGCCCTCTGCTAAGCTTCCCTTCCCTTGGAATCCATTCCGTAACCCTCAATGACCATCGGTTATCTTCCCTCCTCATTGCCTATCCTGCCCATGCCCATTTCTTTTTCTTGATTTCAACTAAGATGTCATTAACTCGCGTTTGTTCCCTCACCCAATCTGCTCTTTTCTTATCCTTGAACGTTACACCAATCATTCTTCTTTCCATAGCTCGTTGCGTCGTCCTCAAATTGAGCAGAACCCTTTTCGTAAGCCTCCAGGTTTTTGCCCCATAGGTGAGTACTGGTAAGACACAGGTATTATATACTTTCCTCTTGAGGGGATTATGGCAACCTGCTAATCATCATCTGAGAATGCCTGCC
This sequence comes from Dermacentor albipictus, assembly GCF_038994185.2. NCBI lineage: Eukaryota > Metazoa > Arthropoda > Arachnida > Ixodida > Ixodidae > Dermacentor > Dermacentor albipictus. The sequence continues at coordinate 240,933 of NW_027225586.1, forward strand.
AAACGCACCCCAGCCCATTCTTGTTCTTCTGAATATTTCTGTCTCATGATCCGCATCCGCTGTCACTACCTGCCCTAAGTTGATGTATTCCCTTACGACTTCCAGTGCCTCGCTGCCAATTGTAAATTGCTGTTTTCTTCCGAGACTGTTAAGCATTACTTTAGTTTCCTGCAGATTACTTTTTAGACCCACTCTTCTGCTTTGTCTCTCCAGGTCAGTGAACATGCATTGCAATTGGTCCCCTGAGGTACTAAAGAAGGCAATGTCATCAGCGAATCGCGAGTTACTAAGCTATTCTCGATTAACTTTTATCCCCAATTCTTCCCAATCCATGTCTCTGAATACCTCCTGTAAAATAAAATGCCCAAATAAAACAAAGCATTTTGGGGGCCGTTGACCATGCTGACGCAGTGTGATTTCTGCACAGTGCTCTAAATGTCAACGTGACAAAATGAAAAAAAGCGTGGATAAACGACATGAGTAATGACTCCCTAGCAGTGTGCATTCAGCTGTGCCGCTTTGCACTTTCCGTTGTGCTTCAACTGGTATAGACCGGGGGAATCCTGCTGTCCATTTAAAACAAAGCATTGCGGGGACTTTTGACCATGCTGACGCAATGTGATTTCTGCCCAGTCCCCTATATGTCAACTTGATAAAATGCGACAAGGCGTGGGTAAACGAAGAGACTAACTATGACTCCCATGAGGTGCGACTAGAGCAGCACGGCTTTGCACTGTCTGGTGTGGTTTACCTGGCATGCACCGGGGGAATCTCACTGTGCAAATAAAACAAATAATTGTGAAGGCTGTTGCCGATGCTGACACAATGTGATTTCTGCCCATTGCTATTTAATGCTATTTAATGTCAACGTGAAGAAATGCAAGAAGGTGTGTGTAAGCGGTGAGAGTAACAATGACTCCCTTGAGGTGCGCCTAGAGCAGTGCGGCTCTTGCGCAGTCTGCTGCACTCCAACTGGCATAGATCGGGGGAATCCGACTGTCAATTTATAACAAATGATTGCGAGGGCCGTTCACCATGCTTACGCAATGTGATTTCTGCCCAGTGCTCTAAACGTCAAAGTGAAGTAATCAAAAAAAAGGACGGATAAACGACAGGAGTAACCATGACTCCCTTGTGGAGCGGCTATCGCAGTGCGGCTCTTGCGTGGTCTTGTGTGCCTCAACTGGCATGGACCGGCGGAATCAGCATCAGCCTGGTTACGCCTACTGCAGGGCAAAGGCCTCTCCCATACATCTCCAACAACCCCGATCATGTACTAAGTGTGGCCATGTCGTCCCTGCAAACTTCTTAATCTCATGCGCCCGCCTAACTTTCTGCCGCCCTCTGCTAAGCTCCCCTTCCCTTGGAATCCATTCCGTAACCCTTAATGACCATTGGTTATCTTCCCTCCTCATTTCGTGTCCTGCCCATGCCCATTTCTTTTTCTTGATTTCAACTAAGACATCATTAACTCGCGTTTGTTCCCTCACCCAATCTGCTCTTTTCTTATCCTTTAACATTACACCTATCATTCTTCTTTCCATAGCTCGTTGCGTCGTCCTCAATTTGAGCAGAACCATTTTCGTAAGCCTCCAGGTTTCTGCCCCATAGTTGAGTACTGGTAAGACACAGGTATTATATACTTTCCTCTTGAGGGGATAATGGCAACCTGCTAATCATCATCTGAGAATGCCTGCCAAACACACCCCAGCCCATTCTTGTTCTTCTGAATATTTCTGTCTCATGATCCGCATCCGCTGTCACTACCTGCCCTAAGTTGATGTAATCCCTTACGACTTCTAGTGCCTCGCTGCCAATTGTAAATTGCTGTTTTCTTCCGAGACTGTTAAGCATTACTTTAGTTTCCTGCTGATTAATTTTTAGACCCACTCTTCTGCTTTGCCTATCCAGGTCAGTGAACATGCATTGCAATTGGTCCCCTGAGGGACTGAGGAAGGCCATGTCATCAGCGAATCGCGAGTTACTAAGCTATTCTCGATTAACTTTTATCCCCAATTCTTCCCAATCCATGTCTCTGAATACCTCCTGTAAAATAAAATGCCCAAATAAAACAAAGCATTTTGGGGGCCGTTGACCGTGCTGACGCAGTGTGATTTCTGCCCAGTCCTCTATATGTCAACTTGATAAAATGCAACAAGGCGTGGGTAAACGAAGAGACTAACAATGACTCCCACGAGGTGCGACTAGAGCAGCACGGTTCTGCACTGTCTGGTGTGGTTTACCTGGCATGCACCGCGGGAATCTCACTGTGCACTTAAAACAAATGATTGTGAAGGCTGTTGCCGATGCTGACACTATGTGATTTCTGCCCAGTGCTATTTAATGTCAACGTGAAGAAAAGCTGGAAGGTGTGCGTAAGCGAAGAGAGTAACAATGACTCCCTCGCGGTGCGACTAGAGCAGTGCGGCTCTTGCGCAGTCTGCTGCACTCCAACTGGCATAGATCGGGGGAATTCGACTGTCCATTTAAAACAAATGATTCGAGGGCCGTTCACCATGCTGACGCAATGTGATTTCTGCCTAGTGCTCTAAACGGCAAAGTGATGAAATAAAGAAATGCCTGGATAAAGGACAGGTGTAAGAGTGACTCCTGTGAGGTGCGGCTGGAGCAGTGCAGCTCTTGCACGGTATGGTACGCCTCAACTGGCATGTACCGGCGGAATTCACTGTCCAAATGAAACAAAGCACTCTGGGGGCAGTGCTCTAAAGGTCAACGTGAAGAAATGCAAAAAGGTGGGTATAAAGGACAGGAGTAAGAATGACTCCCGTGCAGAGTTTATTGAGCAGTTTCGCTTTGTGCTATCCATTGTGCTTCATTTGGTATGGACCGGTGGAATCCAACTGTCCATTAAAACAAAGCTTTGCGAAGACTTTTGATCATGCTGACGTAATGTGACTTCTGCCCAGCGCTCTAAATGTCAACGTGAAGAAATGCAACAAGGCATGGCTACACAAAGCGAGTAACAATGGCTCTCTTGAGGGGCGGCTAGAGCAGTGTGGCGCTTGCGCTGCTTGGTGCGCTTCAACTGGCATGGACCGGGAGAATCCGACTCTCCAAATAAATCAATGCATTTTGAGGGCCGTTGACCATGCTGACGCAATGTGATTTCTGCCCAGGTCTGTAAATGTCAACGTGAAGAAATGAAAAAAAGGCGTGGTTAAACGACAGGAGTAACTATGACACCCTTTAGGTGCGGCTAGCGCAGTACAGCTCTTGCGCGGTCTGGTGCGAATGAACTGGCATGGACTGACAGAATCCACTGTCCAAATAAAACAAACCATTCTGGGGGCCGTTGAGCATGCTGACGCAGTGTGATTTCTACACAGTGCTCTAAATGTCGAAGTGAAAAAATGAAAAAAAAGCGTGGATAAAAGACAGGAGTAAGAATGACTCCCTTGCAGTGTGGATTGAGCTGTGCCGCTTTGCACTTTCCGTTGCGCTTCAACTGGTATGGACCGGGAGAATCTGACTGTCCATTGAAAACAAAGCATTGCGAGGACTTTTGACCATGCTGATGCAATGTGATCTCTGCCCAGTCCCCTATATGTCAACTTGATAAAATCAACAAGGCGTGGGTAAACGAAGAGACTAACAATGACTCCCATGAGGTGCGACTAGAGCAGCACGGCTCTGCACTGTCTGGTGTGGCTTACCTGGCATGCACCGGGGGAATCTCACTGTGCACTTAAAACAAATGATTGTGAAGGCTGTTGCCGATGCTGACACAATGTGATTTCTGCCCAGTGCTATTTAATGTCAACGTGAAGAAATGCAAGAAGGTGTGTGTAAGCTATGAGAGTAACAATGACTCCCTTGAGGTGCGACTGGAACAGTGCAGCTTTTGCACAGTCTGCTGCACTCCAGCTGGCATAGATCGGGGGAAGCCGACTGTCCATTTAAAACAAATGATTGCGAGGGCCGTCGACCATGCTGACGCAATGTGATTTCTGCCCAGTGCTCTAAACGTGAACCTGAAGTAAATAAAAAAAGGCATGGATAAACTACAGGAGTCACAATGACTCCCTTGTGGTGCGGCTATCGCAGTGCGGCTCTTGCGTGGTCTTGTGTGCCTCAACTGGCATGGACCGGCGGAATCATCATCAGCATCAGCCTGGTTACGCCTACTGCAGGGCAAAGGCCTCTCCCGTACATCTCCAACAACCCCGATCATGTACTATGTGTGGCCATGTCGTCCCTGCAAACTTCTTAATCTCATGCGCCCGCCTAACTTTCTGCCGCCCTCTGCTAAGCTTCCCTTCCCTTGGAATCCATTCCGTAACCCTTAATGACCATCGGTTATCTTCCCTCCTCATTTCGTATCCTGCCCATGCCCATTTCTTTTTCTTGATTTCAACTAAGATGTCATTAACTCGCGTTTGTTCCCTCACCCAATCTGCTCTTTTCTTATCCTTTAACGTTACACCTATCATTCTTCTTTCCATAGCTCGTTGTGTCGTCCTCAATATGAGCAGAACCCTTTTCGTAAGCCTCAAGGTTTCTGCCCGATAGGTGAGTGCTGGTAAGACACAGGTATTATATACTTTCCTCTTGAGGGGAAAACGGCAACCTGCTATTCATCATCTGAGAATGCCTGCCAAACGCACCCCAGCCCATTCTTGTTCTTCTGAATATTTCTGTCTTATGATCCGCATCCGCTGTCACTACCTGACCTAAGTTGGTGTATTCCCTTACGACTTCCAGTGCCTCGCTGCCTATTGTAAATTGCGGTTTTCTTCGGAGACTGTTAAGCATTACTTTAGTTTCCTGCAGATTAATTTTTAGACCCACTCTTCTGCTTTGCCTATCCAGGTCACTGAACATGCATTGCAATTGGTCCACTTAGGTACTAAGCAAGGCAATGTCATCAGCGAATCGCGAGTTACCAAGCTATTCTCGATTAACTTTTATCCCCAATTCTTCCCAATCCATGTCTCTGAATTCCTCCAGTAAAATAAAATGCCCAAATAAAACAAAGCATTTTGGGGGCCGTTGACCGTGCTGACGCAGTGTGATTTCTGCACAGTGCTCTAAATGTCAAAGTGAAAAAATGAAAAAAAAGCGTGGATAAAAGACAGGAGTAAGAATGACTCCCTTGCAGTGTGGATTGAGCTGTGCCGCTTTGCACTTTCCGTTGCGCTTCAACTGGTATGGACCGGGAGAATCTGACTGTCCATTTAAAACAAAGCATTGCGAGGACTTTTGACCATGCTGATGCAATGTGATCTCTGCCCAGTCCCCTATATGTCAACTTGATAAAATGCGACAAGGCGTGGGTAAACGAAGAGACTAACTATGACTCCCATGCGGTGCGACTAGAGCAGCACGGCTTTGCACTGTCTGGTGTGGTTTACCTGGCATGCACCGGGGGAATCTCACTGTGCAATTAAAACAAATAATTGTGAAGGCTGTTGCCGATGCTGACACAATGTGATTTCTGCCCACTGCTATTTAATGTCAACGTGAAGAAATGCAAGAAGGTGTGTAAGCGGTGAGAGTAACAATGACTCCCTTGAGGTTCGCCTAGAGCAGTGCGGCTCTTGCGCAGTCTGCTGCACTCCAACTCGCATAGATCGGGGGAATCCGACTGTCAATTTATAACAAATGATTGCGAGGGCCGTTCACCATGCTTACGCAATGTGATTTCTGCCCAGTGCTCTAAACGTCAAAGTGAAGTAATTAAAAAAAAGGACGGATAAACGACAGGAGTAACCATGACTCCCTTGTGGAGCGGCTATCGCAGTGCGGCTCTTGCGTGGTCTTGTGTGCCTCAACTGGCATGGACCGGCGGAATGAGCATCAGCCTGGTTACGCCTACTGCAGGGCAAAGGCCTCTCCCATACATCTCCAACAACCCCGATCATGTACTAAGTGTGGCCATGTCGTCCCTGCAAACTTCTTAATCTCATGCGCCCGCCTAACTTTCTGCCGCCCTCTGCTAAGCTCCCCTTCCCTTGGAATCCATTCCGTAACCCTTAATGACCATTGGTTATCTTCCCTCCTCATTTCGTGTCCTGCCCATGCCCATTTCTTTTTCTTGATTTCAACTTTTTTCATCTTTCTTTCAACATTTTGGCTGCAGCGGTGGAGCGCATCGTGCACGAGAGCCTGAACGGTCTTCTGTTTTACAGGGAAACCTGATGTTTGATCTGCGCGCCTCGAGACTACCTGGCTGCCTGTGCTGCCACCTTTCCTGAAAATCCGCTAAACGCGACCAGATAACACGGCCAGTTCAGCGGGGGGCGTCTCGCGTCATTTTGGCTGCAGCGGTGGAGCGCATCGTGCACGAGAGCCTGAACGGTCTTCTGTTTTACAGGTACTGCTGCAGACCACTTGGCAGGACGTCGTGGCCTGTGTTGTAGCAGCCCTAGAGGATTATCTTCGGTGTTTCTACCTTTGAAGGACATTCCTGCCTTTCATCAACAGGGAAACCTGATGTTTGATCTGCGCGCCTCGAGACTACCTGGCTGCCTGTGCTGCCACCTTTCCTGAAAATCCGCTAAACGCGACCAGATAACACGGCCAGTTCAGCGGGGGGCGTCTCGCGTCATTTTGGCTGCAGCGGTGGAGCGCATCGTGCACGAGAGCCTGAACGGTCTTCTGTTTTACAGGTTGGTCTATCTCTGTAATTTGAACCTTCCTATTTTTGCGCTCCGCTGCTGCCGCTGCCAAACTGCTTGTCTGTGTTTGCTGCCAAACTGATTGTCTGCGTTGATTCTTAATGCGTTTTAGCCACTGTAGCTCCACCATTTCTTACATGTGCTGGTGATTGTGGTTTTACGTAAAAGCTGCCTACAATGTCCCGATGTTGCACGTGCCGTTTACTTATCGGCGAGCATGACTCGGTTCTGACGTGCTCCGACTGCGGATTTATTTTTCATATTGGTCAGTGTTCGGGCGTGAATGAGGCTAAACGAGGAGCCTTCAAGAAAAATTGGAAGTGTGAGACATGTCAAGGGAAGGGAAGCAAAAGTGTTGCGCCTGTACAGGGTCAGGTTAAAGATCCGGAAATCATGGTGAAGCTGGTAGAATTGGATAAGAAGCTTAATTTGCTTTTGGAGTTGCCAAGTAAAGTAAGTGGCATTGAGCAATCTATCCAAATGCTGTCTGACCAATTTGATGAAATTAAGAGACGTCTGGACTGTCACGAAAAAGACATCAACAATGTAAAGCGTAGGGTGGAAAAGATGGAAGGGGCTCGAGACCCTGAGGACCTTAGTAAACTTAAGGATGGCATTGACGCTCTTGAATGGCACAGCAGGCGCCTGAACCTTGAAATTCATGAAGTTCCTGAGACTGAGGGTGAGAACTTGTTATCCCTGGTGAACGAAATAGCACAACAACTTAACATCGAATGTCTATCGGAGCAGGACGTTGTGGCTATACACAGGCTGCCAGCTAGGTCGGGCAGGACCCGTGGCATAATTGTGCGCTTCGCGCGTCAGGAACTGCGAAATGCCTGGCTTGCTAAGAAACGATCACTTAGAGATAGTTCCATGAAAGTTTTTATTGCCGAGAACATGACAACTCGATCTCGAAAGCTTCTGGCTGCCGCTAAGGAATGGGCAAAACATTCCGGGTATAAGTATGCATGGCACGCGAATGGGCATGTGCTTGTACGCAAAGAAAATGGTGCCCAGGCTGTAGTCATTAAGCACGAGGATGAGCTTTCGACTCTTATTTAGTATTCCTTGCTAATGTTCCTTGCTGTTGATCTTATTTCTTTTTCAGCACCATGAATCACTTAGGGTCGGTTTCTAAACAAGAATGGTTTGCCCACATAGAAGCTGAACAAAAGGGAATTAGTTGTGTTCATATTAACGCTCAATCCGTTTCTAGCAAAATAGAAGAACTGGAAAGCTTTTTTGTGGGGATAGATAAGCTGTGTGACGTTGTTATGATAAGCGAAACCTGGTATACGAATGACAGTCACATTTTAGAACTTCCGCACATGAAAACATTTTACCTTAATAGGTTAACAAGACGCGGGGGTGGTGTGTGCCTATTGATGTCTGACCTTATACCTTGTGATATACTTCCTAATTTTTCGCGTACAACGAGTGATTACGAAGTGCTATGTGTTCATTCAGAGAAAGACCTTTTTGCTGTATGCTACCGCCCTCCTGATGGTGTTCTTGCCCATTTTCTTGAATTTTTTGATGATCTGTTATCTTTTGCTAATGAAAACCGCCTAAACATAATTATTGGAGGAGATTTTAATGTTAACATTGGCGCGGATACAGTACGCCGGTCCGATTTTGAAAGGGTATTCATTTCAAATGGTTGTTTAAATACAATTCACTCCAGCACTAGAGTAACAGAAAATACGGAAACTACGCTTGATTTGTTTATAACGAATTACTCACCTCAGTGTATCGTAAGTGCTGTTTTGAGTAGTGCTATAAGTGACCATATGCCTATTTGCATGTTTGTCAAAACTAGAACAGCTAGCACCTCGCACAGAGACACAAGCGGAACCTTCCAGAAAGTAACCGAGGATACCCTAACATCTTTTCAAACAGAGCTGAAGCAGATTAACTGGGATGACGTTTTGCAGGAACATGATGCTGAATCAGCGTACAATATTTTTCTTAGCAGGTTTGTTACCGTGTATAAAAAGCATTTTGTTTACAAAGTTAACAGGAGAAAAAAATGCCTCAGAAAGCCATGGTTAACGAATGCTCTTTGTAAAAGAATGAAGAAGCGTGACAAACTATATGCTAAATTCATCAAAACCCGAGAGCCTCTGGATTTAAAAACATTTAAAATGTTTCGTAACAAATTAAGCAAAGAGCTACGAAAAGCACGTGATGCTTATTTTCTGCAGATGTTTTCGTCTTGTATGAATGACTCAAAGAAACTATGGAATAGACTAAATGCTCTTATGAACAGAAATCAGAGGAGTGATCCAATTGAACAAATTAGTTTAAACGGTAGATTACTGGTAAAGGAGGATTTGGCAAACGCTTTCAATGATTATTTTGTACACAGAGACGTTGACCTCAATCATCCCATGCCGCACTATGTGCACATTACTCCGAATGCAAACACAATATTTTTTCAGCCACTCATGCCTTCGGATGTATGTTCTGTGTACCTAAGACTCAAGACATCTCGCAGCTGCGATGCCGATGGTCTTCAGATTCTACCTATAAAATTTGTTATATATGATATTGCCCCTATTTTGACACATATTTATAATTTGTGCATTTCCACAGGCGTATTTCCAGAAAATATGAAGGTTGCTAAGGTAGTAGTATTATTTAAAAAGGGTAATAAATTGGATATAAAAAATTATCGCCCGATCTCGATCCTCCCTGTTTTTTCAAAAGGTCTTGAAAAAATTATTCTAAGTCAGTTGTCTTCGTTCTGTGAAAAATACAAGATAATTTCAAATGCTCAATACGGTTTCCGTAAATACAGGTCGACGGAATTAGCTCTTCTCGATCAAAAGGAATTTATATTGCAGAATTTCGAACATAAGCTATTAACAATAGGCATATTTGTCGACTTTACACAGGCGTTTGATCATATTATTCACAACATTTTATTCTACAAACTAGAGAAATATGGGATTAGAGGCATTCCACTTCAATTATTAAAATCTTATCTTAATAACAGACGCCAGTTTGTTTCTGTAGGCCACAATACATCGGTAACCAAAGAAATACTTTGTGGCGTCCCACAGGGTAGCATTTTGGGCCCGTTGCTGTTTAACTTATATGCTAACGATATTACTTCCATCTACGAAAAGGCGAAATTTATCATTTACGCGGATGATACAAGTGTTTTCATCTCGTCCGGTTCTTGTACCAATTTAATTAGTATGGCAAATGAATTCTTGCGCAGCCTATCCTATTGGTCCACTGAGAACTGTCTAAAAGTAAATACGGCGAAAACAAAGGCCGTAATTTTTCATACCAAAGGCATGAGTCTTCTTCCGTCAGATCTAACATTAGCGTATAGATCCACAAATATAGAACTCACTCTTTCTGCAAAGGTGTTAGGGGTACACTTCACGAGTACCATGCAATGGGACGACCATGTAAGCTTTGTACTCCAAAAACTTAGCCGCATAACAGGTGTCTTAAATCGCTACAGATATACTTTACCCGTCTCTGTAAAATTATTAATTTATAATGCCTTATTCGTGTCTCACATACATTATGGGCATCTTGTATGGGGCACCACAACTGAATGTAACTTGAGTAAATTATTTCGTATGCAGAAGAAAATAATACGTGTCATCGCTAATGTACCGTTTGCCGCCCATACTGAAAACCTGTTCAAGAAATACAACATTGCGACAGCCCATAAAATCTATAACTGCAGACTATTACGCGAGTATTACTTTAATACCAAACGTAACAATACTTGTAGAACTTGCAAATCTATCCGTCAATTCATACCGTTATTCCATTCGTACACCTGAAGTCTGGAAGGTTCCGCGCTCTAGAACTAACTATGGTTGTCAAATGCTGTGTAATAACCTTCCAAGATTACTGAATTTATACGACAGAGCAGGCTTCAATTTACAGGATTTATCACTGTCAGAATTTAAAACTCTATTGCTTTCACTTCAGAGCATGTTTGTTAGTGATTAGTAATGTGTGTTATGTTCCTCTTTTTTTGTCTGTTACCAAGTGTATATCATTTATTTATTTCAATGCCGCAGTGTGTTTGGCATTGTTATTGTGGAAACATTTCACTGTTATTTCATATATTATATGATTGCAATGTTTTATGGCCACTAGATAAATGTAATTTATATGGCGCTTGATGTGTAACCCCATGGAGCCATAGTGTACCTAAGGGGGTGAGGTTACCTCAAGCCGCGTCTGTGCGGCTTTTTTCCCTCATCCACCTCCATTTACCACTCCTCTGTACATGTGTGTGTGTAAATGGAAATCAATAAATCAAATCAAATCAAACTAAGACATCATTAACTCGCGTTTGTTCCCTCACCCAATCTGCTCTTTTCTTATCCTTTAACATTACACCTATCATTCTTCTTTCCATAGCTCGTTGCGTCGTCCTCAATTGTGAGCAGAACCATTTTCGTAAGCCTCCAGGTTTCTGCCCTATAGTTGAGTACTGGTAAGACACAGGTATTATATACTTTCCTCTTGAGGGGATAATGGCAACCTGCTAATCATCATCTGAGAATGCCTGCCAAACACACCCCAGCCCATTCTTGTTCTTCTGAATATTTCTGTCTCATGATCCGCATCCGCTGTCACTACCTGCCCTAAGTTGATGTATTCCCTTACGACTTCTAGTGCCTCGCTGCCAATTGTAAATTGCTGTTTTCTTCCGAGACTGTTAAGCATTACTTTAGTTTCCTGCTGATTAATTTTTAGACCCACTCTTCTGCTTTGCCTATCCAGGTCAGTGAACATGCATTGCAATTGGTCCCCTGAGGTACTGAGGAAGGCAATGTCATCAGCGAATCGCGAGTTACTAAGCTATTCTCGATTAACTTTTATCCCCAATTCTTCCCAATCCATGTCTCTGAATACCTCCTGTAAAATAAAATGCCCAAATAAAACAAAGCATTTTGGGGGCCGTTGACCGTGCTGACGCAGTGTGATTTCTGCCCAGTCCCCTATATGTCAACTTGATAAAATGCAACAAGGCGTGGGTAAACGAAGAGACTAACAATGACTCCCATGAGGTGCGACTAGAGCAGCACGGTTCTGCACTGTCTGGTGTGGTTTACCTGGCATGCACCGCGGGAATCTCACTGTGCACTTAAAACAAATGATTGTGAAGGCTGTTGCCGATGCTGACACTATGTGATTTCTGCCCAGTGATATTTAATGTCAACGTGAAGAAATGCAAGAAGGTGTGCATAAGCGAAGAGAGTAACAATGACTCCCTCGTGGTGCGACTAGAGCAGTGCGGCTCTTGCGCAGTCTGCTGCACTCCAACTGGCATAGATCGGGGGAATCCGACTGTCCATTTAAAACAAATGATTCGAGGGCCGTTCACCATGCTGACGCAATGTGATTTCTGCCTAGTGCTCTAAACGGCAAAGTGATGAAATAAAGAAATGCCTGGATAAAGGACAGGTGTAAGAGTGACTCCTGTGAGGTGCGGCTGGAGCAGTGCGCTCTTGCACGGTATGGTACGCCTCAACTGGCATGGACCGGCGGAATTCACTGTCCAAATGAAACAAAGCATTCTGGGGGCCAGTGCTCTAAAGGTCAACGTGAAGAAATGCAAAAAGGTGGGTATAAAGGACAGGAGTAAGAATGACTCCCGTGCAGAGTTTATTGAGCAGTTTCGCTTTGTGCTATCCATTGTGCTTCATTTGGTATGGACCGGTGGAATCCAGCTGTCCATTAAAACAAAGCTTTGCGAAGACTTTTGATCATGCTGACGTAATGTGACTTCTGCCCAGCGCTTTAAATGTCAACGTGAAGAAATGCAACAAGGCATGGCTACACAAAGCGAGTAACAATGGCTCTCTTGAGGGGCGGCTAGAGCAGTGTGGCGCTTGCGCTGCTTGGTGCGCTTCAACTGGCATGGACCGGGAGAATCCGACTCTCCAAATAAAACAATGCATTTTGAGGGCCGTTGACCATGCTGACGCAATGTGATTTCTGCCCAGGTCTGTAAATGTCAACGTGAAGAAATGAAAAAAAGGCGTGGTTAAACGACAGGAGTAACTATGACACCCTTTAGGTGCGGCTAGCGCAGTACAGCTCTTGCGCGGTCTGGTGCGAATGAACTGGCATGGACTGATAGAATCCACTGTCCAAATAAAACAAACCATTCTGGGGGCCGTTGAGCATGCTGACGCAGTGTGATTTCTGCACAGTGCTCTAAATGTCGAAGTGAAAAAATGAAAAAAAAAAGCGTGGATAAAAGACAGGAGTAAGAATGACTCCCTTGCAGTGTGGATTGAGCTGTGCCGCTTTGCACTTTCCGTTGCGCTTCAACTGGTATGGACCGGGAGAATCTGACTGTCCATTGAAAACAAAGCATTGCGAGGACTTTTGACCATGCTGATGCAATGTGATCTCTTCCCAGTCCCCTATATGTCAACTTGATAAAATCAACAAGGCGTGGGTAAACGAAGAGACTAACAATGACTCCCATGAGGGGCGACTAGAGCAGCACGGCTCTGCACTGTCTGGTGTGGCTTACCTGGCATGCAACGGGGGAATCTCACTGTGCACTTAAAACAAATGATTGTGAAGGCTGTTGCCGATGCTGACACAATGTGATTTCTGCCCAGTGCTATTTAATGTCAACGTGAAGAAATGCAAGAAGGTGTGCGTAAGCTATGAGAGTAACAATGACTCCCTTGAGGTGCGACTAGAACAGTGCAGCTTTTGCACAGTCTGCTGCACTCCAGCTGGCATAGATCGGGGGAATCCGACTGTCCATTTAAAACAAATGATTGCGAGGGCCGTCGACCATGCTGACGCAATGTGATTTCTGCCCAGTGCTCTAAACGTGAAACTGAAGTAAATAAAAAAATGCATGGATAAACTACAGGAGTCACAATGACTCCCTTGTGGTGCGGCTATCGCAGTGCGGCTCTTGCGTGGTCTTGTGTGCCTCAACTGGCATGGACCGGCGGAATCATCATCAGCATCAGCCTGGTTACGCCTACTGCAGGGCAAAGGCCTCTCCCGTACATCTCCAACAACCCCGATCATGTACTATGTGTGGCCATGTCGTCCCTGCAAACTTCTTAATCTCATGCGCCCGCCTAACTTTCTGCCGCCCTCTGCTAAGCTTCCCTTCCCTTGGAATCCATTCCGTAACCCTTAATGACCATCGGTTATCTTCCCTCCTCATTTCGTATCCTGCCCATGCCCATTTCTTTTTCTTGATTTCAACTAAGATGTCATTAACTCGCGTTTGTTCCCTCACCCAATCTGCTCTTTTCTTATCCTTTAACGTTACACCTATCATTCTTCTTTCCATAGCTCGTTGCGTCGTCCTCAATTTGAGTAGAACCCATTTCGTAAGCCTCCAGGTTTCTGCCCCATAGGTGAGTACTGGTAAGACACAGGTATTATATACTTTCCTCTTGAGGGGATAATGGCAACCTGCTAATCATCATCTGAGAATGCCTGCCAAACGCACCCCAGCCCATTCTTGTTCATCTGAATATTTCTGTCTCATGATCCGCATCCGCTGTCACTACCTGCCCTAAGTTGATGTAATCCCTTACGACTTCTAGTGCCTCGCTGCCAATTGTAAATTGCTGTTTTCTTCCCAGACTGTTAAGCATTACTTTGTTTCCTGCAGATTAATTTTTAGACCCACTCTTCTGCTTTGCCTATCCAGGTCAGTGAACATGCATTGCAATTGGTCCCCTGAGGTACTAAGGAAGGCAATGTCATCAGCGAATCGCGAGTTACTAAGCTATTCTCGATTAACTTTTATCCCCAAATCTTCCCAATCCATGTCTCTGAATACCTCCTGTAAAATAAAATGCCCAAATAAAACAAAGCATTTTGGGGGCCGTTGACCATGCTGACGCAATGTGATTTCTGCCCAGGTCTGTAAATGTCAACGTGCAGAAATGAAAAAAAGGCGTGGTTAAACGACAGGAGTAAGAATGACTCCCTTGCAGTGTGGATTCAGGAGTGGCGCTTTATGCTATCTGTTGTGCATCAACTGGCATGGACCGGGGGAATCCGACTGTCCATTTAAAACAAAGCATTGCGGGGACTTTTGACCATACTGACGCAATGTGATTTCTGCCCAGTCCCCTATATGTCAACTTGATAAAATCAACAAGGCGTGGGTAAATGAAGAGACTAACAATGACTCCCATGAGGTGCGACTAGAGCAGCACAGCTTTGCACTGTCTGGTGTGGTTTACCTGTCATGCACCGGGGGAATCTCACTGTGCACTTAAAACAAATGATTGTGAAGGCTGTTGCCGATGCTGACACAATGTGATTTCTGCTCAGTGCTATTTAATGTCAACGTGAAGAAATGCAAGAAGGTGTGTATGCGATGAGAGTAACAATGACTCCCTCGAGGTGCGACTAGAGCAGTGCGGCTCTTGCGCAGTCTGCTGCACTCCAACTGGCATAGATCGGGGGGAATCCGACTGTCCATTTAAAACAAATGATTACGCGGGCCGTTCACCATGCTGACGCAATGTGATTTCTGCCTAGTGCTCTAAACGGCAAAGAGATGAAATAAAGAAATGCCTGGATAAAGGACAGGTGTAAGAGTGACTCCTGTGAGGTGCGGCTGGAGCAGTGCAGCTCTTGCGCGGTATGGTACGCCTCAACTGGCATGGACGGGCGGAATTCACTGTCCAAATGAAACAAAGCATTCTGGGAGCCAGTGCTCTAAATGTCAACGTGAAGAAATGCAAAAAGGTGGGTATAAAGGACAGGAGTAAGAATGACTCCCGTGCAGAGTTTATTGAGCAGTTTCGCTTTGTGCTATCCATTGTGCTTCATTTGGTATGGACCGGTGGAATCCAACTGTCCATTAAAACAAAGCTTTGCGAAGACTTTTGATCATGCTGACGTAATGTGACTTCTGCCCAGCGCCCTAAATGTCAACGTGAAGAAATGCAACAAGGCATGGCTACACAAAGCGAGTAACAATGGCTCTCTTAAGGTGCGTCTAGAGCAGTGTGGCGCTTGCGCTGCCTGGTGCGCTTCAACTGGCATGGACCGGGAGAATCCAACTCTCGAAATAAAACAATGCATTTTGAGGGCCGTTGACCATGCTGACGCAATGTGATTTCTGCCCAGGTCTGTAAATGTCAACGTGCAGAAATGAAAAAAAAGGCGTGGTTAAAGGACAGGAGTAAGAATGACTCTCTTGCAGTGTGGATTCAGGAGTGGCGCTTTATGCTATCTGTTGTGCTTCAACTGGCATGGACCGGCTGAAACTGACTGTCCACTTAAAACAAAGCATTGCAAGGACTTTTGACGATGCTGACGCAATGTGATTTGTGCCCAGGGCTCTAAATGTCAATGTGAGGAAATGGAACAAAGCGTGGGTGAAGGACGTTAGTAACAATGACTCCCTTGAGGTGCGGCTAGAACAGTGCTGCTTTGCACTGTCTGGTGTGGTTCAACTGGAATGCACAGGGGGAATCTTACTGTGCTTTTAAAAGATATAATTGCGAGGGCGGTTGACCATTTTTATGCAAGGTGATTTGTGCCCAGTGCCCTAAATGTCAACCTGAAGAAATAGAACAAGGCGTGGGGGAGCTAAGTTAGTAACAATGACTCCCTTGAGCTGCGGCTAGAGCAGTGCGGCTCTAGTGCTGCCTGGTGCGCTTCAACTGGGATAGATCGGGGTAATCCGACTGTCCATTTAAAACAAATGATTGCGAGGGCCGTTGACCATGCTGACGCAATTTGATTTCTGCCTAGTGCTTTAAACGTGAAATAAATAAATTAAGGAAAGGGCTGGATAAACGACAGGAGTAACTATGACACCCTTTAGGTGCGGCTAGCGCAGTGCAGCTCTTGCGCGGTCTGGTGCGAATGAACTGGCATGGACTGACAGAATCCACTGTCCAAATAAAACAAACCATTCTGGGGGCCGTTGAGCATGCTGACGCAGTGTGATTTCTGCACAGTGCTCTAAATGTCGAAGTGAAAAAATGAAAAAAAAAGCGTGGATAAAAGACAGGAGTAAGAATGACTCCCTTGCAGTGTGGATTCAGCTGTGCCGCTTTGCACTTTCCGTTGCGCTTCAACTGGTATGGACCGGGAGAATCTGACTGTCCATTTAAAACAAAGCATTGCGAGGACTTTTGACCATGCTGATGCAATGTGATCTCTGCCCAGTCCCCTATATGTCAACTTGATAAAATCAACAAGGCGAGGGTAAACGAAGAGACTAACAATGACTCCCATGAGGTGCGACTAGAGCAGCACGGCTCTGCACTGTCTGGTGTGGCTTACCTGGCATGCACCGGGGGAATCTCACTGTGCACCTAAAACAAATGATTGTGAAGGCTGTTGCCGATGCTGACACAATGTGATTTCTGCCCAGTGCTCTAAACGTCAAACTGAAGTAATTAAAAAAAGGCATGGATAAACTACAGGAGTAACCATGACTCCCTTGTGGAGCGGCTATCGCAGTGCGGCTCTTGCGTGGTCTTGTGTGCCTCAACTGGCATGAACCGGCGCAATCATCATCAGCATCAGCCTGGTTACGCCTACTGCACGGCAAAGGCCTCTCCCATACATCTCCAACAACCCCGATCATGTACTATGTGTGGCCATGTCGTCCCTGCAAACTTCTTAATCTCATGCGCCCGCCTAACTTTCTGCCGCCCTCTGCTAAGCTTCCCTTCCCTTGGAATCCATTCCGTAACCCTCAATGACCATCGGTTATCTTCCCTCCTCATTGCGTATCCTGCCCATGCCCATTTCTTTTTCTTGATTTCAACTAAGATGTCATTAACTCGCGTTTGTTCCCTCACCCAATCTGCTCTTTTCTTATCCTTGAACGTTACACCAATCATTCTTCTTTCCATAGCTCGTTGCGTCGTCCTCAAATTGAGCAGAACCCTTTTCGTAAGCCTCCAGGTTTTTGCCCCATAGGTGAGTACTGGTAAGACACAGGTATTATATACTTTCCTCTTGAGGGGATTATGGCAACCTGCTAATCATCATCTGAGAATGCCTGCCAAACGCACCCCAGCCCATTCTTGTTCTTCTGAATATTTCTGTCTCATGATCCGCATCCGCTGTCACTACCTGCCCTAAGTTGATGTATTCCCTTACGACTTCCAGTGCCTCGCTGCCAATTGTAAATTGCTGTTTTCTTCCGAGACTGTTAAGCATTACTTTAGTTTCCTGCAGATTACTTTTTAGACCCACTCTTCTGCTTTGTCTCTCCAGGTCAGTGAACATGCATTGCAATTGGTCCCCTGAGGTACTAATGAAGGCAATGTCATCAGCGAATCGCGAGTTACTAAGCTATTCTCGATTAACTTTTATCCCCAATTCTTCCCAATCCATGTCTCTGAATACCTCCTGTAAAATAAAATGCCCAAATAAAACAAAGCATTTTGGGGGCCGTTGACCATGCTGACGCAGTGTGATTTCTGCACAGTGCTCTAAATGTCAACGTGACAAAATGAAAAAAAGCGTGGATAAACGACATGAGTAATGACTCCCTAGCAGTGTGCATTCAGCTGTGCCGCTTTGCACTTTCCGTTGTGCTTCAACTGGTATAGACCGGGGGAATCCTGCTGTCCATTTAAAACAAAGCATTGCGGGGACTTTTGACCATGCTGACGCAATGTGATTTCTGCCCAGTCCCCTATATGTCAACTTGATAAAATGCGACAAGGCGTGGGTAAACGAAGAGACTAACTATGACTCCCATGAGGTGCGACTAGAGCAGCACGGCTTTGCACTGTCTGGTGTGGTTTACCTGGCATGCACCGGGGGAATCTCACTGTGCAAATAAAACAAATAATTGTGAAGGCTGTTGCCGATGCTGACACAATGTGATTTCTGCCCATTGCTATTTAATGCTATTTAATGTCAACGTGAAGAAATGCAAGAAGGTGTGTGTAAGCGGTGAGAGTAACAATGACTCCCTTGAGGTGCGCCTAGAGCAGTGCGGCTCTTGCGCAGTCTGCTGCACTCCAACTGGCATAGATCGGGGGAATCCGACTGCCAATTTATAACAAATGATTGCGAGGGCCGTTCACCATGCTTACGCAATGTGATTTCTGCCCAGTGCTCTAAACGTCAAAGTGAAGTAATTAAAAAAAGGACGGATAAACGACAGGAGTAACCATGACTCCCTTGTGGAGCGGCTATCGCAGTGCGGCTCTTGCGTGGTCTTGTGTGCCTCAACTGGCATGGACCGGCGGAATCAGCATCAGCCTGGTTACGCCTACTGCAGGGCAAAGGCCTCTCCCATACATCTCCAACAACCCCGATCATGTACTAAGTGTGGCCATGTCGTCCCTGCAAACTTCTTAATCTCATGCGCCCGCCTAACTTTCTGCCGCCCTCTGCTAAGCTCCCCTTCCCTTGGAATCCATTCCGTAACCCTTAATGACCATTGGTTATCTTCCCTCCTCAATTCGTGTCCTGCCCATGCCCATTTCTTTTTCTTGATTTCAACTAAGACATCATTAACTCGCGTTTGTTCCCTCACCCAATCTGCTCTTTTCTTATCCTTTAACATTACACCTATCATTCTTCTTTCCATAGCTCGTTGCGTCGTCCTCAATTTGAGCAGAACCATTTTCGTAAGCCTCCAGGTTTCTGCCCCATAGTTGAGTACTGGTAAGACACAGGTATTATATACTTTCCTCTTGAGGGGATAATGGCAACCTGCTAATCATCATCTGAGAATGCCTGCCAAACACACCCCAGCCCATTCTTGTTCTTCTGAATATTTCTGTCTCATGATCCGCATCCGCTGTCACTACCTGCCCTAAGTTGATGTATTCCCTTACGACTTCTAGTGCCTCGCTGCCAATTGTAAATTGCTGTTTTCTTCCGAGACTGTTAAGCATTACTTTAGTTTCCTGCTGATTAATTTTTAGACCCACTCTTCTGCTTTGCCTATCCAGCTCAGTGAACATGCATTGCAATTGGTCCCCTGAGGTACTGAGGAAGGCAATGTCATCAGCGAATCGCGAGTTACTAAGCTATTCTCGATTAACTTTTATCCCCAATTCTTCCCAATCCATGTCTCTGAATACCTCCTGTAAAATAAAATGCCCAAATAAAACAAAGCATTTTGGGGGCCGTTGACCGTGCTGACGCAGTGTGATTTCTGCCCAGTCCTCTATATGTCAACTTGATAAAATGCAACAAGGCGTGGGTAAACGAAGAGACTAACAATGACTCCCACGAGGTGCGACTAGAGCAGCACGGTTCTGCACTGTCTGGTGTGGTTTACCTGGCATGCACCGCGGGAATCTCACTGTGCACTTAAAACAAATGATTGTGAAGGCTGTTGCCGATGCTGACACTATGTGATTTCTGCCCAGTGCTATTTAATGTCAACGTGAAGAAATGCTGGAAGGTGTGCGTAAGCGAAGAGAGTAACAATGACTCCCTCGAGGTGCGACTAGAGCAGTGCGGCTCTTGCGCAGTCTGCTGCACTCCAACTGGCATAGATCGGGGGAATTCGACTGTCCATTTAAAACAAATGATTCGAGGGCCGTTCACCATGCTGACGCAATGTGATTTCTGCCTAGTGCTCTAAACGGCAAAGTGATGAAATAAAGAAATGCCTGGATAAAGGACAGGTGTAAGAGTGACTCCTGTGAGGTGCGGCTGGAGCAGTGCAGCTCTTGCACGGTATGGTACGCCTCAACTGGCATGTACCGGCGGAATTCACTGTCCAAATGAAACAAAGCACTCTGGGGGCAGTGCTCTAAAGGTCAACGTGAAGAAATGCAAAAAGGTGGGTATAAAGGACAGGAGTAAGAATGACTCCCGTGCAGAGTTTATTGAGCAGTTTCGCTTTGTGTTATCCATTGTGCTTCATTTGGTATGGACAGGTGGAATCCAACTGTCCATTAAAACAAAGCTTTGCGAAGACTTTTGATCATGCTGACGTAATGTGACTTCTGCCCAGCGCTCTAAATGTCAACGTGAAGAAATGCAACAAGGCATGGCTACACAAAGCGAGTAACAATGGCTCTCTTGAGGGGCGGCTAGAGCAGTGTGGCGCTTGCGCTGCTTGGTGCGCTTCAACGGGCATGGACCGGGAGAATCCGACTCTCCAAATAAATCAATGCATTTTGAGGGCCGTTGACCATGCTGACGCAATGTGATTTCTGCCCAGGTCTGTAAATGTCAACGTGAAGAAATGAAAAAAAGGCGTGGTTAAACGACAGGAGTAACTATGACACCCTTTAGGTGCGGCTAGCGCACTACAGCTCTTGCGCGGTCTGGTGCGAATGAACTGGCATGGACTGACAGAATCCACTGTCCAAATAAAACAAACCATTCTGGGGGCCGTTGAGCATGCTGACACAGTGTGATTTCTGCACAGTGCTCTAAATGTCGAAGTGAAAAAATGAAAAAAAAAGCGTGGATAAAAGACAGGAGTAAGAATGACTCCCTTGCAGTGTGGATTGAGCTGTGCCGCTTTGCACTTTCCGTTGCGCTTCAACTGGTATGGACCGGGAGAATCTGACTGTCCATTGAAAACAAAGCATTGCGAGGACTTCTGACCATGCTGATGCAATGTGATCTCTGCCCAGTCCCCTATATGTCAACTTGATAAAATCAACAAGGCGTGGGTAAACGAAGAGACTAACAATGACTCCCATGAGGTGCGACTAGAGCAGCACGGCTCTGCACTGTCTGGTGTGGCTTACCTGGCATGCACCGGGGGAATCTCACTGTGCACTTAAAACAAATGATTGTGAAGGCTGTTGCCGATGCTGACACAATGTGATTTCTGCCCAGTGCTATTTAATGTCAACGTGAAGAAATGCAAGAAGGTGTGTGTAAGCTATGAGAGTAACAATGACTCCCTTGAGGTGCGACTAGAACAGTGCAGCTTTTGCACAGTCTGCTGCACTCCAGCTGGCATAGATCGGGGGAAGCCGACTGTCCATTTAAAACAAATGATTGCGAGGGCCGTCGACCATGCTGACGCAATGTGATTTCTGCCCAGTGCTCTAAACGTGAACCTGAAGTAAATAAAAAAAGGCATGGATAAACTACAGGAGTCACAATGACTCCCTTGTGGTGCGGCTATCGCAGTGCGGCTCTTGCGTGGTCTTGTGTGCCTCAACTGGCATGGACCGGCGGAATCATCATCAGCATCAGCCTGGTTACGCCTACTGCAGGGCAATGGCCTCTCCCGTACATCTCCAACAACCCCGATCATGTACTATGTGTGGCCATGTCGTCCCTGCAAACTTCTTAATCTCATGCGCCCGCCTAACTTTCTGCCGCCCTCTGCTAAGCTTCCCTTCCCTTGGAATCCATTCCGTAACCCTTAATGACCATCGGTTATCTTCCCTCCTCATTTCGTATCCTGCCCATGCCCATTTCTTTTTCTTGATTTCAACTAAGATGTCATTAACTTGCGTTTGTTCCCTCACCCAATCTGCTCTTTTCTTATCCTTTAACGTTACACCTATCATTCTTCTTTCCATAGCTCGTTGCGTCGTCCTCAATTTGAGCAGAACCATTTTCGTAAGCCTCCAGGTTTCTGCCCCATAGTTGAGTACTGGTAAGACACAGGTATTATATACTTTCCTCTGGAGGGGATAATGGCAACCTGCTAATCATCATCTGAGAATGCCTGCCAAACGCACCCCAGCCCATTCTTGTTCTTCTGAATATTTCTGTCTCATGATCCGCATCCGCTGTCACTACCTGCCCTAAGTTGATGTAATCCCTTACGACTTCTAGTGCCTCGCTGCCAATTGTAAATTGCTGTTTTCTTCCGAGACTGTTAAGCATTACTTTAGTTTCCTGCAGATTAATTTTTAGACCCACTCTTCTGCTTTGCCTATCCAGGTCAGTGAACATGCATTGCAATTGGTCCCCTGAGGTACTAAGGAAGGCAATGTCATCAGCGAATCGCGAGTTACTAAGCTATTCTCGATTAACTTTTATCCCCAAATCTTCCCAATTCATGTCTCTGAATACCTCCTGTAAAATAAAATGCCCAAATAAAACAAAGCATTTTGGGGGCCGTTGACCATGCTGACGCAATGTGATTTCTGCCCAGGTCTGTAAATGTCAACGTGCAGAAATGAAAAAAAGGCGTGGTTAAACGACAGGAGTAAGAATGACTCCCTTGCAGTGTGGATTCAGGAGTGGCGCTTTATGCTATCTGTTGTGCATCAACTGGCATGGACCGGGGGAATCCGACTGTCCATTTAAAACAAAGCATTGCGGGGACTTTTGACCATGCTGACGCAATGTGATTTCTGCCCAGTCCCCTATATGTCAACTTGATAAAATCAACAAGGCGTGGGTAAACGAAGAGACTAACAATGACTCCCATGAGGTGCGACTAGAGCAGCACAGCTTTGCACTGTCTGGTGTGGTTTACCTGTCATGCACCGGGGGAATCTCACTGTGCACTTAAAACAAATGATTGTGAAGGCTGTTGCCGATGCTGACACAATGTGATTTCTGCCCAGTGCTATTTAATGTCAACGTGAAGAAATGCAAGAAGGTGTGTATGCGATGAGAGTAACAATGACTCCCTCGAGGTGCGACTAGAGCAGTGCGGCTCTTGCGCAGTCTGCTGCACTCCAACTGGCATAGATCGGGGGAATCCGACTGTCCATTTAAAACAAATGATTACGCGGGCCGTTCACCATGCTGACGCAATGTGATTTCTGCCTAGTGCTCTAAACGGCAAAGTGATGAAATAAAGAAATGCCTGGATAAAGGACAGGTGTAAGAGTGACTCCTGTGAGGTGCGGCTGGAGCAGTGCAGGTCTTGCGCGGTATGGTACGCCTCAACTGGCATGGACGGGCGGAATTCACTGTCCAAATGAAACAAAGCATTCTGGGAGCCAGTGCTCTAAATGTCAACGTGAAGAAATGCAAAAAGGTGGGTATAAAGGACAGGAGTAATAATGACTCCCGTGCAGAGTTTATTGAGCAGTTTCGCTTTGTGCTATCCATTGTGCTTCATTTGGTATGGACCGGTGGAATCCAACTGTCCATTAAAACAAAGCTTTGCGAAGACTTTTGATCATGCTGACGTAATGTGACTTCTGCCCAGCGCTCTAAATGTCAACGTGAAGAAATGCAACAAGGCATGGCTACACAAAGCGAGTAACAATGGCTCTCTTGAGGGGCGGCTAGAGCAGTGTGGCGCTTGCGCTGCTTGGTGCGCTTCAACGGGCATGGACCGGGAGAATCCGACTCTCCAAATAAATCAATGCATTTTGAGGGCCGTTGACCATGCTGACGCAATGTGATTTCTGCCCAGGTCTGTAAATGTCAACGTGAAGAAATGAAAAAAAGGCGTGGTTAAACGACAGGAGTAACTATGACACCCTTTAGGTGCGGCTAGCGCACTACAGCTCTTGCGCGGTCTGGTGCGAATGAACTGGCATGGACTGACAGAATCCACTGTCCAAATAAAACAAACCATTCTGGGGGCCGTTGAGCATGCTGACACAGTGTGATTTCTGCACAGTGCTCTAAATGTCGAAGTGAAAAAATGAAAAAAAAAGCGTGGATAAAAGACAGGAGTAAGAATGACTCCCTTGCAGTGTGGATTGAGCTGTGCCGCTTTGCACTTTCCGTTGCGCTTCAACTGGTATGGACCGGGAGAATCTGACTGTCCATTGAAAACAAAGCATTGCGAGGACTTCTGACCATGCTGATGCAATGTGATCTCTGCCCAGTCCCCTATATGTCAACTTGATAAAATCAACAAGGCGTGGGTAAACGAAGAGACTAACAATGACTCCCATGAGGTGCGACTAGAGCAGCACGGCTCTGCACTGTCTGGTGTGGCTTACCTGGCATGCACCGGGGGAATCTCACTGTGCACTTAAAACAAATGATTGTGAAGGCTGTTGCCGATGCTGACACAATGTGATTTCTGCCCAGTGCTATTTAATGTCAACGTGAAGAAATGCAAGAAGGTGTGTGTAAGCTATGAGAGTAACAATGACTCCCTTGAGGTGCGACTAGAACAGTGCAGCTTTTGCACAGTCTGCTGCACTCCAGCTGGCATAGATCGGGGGAAGCCGACTGTCCATTTAAAACAAATGATTGCGAGGGCCGTCGACCATGCTGACGCAATGTGATTTCTGCCCAGTGCTCTAAACGTGAACCTGAAGTAAATAAAAAAAGGCATGGATAAACTACAGGAGTCACAATGACTCCCTTGTGGTGCGGCTATCGCAGTGCGGCTCTTGCGTGGTCTTGTGTGCCTCAACTGGCATGGACCGGCGGAATCATCATCAGCATCAGCCTGGTTACGCCTACTGCAGGGCAATGGCCTCTCCCGTACATCTCCAACAACCCCGATCATGTACTATGTGTGGCCATGTCGTCCCTGCAAACTTCTTAATCTCATGCGCCCGCCTAACTTTCTGCCGCCCTCTGCTAAGCTTCCCTTCCCT
This sequence comes from Dermacentor albipictus, assembly GCF_038994185.2. NCBI lineage: Eukaryota > Metazoa > Arthropoda > Arachnida > Ixodida > Ixodidae > Dermacentor > Dermacentor albipictus. The sequence goes on from NW_027225586.1 coordinate 266,005, forward strand.
TGGAATCCATTCCGTAACCCTTAATGACCATCGGTTATCTTCCCTCCTCATTTCGTATCCTGCCCATGCCCATTTCTTTTTCTTGATTTCAACTAAGATGTCATTAACTTGCGTTTGTTCCCTCACCCAATCTGCTCTTTTCTTATCCTTTAACGTTACACCTATCATTCTTCTTTCCATAGCTCGTTGCGTCGTCCTCAATTTGAGCAGAACCATTTTCGTAAGCCTCCAGGTTTCTGCCCCATAGTTGAGTACTGGTAAGACACAGGTATTATATACTTTCCTCTGGAGGGGATAATGGCAACCTGCTAATCATCATCTGAGAATGCCTGCCAAACGCACCCCAGCCCATTCTTGTTCTTCTGAATATTTCTGTCTCATGATCCGCATCCGCTGTCACTACCTGCCCTAAGTTGATGTAATCCCTTACGACTTCTAGTGCCTCGCTGCCAATTGTAAATTGCTGTTTTCTTCCGAGACTGTTAAGCATTACTTTAGTTTCCTGCAGATTAATTTTTAGACCCACTCTTCTGCTTTGCCTATCCAGGTCAGTGAACATGCATTGCAATTGGTCCCCTGAGGTACTAAGGAAGGCAATGTCATCAGCGAATCGCGAGTTACTAAGCTATTCTCGATTAACTTTTATCCCCAAATCTTCCCAATTCATGTCTCTGAATACCTCCTGTAAAATAAAATGCCCAAATAAAACAAAGCATTTTGGGGGCCGTTGACCATGCTGACGCAATGTGATTTCTGCCCAGGTCTGTAAATGTCAACGTGCAGAAATGAAAAAAAGGCGTGGTTAAACGACAGGAGTAAGAATGACTCCCTTGCAGTGTGGATTCAGGAGTGGCGCTTTATGCTATCTGTTGTGCATCAACTGGCATGGACCGGGGGAATCCGACTGTCCATTTAAAACAAAGCATTGCGGGGACTTTTGACCATGCTGACGCAATGTGATTTCTGCCCAGTCCCCTATATGTCAACTTGATAAAATCAACAAGGCGTGGGTAAACGAAGAGACTAACAATGACTCCCATGAGGTGCGACTAGAGCAGCACAGCTTTGCACTGTCTGGTGTGGTTTACCTGTCATGCACCGGGGGAATCTCACTGTGCACTTAAAACAAATGATTGTGAAGGCTGTTGCCGATGCTGACACAATGTGATTTCTGCCCAGTGCTATTTAATGTCAACGTGAAGAAATGCAAGAAGGTGTGTATGCGATGAGAGTAACAATGACTCCCTCGAGGTGCGACTAGAGCAGTGCGGCTCTTGCGCAGTCTGCTGCACTCCAACTGGCATAGATCGGGGGAATCCGACTGTCCATTTAAAACAAATGATTACGCGGGCCGTTCACCATGCTGACGCAATGTGATTTCTGCCTAGTGCTCTAAACGGCAAAGTGATGAAATAAAGAAATGCCTGGATAAAGGACAGGTGTAAGAGTGACTCCTGTGAGGTGCGGCTGGAGCAGTGCAGGTCTTGCGCGGTATGGTACGCCTCAACTGGCATGGACGGGCGGAATTCACTGTCCAAATGAAACAAAGCATTCTGGGAGCCAGTGCTCTAAATGTCAACGTGAAGAAATGCAAAAAGGTGGGTATAAAGGACAGGAGTAATAATGACTCCCGTGCAGAGTTTATTGAGCAGTTTCGCTTTGTGCTATCCATTGTGCTTCATTTGGTATGGACCGGTGGAATCCAACTGTCCATTAAAACAAAGCTTTGCGAAGACTTTTGATCATGCTGACGTAATGTGACTTCTGCCCAGCGCCCTAAATGTCAACGTGAAGAAATGCAACAAGGCATGGCTACACAAAGCGAGTAACAATGGCTCTCTTAAGGTGCGGCTAGAGCAGTGTGGCGCTTGCGCTGCCTGGTGCGCTTCAAATGGCATGGACCGGGAGAATCCGACTCTCGAAATAAAACAATGCATTTTGAGGGCCGTTGACCATGCTGACGCAATGTGATTTCTGCCCAGGTCTGTAAATGTCAACGTGCAGAAATGAAAAAAAGGCGTGGTTAAAGGACAGGAGTAAGAATGACTCCCTTGCAGTGTGGATTCAGGAGTGGCGCTTTATGCTATCTGTTGTGCTTCAACTGGCATGGACCGGCTGAAACTGACTGTCCACTTAAAACAAAGCATTGCAAGGATTTTTGACGAAGCTGACGCAATGTGATTTGTGCCCAGGGCTCTAAATGTCAATGTGAGGAAATGGAACAAAGCGTGGGTGAAGGACGTTAGTAACAATGACTCCCTTGAGGTGCGGCTAGAACAGTGCTGCTTTGCACTGTCTGGTGTGGTTCAACTGGAATGCACAGGGGGAATCTTACTGTGCTTTTAAAAGATATAATTGCGAGGGCGGTTGACCATTTTTATGCAAGGTGATTTGTGCCCAGTGCCCTAAATGTCAACCTGAAGAAATAGAACAAGGCGTGGGGGAGCTAAGTGAGTAACAATGACTCCCTTGAGCTGCGACTAGAGCAGTGCGGCTCTAGCGCTGCCTGGTGCGCTTCAACTGGGATAGATCGGGGTAATCCGACTGTCCATTTAAAACAAATGATTGCGAGGGCCGTTGACCATGCCGACGCAATTTGATTTCTGCCTAGTGCTTTAAACGTGAAATAAATAAATTAAGGAAAGGGCTGGATAAACGACAGGAGTAACTATGACACCCTTTAGGTGCAGCTAGCGCAGTGCAGCTCTTGCGCGGTCTGGTGCGAATGAACTGGCACGGACTGACAGAATCCACTGTCCAAATAAAACAAACCATTCTGGGGGCCGTTGAGCATGCTAACGCAGTGTGATTTCTGCACAGTGCTCTAAATGTCGAAGTGAAAAAATGAAAAAAAAAGCGTGGATAAAAGACAGGAGTAAGAATGACTCCCTTGCAGTGTGGATTGAGCTGTGCGGCTTTGCACTTTCCGTTGCGCTTCAACTGGTATGGACCGGGAGAATCTGACTGTCCATTTAAAACAAAGCATTGCGAGGACTTTTGACCATGCTGATGCAATGTGATCTCTGCCCAGTCCCCTATATGTCAACTTGATAAAATCATCAAGGCGTGGGTAAACGAAGAGACTAACAATGACTCCCATGAGGTGCGACTAGAGCAGCACGGCTCTGCACTGTCTGGTGTGGCTTACCTGGCATGCACCGGGGGAATCTCACTGTGCACTTAAAACAAATGATTGTGAAGGCTGTTGCCGATGCTGACACTGTGTGATTTCTGCCCAGTGCTATTTAATGTCAACGTGAAGAAATGCAAGAAGGTGTGTGTAAGCGGTGAGAGTAACAATGACTCCCTTGAGGTGCGACTAGAGCAGTGCAGCTTTTGCACAGTCTGCTGCACTCCAGCTGGCATAGATCGGGGGAATCCGACTGTCCATTTAAAACAAATGATTGCGAGGGCTGTCGGCCATGCTGACGCAATGTGATTTCTGCCCAGTGCTCTAAACGTGAAACTGAAGTAAATAAAAAAAGGCATGGATAAACTACAGGAGTCACAATCACTCCCTTGTGGTGCGGCTATCGCAGTGCGGCTCTTGCGTGGTCTTGTGTGCCTCAACTGGCATGGACCGGCGGAATCATCATCAGCATCAGCCTGGTTACGCCTACTGCAGGGCGAAGGCCTCTCCCATACATCTCCAACAACCCCGATCATGTACTATGTGTGGCCATGTCGTCCCTGCAAACTTCTTAATCTCATGCGCCCGCCTAACTTTCTGCCGCCCTCTGCTAAGCTTCCCTTCCCTTGGAATCCATTCCGTAACCCTTAATGACCATCGGTTATCTTCCCTCCTCATTTCGTATCCTGCCCATGCCATTTCTTTTTCTTGATTTCAACTAAGATGTCATTAACTCGCGTTTGTTCCCTCACCCAATCTGCTCTTTTCTTATCCTTTAACGTTACACCTATCATTCTTCTTTCCATAGCTCGTTGCGTCGTCCTCAATTTGAGCAGAACCATTTTCGTAAGCCTCCAGGTTTCTGCCCCATAGTTGAGTACTGGTAAGACACAGGTATTATATACTTTCCTCTTGAGGGGATAATGGCAACCTGCTAATCATCATCTGAGAATGCCTGCCAAACACACCCCAGCCCATTCTTGTTCTTCTGAATATTTCTGTCTCATGATCCGCATCCGCTGTCACTACCTGCCCTAAGTTGATGTATTCCCTTACGACTTCTAGTGCCTCGCTGCCAATTGTAAATTGCTGTTTTCTTCCGAGACTGTTAAGCATTACTTTAGTTTCCTGCTGATTAATTTTTAGACCCACTCTTCTGCTTTGCCTATCCAGCTCAGTGAACATGCATTGCAATTGGTCCCCTGAGGTACTGAGGAAGGCAATGTCATCAGCGAATCGCGAGTTACTAAGCTATTCTCGATTAACTTTTATCCCCAATTCTTCCCAATCCATGTCTCTGAATACCTCCTGTAAAATAAAATGCCCAAATAAAACAAAGCATTTTGGGGGCCGTTGACCGTGCTGACGCAGTGTGATTTCTGCCCAGTCCTCTATATGTCAACTTGATAAAATGCAACAAGGCGTGGGTAAACGAAGAGACTAACAATGACTCCCACGAGGTGCGACTAGAGCAGCACGGTTCTGCACTGTCTGGTGTGGTTTACCTGGCATGCACCGCGGGAATCTCACTGTGCACTTAAAACAAATGATTGTGAAGGCTGTTGCCGATGCTGACACTATGTGATTTCTGCCCAGTGCTATTTAATGTCAACGTGAAGAAATGCTGGAAGCTGTGCGTAAGCGAAGAGAGTAACAATGACTCCCTCGAGGTGCGACTAGAGCAGTGCGGCTCTTGCGCAGTCTGCTGCACTCCAACTGGCATAGATCGGGGGAATTCGACTGTCCATTTAAAACAAATGATTCGAGGGCCGTTCACCATGCTGACGCAATGTGATTTCTGCCTAGTGCTCTAAACGGCAAAGTGATGAAATAAAGAAATGCCTGGATAAAGGACAGGTGTAAGAGTGACTCCTGTGAGGTGCGGCTGGAGCAGTGCAGCTCTTGCACGGTATGGTACGCCTCAACTGGCATGTACCGGCGGAATTCACTGTCCAAATGAAACAAAGCACTCTGGGGGCAGTGCTCTAAAGGTCAACGTGAAGAAATGCAAAAAGGTGGGTATAAAGGACAGGAGTAAGAATGACTCCCGTGCAGAGTTTATTGAGCAGTTTCGCTTTGTGTTATCCATTGTGCTTCATTTGGTATGGACAGGTGGAATCCAACTGTCCATTAAAACAAAGCTTTGCGAAGACTTTTGATCATGCTGACGTAATGTGACTTCTGCCCAGCGCTCTAAATGTCAACGTGAAGAAATGCAACAAGGCATGGCTACACAAAGCGAGTAACAATGGCTCTCTTGAGGGGCGGCTAGAGCAGTGTGGCGCTTGCGCTGCTTGGTGCGCTTCAACGGGCATGGACCGGGAGAATCCGACTCTCCAAATAAATCAATGCATTTTGAGGGCCGTTGACCATGCTGACGCAATGTGATTTCTGCCCAGGTCTGTAAATGTCAACGTGAAGAAATGAAAAAAAGGCGTGGTTAAACGACAGGAGTAACTATGACACCCTTTAGGTGCGGCTAGCGCACTACAGCTCTTGCGCGGTCTGGTGCGAATGAACTGGCATGGACTGACAGAATCCACTGTCCAAATAAAACAAACCATTCTGGGGGCCGTTGAGCATGCTGACGCAGTGTGATTTCTGCACAGTGCTCTAAATGTCGAAGTGAAAAAATGAAAAAAAAAAGCGTGGATAAAAGACAGGAGTAAGAATGACTCCCTTGCAGTGTGGATTGAGCTGTGCCGCTTTGCACTTTCCGTTGCGCTTCAACTGGTATGGACCGGGAGAATCTGACTGTCCATTGAAAACAAAGCATTGCGAGGACTTCTGACCATGCTGATGCAATGTGATCTCTGCCCAGTCCCCTATATGTCAACTTGATAAAATCAACAAGGCGTGGGTAAACGAAGAGACTAACAATGACTCCCATGAGGTGCGACTAGAGCAGCACGGCTCTGCACTGTCTGGTGTGGCTTACCTGGCATGCACCGGGGGAATCTCACTGTGCACTTAAAACAAATGATTGTGAAGGCTGTTGCCGATGCTGACACAATGTGATTTCTGCCCAGTGCTATTTAATGTCAACGTGAAGAAATGCAAGAAGGTGTGTGTAAGCTATGAGAGTAACAATGACTCCCTTGAGGTGCGACTAGAACAGTGCAGCTTTTGCACAGTCTGCTGCACTCCAGCTGGCATAGATCGGGGGAAGCCGACTGTCCATTTAAAACAAATGATTGCGAGGGCCGTCGACCATGCTGACGCAATGTGATTTCTGCCCAGTGCTCTAAACGTGAACCTGAAGTAAATAAAAAAAGGCATGGATAAACTACAGGAGTCACAATGACTCCCTTGTGGTGCGGCTATCGCAGTGCGGCTCTTGCGTGGTCTTGTGTGCCTCAACTGGCATGGACCGGCGGAATCATCATCAGCATCAGCCTGGTTACGCCTACTGCAGGGCAATGGCCTCTCCCGTACATCTCCAACAACCCCGATCATGTACTATGTGTGGCCATGTCGTCCCTGCAAACTTCTTAATCTCATGCGCCCGCCTAACTTTCTGCCGCCCTCTGCTAAGCTTCCCTTCCCTTGGAATCCATTCCGTAACCCTTAATGACCATCGGTTATCTTCCCTCCTCATTTCGTATCCTGCCCATGCCCATTTCTTTTTCTTGATTTCAACTAAGATGTCATTAACTTGCGTTTGTTCCCTCACCCAATCTGCTCTTTTCTTATCCTTTAACGTTACACCTATCATTCTTCTTTCCATAGCTCGTTGCGTCGTCCTCAATTTGAGCAGAACCATTTTCGTAAGCCTCCAGGTTTCTGCCCCATAGTTGAGTACTGGTAAGACACAGGTATTATATACTTTCCTCTGGAGGGGATAATGGCAACCTGCTAATCATCATCTGAGAATGCCTGCCAAACGCACCCCAGCCCATTCTTGTTCTTCTGAATATTTCTGTCTCATGATCCGCATCCGCTGTCACTACCTGCCCTAAGTTGATGTAATCCCTTACGACTTCTAGTGCCTCGCTGCCAATTGTAAATTGCTGTTTTCTTCCGAGACTGTTAAGCATTACTTTAGTTTCCTGCAGATTAATTTTTAGACCCACTCTTCTGCTTTGCCTATCCAGGTCAGTGAACATGCATTGCAATTGGTCCCCTGAGGTACTAAGGAAGGCAATGTCATCAGCGAATCGCGAGTTACTAAGCTATTCTCGATTAACTTTTATCCCCAAATCTTCCCAATTCATGTCTCTGAATACCTCCTGTAAAATAAAATGCCCAAATAAAACAAAGCATTTTGGGGGCCGTTGACCATGCTGACGCAATGTGATTTCTGCCCAGGTCTGTAAATGTCAACGTGCAGAAATGAAAAAAAGGCGTGGTTAAACGACAGGAGTAAGAATGACTCCCTTGCAGTGTGGATTCAGGAGTGGCGCTTTATGCTATCTGTTGTGCATCAACTGGCATGGACCGGGGGAATCCGACTGTCCATTTAAAACAAAGCATTGCGGGGACTTTTGACCATGCTGACGCAATGTGATTTCTGCCCAGTCCCCTATATGTCAACTTGATAAAATCAACAAGGCGTGGGTAAACGAAGAGACTAACAATGACTCCCATGAGGTGCGACTAGAGCAGCACAGCTTTGCACTGTCTGGTGTGGTTTACCTGTCATGCACCGGGGGAATCTCACTGTGCACTTAAAACAAATGATTGTGAAGGCTGTTGCCGATGCTGACACAATGTGATTTCTGCCCAGTGCTATTTAATGTCAACGTGAAGAAATGCAAGAAGGTGTGTATGCGATGAGAGTAACAATGACTCCCTCGAGGTGCGACTAGAGCAGTGCGGCTCTTGCGCAGTCTGCTGCACTCCAACTGGCATAGATCGGGGGAATCCGACTGTCCATTTAAAACAAATGATTACGCGGGCCGTTCACCATGCTGACGCAATGTGATTTCTGCCTAGTGCTCTAAACGGCAAAGTGATGAAATAAAGAAATGCCTGGATAAAGGACAGGTGTAAGAGTGACTCCTGTGAGGTGCGGCTGGAGCAGTGCAGGTCTTGCGCGGTATGGTACGCCTCAACTGGCATGGACGGGCGGAATTCACTGTCCAAATGAAACAAAGCATTCTGGGAGCCAGTGCTCTAAATGTCAACGTGAAGAAATGCAAAAAGGTGGGTATAAAGGACAGGAGTAAGAATGACTCCCGTGCAGAGTTTATTGAGCAGTTTCGCTTTGTGCTATCCATTGTGCTTCATTTGGTATGGACCGGTGGAATCCAACTGTCCATTAAAACAAAGCTTTGCGAAGACTTTTGATCATGCTGACGTAATGTGACTTCTGCCCAGCGCCCTAAATGTCAACGTGAAGAAATGCAACAAGGCATGGCTACACAAAGCGAGTAACAATGGCTCTCTTAAGGTGCGGCTAGAGCAGTGTGGCGCTTGCGCTGCCTGGTGCGCTTCAAATGGCATGGACCGGGAGAATCCGACTCTCGAAATAAAACAATGCATTTTGAGGGCCGTTGACCATGCTGACGCAATGTGATTTCTGCCCAGGTCTGTAAATGTCAACGTGCAGAAATGAAAAAAAGGCGTGGTTAAAGGACAGGAGTAAGAATGACTCCCTTGCAGTGTGGATTCAGGAGTGGCGCTTTATGCTATCTGTTGTGCTTCAACTGGCATGGACCGGCTGAAACTGACTGTCCACTTAAAACAAAGCATTGCAAGGATTTTTGACGAAGCTGACGCAATGTGATTTGTGCCCAGGGCTCTAAATGTCAATGTGAGGAAATGGAACAAAGCGTGGGTGAAGGACGTTAGTAACAATGACTCCCTTGAGGTGCGGCTAGAACAGTGCTGCTTTGCACTGTCTGGTGTGGTTCAACTGGAATGCACAGGGGGAATCTTACTGTGCTTTTAAAAGATATAATTGCGAGGGCGGTTGACCATTTTTATGCAAGGTGATTTGTGCCCAGTGCCCTAAATGTCAACCTGAAGAAATAGAACAAGGCGTGGGGGAGCTAAGTGAGTAACAATGACTCCCTTGAGCTGCGACTAGAGCAGTGCGGCTCTAGCGCTGCCTGGTGCGCTTCAACTGGGATAGATCGGGGTAATCCGACTGTCCATTTAAAACAAATGATTGCGAGGGCCGTTGACCATGCCGACGCAATTTGATTTCTGCCTAGTGCTTTAAACGTGAAATAAATAAATTAAGGAAAGGGCTGGATAAACGACAGGAGTAACTATGACACCCTTTAGGTGCAGCTAGCGCAGTGTAGCTCTTGCGCGGTCTGGTGCGAATGAACTGGCACGGACTGACAGAATCCACTGTCCAAATAAAACAAACCATTCTGGGGGCCGTTGAGCATGCTAACGCAGTGTGATTTCTGCACAGTGCTCTAAATGTCGAAGTGAAAAAATGAAAAAAAAAGCGTGGATAAAAGACAGGAGTAAGAATGACTCCCTTGCAGTGTGGATTGAGCTGTGCGGCTTTGCACTTTCCGTTGCGCTTCAACTGGTATGGACCGGGAGAATCTGACTGTCCATTTAAAACAAAGCATTGCGAGGACTTTTGACCATGCTGATGCAAAGTGATCTCTGCCCAGTCCCCTATATGTCAACTTGATAAAATCATCAAGGCGTGGGTAAACGAAGAGACTAACAATGACTCCCATGAGGTGCGTCTAGAGCAGCACGGCTCTGCACTGTCTGGTGTGGCTTACCTGGCATGCACCGGGGGAATCTCACTGTGCACTTAAAACAAATGATTGTGAAGGCTGTTGCCGATGCTGACACTGTGTGATTTCTGCCCAGTGCTATTTAATGTCAACGTGAAGAAATGCAAGAAGGTGTGTGTAAGCGGTGAGAGTAACAATGACTCCCTTGAGGTGCGACTAGAGCAGTGCAGCTTTTGCACAGTCTGCTGCACTCCAGCTGGCATAGATCGGGGGAATCCGACTGTCCATTTAAAACAAATGATTGCGAGGGCTGTCGGCCATGCTGACGCAATGTGATTTCTGCCCAGTGCTCTAAACGTGAAACTGAAGTAAATAAAAAAAGGCATGGATAAACTACAGGAGTCACAATCACTCCCTTGTGGTGCGGCTATCGCAGTGCGGCTCTTGCGTGGTCTTGTGTGCCTCAACTGGCATGGACCGGCGGAATCATCATCAGCATCAGCCTGGTTACGCCTACTGCAGGGCGAAGGCCTCTCCCATACATCTCCAACAACCCCGATCATGTACTATGTGTGGCCATGTCGTCCCTGCAAACTTCTTAATCTCATGCGCCCGCCTAACTTTCTGCCGCCCTCTGCTAAGCTTCCCTTCCCTTGGAATCCATTCCGTAACCCTTAATGACCATCGGTTATCTTCCCTCCTCATTTCGTATCCTGCCCATGCCATTTCTTTTTCTTGATTTCAACTAAGATGTCATTAACTCGCGTTTGTTCCCTCACCCAATCTGCTCTTTTCTTATCCTTTAACGTTACACCTATCATTCTTCTTTCCATAGCTCGTTGCGTCGTCCTCAATTTGAGCAGAACCCATTTCGTAAGCCTCCAGGTTTCTGCCCCATAGGTGAGTACTGGTAAGACACAGGTATTATATACTTTCCTCTGGAGGGGATAATGGCAACCTGCTAATCATCATCTGAGAATGCCTGCCAAACGCACCCCAGCCCATTCTTGTTCTTCTGAATATTTCTGTCTCATGATCCGCATCCGCTGTCACTACCTGCCCTAAGTTGATGTAATCCCTTACGACTTCTAGTACCTCGCTGCCAATTGTAAATTGCTGTTTTCTTCCGAGACTGTTAAGCATTACTTTAGTTTCCTGCAGATTAATTTTTAGACCCACTCTTCTGCTTTGCCTATCCAGGTCAGTGAACATGCATTGCAATTGGTCCCCTGAGGTACTAAGGAAGGCAATGTCATCAGCGAATCGCGAGTTACTAAGCTATTCTCGATTAACTTTTATCCCCAAATCTTCCCAATCCATGTCTCTGAATACCTCCTGTAAAATAAAATGCCCAAATAAAACAAAGCATTTTGGGGGCCGTTGACCATGCTGACGCAATGTGATTTCTGCCCAGGTCTGTAAATGTCAACGTGCAGAAATGAAAAAAAGGCGTGGTTAAACGACAGGAGTAAGAATGACTCCCTTGCAGTGTGGATTCAGGAGTGGCGCTTTATGCTATCTGTTGTGCATCAACTGGCATGGACCGGGGGAATCCGACTGTCCATTTAAAACAAAGCATTGCGGGGACTTTTGACCACGCTGACGCAATGTGATTTCTGCCCAGTCCCCTATATGTCAACTTGATAAAATGCAACAAGGCGTGGGTAAACGAAGAGACTAACAATGACTCCCATGAGGTGCGACTAGAGCAGCACAGCTTTGCACTGTCTGGTGTGGTTTACCTGTCATGCACCGGGGGAATCTCACTGTGCACTTAAAACAAATGATTGTGAAGGCTGTTGCCGATGCTGACACAATGTGATTTCTGCCCAGTGCTATTTAATGTCAACGTGAAGAAATGCAAGAAGGTGTGTATGCGATGAGAGTAACAATGACTCCCTCGAGGTGCGACTAGAGCAGTGCGGCTCTTGCGCAGTCTGCTGCACTCCAACTGGCATAGATCGGGGGAATCCGACTGTCCATTTAAAACAAATGATTACGCGGGCCGTTCACCATGCTGACGCAATGTGATTTCTGCCTAGTGCTCTAAACGGCAAAGTGATGAAATAAAGAAATGCCTGGATAAAGGACAGGTGTAAGAGTGACTCCTGTGAGGTGCGGCTGGAGCAGTGCAGGTCTTGCGCGGTATGGTACGCCTCAACTGGCATGGACGGGCGGAATTCACTGTCCAAATGAAACAAAGCATTCTGGGAGCCAGTGCTCTAAATGTCAACGTGAAGAAATGCAAAAAGGTGGGTATAAAGGACAGGAGTAAGAATGACTCCCGTGCAGAGTTTATTGAGCAGTTTCGCTTTGTGCTATCCATTGTGCTTCATTTGGTATGGACCGGTGGAATCCAACTGTCCATTAAAACAAAGCTTTGCGAAGACTTTTGATCATGCTGACGTAATGTGACTTCTGCCCAGCGCCCTAAATGTCAACGTGAAGAAATGCAACAAGGCATGGCTACACAAAGCGAGTAACAATGGCTCTCTTAAGGTGCGGCTAGAGCAGTGTGGCGCTTGCGCTGCCTGGTGCGCTTCAAATGGCATGGACCGGGAGAATCCGACTCTCGAAATAAAACAATGCATTTTGAGGGCCGTTGACCATGCTGACGCAATGTGATTTCTGCCCAGGTCTGTAAATGTCAACGTGCAGAAATGAAAAAAAGGCGTGGTTAAAGGACAGCAGTAAGAATGACTCCCTTGCAGTGTGGATTCAGGAGTGGCGCTTTATGCTATCTGTTGTGCTTCAACTGGCATGGACCGGCTGAAACTGACTGTCCACTTAAAACAAAGCATTGCAAGGACTTTTGACGATGCTGACGCAATGTGATTTGTGCCCAGGGCTCTAAATGTCAATGTGAGGAAATGGAACAAAGCGTGGGTGAAGGACGTTAGTAACAATGACTCCCTTGAGGTGCGGCTAGAACAGTGCTGCTTTGCACTGTCTGGTGTGGTTCAACTGGAATGCACAGGGGGAATCTTACTGTGCTTTTAAAAGATATAATTGCGAGGGCGGTTGACCATTTTTATGCAAGGTGATTTGTGCCCAGTGCCCTAAATGTCAACCTGAAGAAATAGAACAAGGCGTGGGGGAGCTAAGTGAGTAACAATGACTCCCTTGAGCTGCGACTAGAGCAGTGCGGCTCTAGCGCTGCCTGGTGCGCTTCAACTGGGATAGATCGGGGTAATCCGACTGTCCATTTAAAACAAATGATTGCGAGGGCCTTTGACCATGCCGACGCAATTTGATTTCTGCCTAGTGCTTTAAACGTGAAATAAATAAATTAAGGAAAGGGCTGGATAAACGACAGGAGTAACTATGACACCCTTTAGGTGCAGCTAGCGCAGTGCAGCTCTTGCGCGGTCTGGTGCGAATGAACTGGCACGGACTGACAGAATCCACTGTCCAAATAAAACAAACCATTCTGGGGGCCGTTGAGCATGCTAACGCAGTGTGATTTCTGCACAGTGCTCTAAATGTCGAAGTGAAAAAATGAAAAAAAAGCGTGGATAAAAGACAGGAGTAAGAATGACTCCCTTGCAGTGTGGATTGAGCTGTGCGGCTTTGCACTTTCCGTTGCGCTTCAACTGGTATGGACCGGGAGAATCTGACTGTCCATTTAAAACAAAGCATTGCGAGGACTTTTGACCATGCTGATGCAATGTGATCTCTGCCCAGTCCCCTATATGTCAACTTGATAAAATCATCAAGGCGTGGGTAAACGAAGAGACTAACAATGACTCCCATGAGGTGCGACTAGAGCAGCACGGCTCTGCACTGTCTGGTGTGGCTTACCTGGCATGCACCGGGGGAATCTCACTGTGCACTTAAAACAAATGATTGTGAAGGCTGTTGCCGATGCTGACACTATGTGATTTCTGCCCAGTGCTATTTAATGTCAACGTGAAGAAATGCAAGAAGGTGTGTGTAAGCGGTGAGAGTAACAATGACTCCCTTGAGGTGCGACTAGAGCAGTGCAGCTTTTGCACAGTCTGCTGCACTCCAGCTGGCATAGATCGGGGGAATCCGACTGTCCATTTAAAACAAATGATTGCGAGGGCTGTCGGCCATGCTGACGCAATGTGATTTCTGCCCAGTGCTCTAAACGTGAAACTGAAGTAAATAAAAAAAGGCATGGATAAACTACAGGAGTCACAATGACTCCCTTGTGGTGCGGCTATCGCAGTGCGGCTCTTGCGTGGTCTTGTGTGCCTCAACTGGCATGGACCGGTGGAATCATCATCAGCATCAGCCTGGTTACGCCTACTGCAGGGCAAAGGCCTCTCCCATACATCTCCAACAACCCCGATCATGTACTATGTGTGGCCATGTCGTCCCTGCAAACTTCTTAATCTCATGCGCCCGCCTAACTTTCTGCCGCCCTCTGCTAAGCTTCCCTTCCCTTGGAATCCATTCCGTAACCCTTAATGACCATCGGTTATCTTCCCTCCTCATTTCGTATCCTGCCCATGCCATTTCTTTTTCTTGATTTCAACTAAGATGTCATTAACTCGCGTTTGTTCCCTCACCCAATCTGCTCTTTTCTTATCCTTTAACGTTACACCTATCATTCTTCTTTCCATAGCTCGTTGCGTCGTCCTCAATTTGAGCAGAACCCATTTCGTAAGCCTCCAGGTTTCTGCCCCATAGGTGAGTACTGGTAAGACACAGGTATTATATACTTTCCTCTGGAGGGGATAATGGCAACCTGCTAATCATCATCTGAGAATGCCTGCCAAACGCACCCCAGCCCATTCTTGTTCTTCTGAATATTTCTGTCTCATGATCCGCATTCGCTGTCACTACCTGCCCTAAGTTGATGTATTCCCTTACGACTTCTAGTGGCTCGCTGCCAATTGTAAATTGCTGTTTTCTTCCGAGACTGTTAAGCATTACTTTAGTTTCCTGCAGATTAATTTTAGACCCACTCTTCTGCTTTGCCTATCCAGGTCAGTGAACATGCATTGCAATTGGTCCCCTGAGGTACTATGGAAGGCAATGTCATCAGCGAATCGCGAGTTACTAAGCTATTCTCGATTAACTTTTATCCCCAAATCTTCCCAATCCATGTCTCTGAATACCTCCTGTAAAATAAAATGCCCAAATAAAACAAAGCATTTTGGGGGCCGTTGACCGTGCTGACGCAGTGTGATTTCTGCACAGTGCTCTAAATGTCAAAGTAAAGAAATGAAAAAAAGGTGTGGATAAACGACATGAGTAAGAATGACTCCCTTGCAGTGTGGATTGAGCTGTGCCGCTTTGCACTTTCCGTTGCGCTTCAACTGGTATGGACCGGGAGAATCTGACTGTCCATTTTAAACAAAGCATTGCGAGGACTTTTGACCATGCTGATGCAATGTGATCTCTGCCCAGTCCCCTATATGTCAACTTGATAAAATCAACAAGGCGTGGGTAAACGAAGAGACTAACAATGACTCCCATGAGGTGCGACTAGAGCAGCACAGGTCTGCACTGTCTGGTGTGGCTTACCTGGCATGCACCGCGGGAATCTCACTGTGCACTTAAAACAAACGATTGTGAAGGCTGTTGCCGATGCTGACACTATGTGATTTCTGCCCAGTGCTACTTAATGTCAACGTGAAGAAATGCAAGAAGGTGTGAATGCGATGAGAGTAACAATGACTCCCGCGAGGTGCGACTAGAGCAGTGCGGCTCTTGCGCAGTCTGCTGCACTCCAACTGGCATAGATCGGGGGAATCCGACTGTCCATTTAAAACAAATAATTGCGCGGGCCGTTCACCATGCTTACGCAATGTGATTTCTGCCTAGTGCTATAAACGGCAAAGTGATGAAATAAAGAAATGCCTGGATAAAGGACAGGTGTAAGAGTGACTCCTGTGAGGTGCGGCTGGAGCAGTGCAGCTCTTGCGCGGTATGGTACGCCTCAACTGGCATGGACGGGCGGAATTCACTGTCCAAATGAAACAAAGCATTCTGGGAGCCAGTGCTCTAAATGTCAACGTGAAGAAATGCAAAAAGGTGGGTATAAAGGACAGGAGTAAGAATGACTCCCGTGCAGAGTTTATTGAGCAGTTTCGCTTTGTGCTATCCATTGTGCTTCATTTTGTATGGACCGGTGGAATCCAACTGTCCATTAAAACAAAGCTTTGCGAAGACTTTTGATCATGCTGACGTAATGTGACTTCTGCCCAGCGCTCTAAATGTCAACGTGAAGAAATGCAACAAGGCATGGCTACACAAAGCGAGTAACAATGGCTCTCTTGAGGTGCGGCTAGAGCAGTGTGGCGCTTGCGCTGCCTGGTGCGCTTCAACTGGCATGGACCGGGAGAATCCGACTCTCCAAATAAAACAATGCATTTTGAGGGCCGTTGACCATGCTGACGCAATGTGATTTCTGCCCAGGTCTGTAAATGTCAACGTGCAGAAATGAAAAAAAGGCGTGGTTAAACGACAGGAGTAAGAATGACTCCCTTGCAGTGTGCATTCAGCTGTGCCGCTTTGCACTTTCCATTGCGCTTGAACTGGTATAGACCGGGGGAATCCGACTGTCCATTTAAAACAAAGCATTGCGGGGACTTTTGACCACGCTGACGCAATGTAATTTCTGCCCAGTCCCCTATATGTCAACTTGAGAAAATGCAACAAGGCGTGGGTAAACGAAGAGACTAACAATGACTCCCATGAGGTGCGACTAGAGCAGCACAGGTCTGCACTGTCTGGTGTGGCTTACCTGGCATGCACCGCGGGAATCTCACTGTGCACTTAAAACAAACGATTGTGAAGGCTGTTGCCGATGCTGACACTATGTGATTTCTGCCCAGTGCTACTTAATGTCAACGTGAAGAAATGCAAGAAGGTGTGAATGCGATGAGAGTAACAATGACTCCCGCGAGGTGCGACTAGAGCAGTGCGGCTCTTGCGCAGTCTGCTGCACTCCAACTGGCATAGATCGGGGGAATCCGACTGTCCATTTAAAACAAATAATTGCGCGGGCCGTTCACCATGCTGACGCAATGTGATTTCTGCCTAGTGCTATAAACGGCAAAGTGATGAAATAAAGAAATGCCTGGATAAAGGACAGGTGTAAGAGTGACTCCTGTGAGGTGCGGCTGGAGCAGTGCAGCTCTTGCGCGGTATGGTACGCCTCAACTGGCATGGACGGGCGGAATTCCCTGTCCAAATGAAACAAAGCATTCTGGGAGCCAGTGCTCTAAATGTCAACGTGAAGAAATGCAAAAAGGTGGGTATAAAGGACAGGAGTAAGAATGACTCCCGTGCAGAGTTTATTGAGCAGTTTCGCTTTGTGCTATCCATTGTGCTTCATTTGGTATGGACCGGTGGAATCCAACTGTCCATTAAAACAAAGCTTTGCGAAGACTTTTGATCATGCTGACGTAATGTGACTTCTGCCCAGTGCTCTAAATGTCAACGTGAAGAAATGCAACAAGGCATGGCTACACAAAGCGAGTAACAATGGCTCTCTTGAGGTGCGGCTAGAGCAGTGTGGCGCTTGCGCTGCCTGGTGCGCTTCAACTGGCATGGACCGGGAGAATCCGGCTCTCCAAATAAAACAATGCATTTTGAGGGCCGTTGACCATGCTGACGCAATGTGATTTCTGCCCAGGTCTGTAAATGTCAACGTGCAGAAATGAAAAAAAGGCGTGGTTAAACGACAGGAGTAAGAATGACTCCCTTGCAGTGTGCATTCAGCTGTGCCGCTTTGCACTTTCCATTGCGCTTGAACTGGTATAGACCGGGGAATCCGACTGTCCATTTAAAACAAAGCATTGCGGGGACTTTTGACCACGCTGACGCAATGTGATTTCTGCCCAGTCCCCTATATGTCAACTTGATAAAATGCAACAAGGCGTGGGTAAACGAATAGACTAACGATGACTCCCATGAGGTGCGACTAGAGCAGCACAGGTCTGCACTGTCTGGTGTGGCTTACCTGGCATGCACCGCGGGAATCTCACTGTGCACTTAAAACAAACGATTGTGAAGGCTGTTGCCGATGCTGACACTATGTGATTTCTGCCCAGTGCTACTTAATGTCAACGTGAAGAAATGCAAGAAGGTGTGAATGCGATGAGAGTAACAATGACTCCCTGGAGGTGCGACTAGAGCAGTGCGGCTCTTGCGCAGTCTGCTGCAGTCCAACTGGCATAGATCGGGGGAATCCGACTGTCCATTTAAAACAAATAATTGCGCGGGCCGTTCACCATGCTTACGCAATGTGATTTCTGCCTAGTGCTATAAACGGCAAAGTGATGAAATAAAGAAATGCCTGGATAAAGGACAGGTGTAAGAGTGACTCCTGTGAGGTGCGGCTGGAGCAGTGCAGCTCTTGCGCGGTATGGTACGCCTCAACTGGCATGGACGGGCGGAATTCACTGTCCAAATGAAACAAAGCATTCTGGGAGCCAGTGCTCTAAATGTCAACGTGAAGAAATGCAAAAAGGTGGGTATAAAGGACAGGAGTAAGAATGACTCCCGTGCAGAGTTTATTGAGCAGTTTCGCTTTGTGCTATCCATTGTGCTTCATTTTGTATGGACCGGTGGAATCCAACTGTCCATTAAAACAAAGCTTTGCGAAGACTTTTGATCATGCTGACGTAATGTGACTTCTGCCCAGCGCTCTAAATGTCAACGTGAAGAAATGCAACAAGGCATGGCTACACAAAGCGAGTAACAATGGCTCTCTTGAGGTGCGGCTAGAGCAGTGTGGCGCTTGCGCTGCCTGGTGCGCTTCAACTGGCATGGACCGGGAGAATCCGACTCTCCAAATAAAACAATGCATTTTGAGGGCCGTTGACCATGCTGACGCAATGTGATTTCTGCCCAGGTCTGTAAATGTCAACGTGCAGAAATGAAAAAAAGGCGTGGTTAAACGACAGGAGTAAGAATGACTCCCTTGCAGTGTGCATTCAGCTGTGCCGCTTTGCACTTTCCATTGCGCTTGAACTGGTATAGACCGGGGGAATCCGACTGTCCATTTAAAACAAAGCATTGCGGGGACTTTTGACCACGCTGACGCAATGTAATTTCTGCCCAGTCCCCTATATGTCAACTTGATAAAATGCAACAAGGCGTGGGTAAACGAAGAGACTAACAATGACTCCCATGAGGTGCGACTAGAGCAGCACAGGTCTGCACTGTCTGGTGTGGCTTACCTGGCATGCACCGCGGGAATCTCACTGTGCACTTAAAACAAACGATTGTGAAGGCTGTTGCCGATGCTGACACTATGTGATTTCTGCCCAGTGCTACTTAATGTCAACGTGAAGAAATGCAAGAAGGTGTGAATGCGATGAGAGTAACAATGACTCCCGCGAGGTGCGACTAGAGCAGTGCGGCTCTTGCGCAGTCTGCTGCACTCCAACTGGCATAGATCGGGGGAATCCGACTGTCCATTTAAAACAAATAATTGCGCGGGCCGTTCACCATGCTGACGCAATGTGATTTCTGCCTAGTGCTATAAACGGCAAAGTGATGAAATAAAGAAATGCCTGGATAAAGGACAGGTGTAAGAGTGACTCCTGTGAGGTGCGGCTGGAGCAGTGCAGCTCTTGCGCGGTATGGTACGCCTCAACTGGCATGGACGGGCGGAATTCCCTGTCCAAATGAAACAAAGCATTCTGGGAGCCAGTGCTCTAAATGTCAACGTGAAGAAATGCAAAAAGGTGGGTATAAAGGACAGGAGTAAGAATGACTCCCGTGCAGAGTTTATTGAGCAGTTTCGCTTTGTGCTATCCATTGTGCTTCATTTGGTATGGACCGGTGGAATCCAACTGTCCATTAAAACAAAGCTTTGCGAAGACTTTTGATCATGCTGACGTAATGTGACTTCTGCCCAGCGCTCTAAATGTCAACGTGAAGAAATGCAACAAGGCATGGCTACACAAAGCGAGTAACAATGGCTCTCTTGAGGTGCGGCTAGAGCAGTGTGGCGCTTGCGCTGCCTGGTGCGCTTCAACTGGCATGGACCGGGAGAATCCGGCTCTCCAAATAAAACAATGCATTTTGAGGGCCGTTGACCATGCTGACGCAATGTGATTTCTGCCCAGGTCTGTAAATGTCAACGTGCAGAAATGAAAAAAAGGCGTGGTTAAACGACAGGAGTAAGAATGACTCCCTTGCAGTGTGCATTCAGCTGTGCCGCTTTGCACTTTCCATTGCGCTTGAACTGGTATAGACCGGGGGAATCCGACTGTCCATTTAAAACAAAGCATTGCGGGGACTTTTGACCACGCTGACGCAATGTGATTTCTGCCCAGTCCCCTATATGTCAACTTGATAAAATGCAACAAGGCGTGGGTAAACGAAGAGACTAACAATGACTCCCATGAGGTGCGACTAGAGCAGCACAGGTCTGCACTGTCTGGTGTGGCTTACCTGGCATGCACCGCGGGAATCTCACTGTGCACTTAAAACAAACGATTGTGAAGGCTGTTGCCGATGCTGACACTATGTGATTTCTGCCCAGTGCTACTTAATGTCAACGTGAAGAAATGCAAGAAGGTGTGAATGCGATGAGAGTAACAATGACTCCCGGGAGGTGCGACTAGAGCAGTGCGGCTCTTGCGCAGTCTGCTGCACTCCAACTGGCATAGATCGGGGGAATCCGACTGTCCATTTAAAACAAATAATTGCGCGGGCCGTTCACCATGCTGACGCAATGTGATTTCTGCCTAGTGCTATAAACGGCAAAGTGATGAAATAAAGAAATGCCTGGATAAAGGACAGGTGTAAGAGTGACTCCTGTGAGGTGCGGCTGGAGCAGTGCAGCTCTTGCGCGGTATGGTACGCCTCAACTGGCATGGACGGGCGGAATTCACTGTCCAAATGAAACAAAGCATTCTGGGAGCCAGTGCTCTAAATGTCAACGTGAAGAAATGCAAAAAGGTGGGTATAAAGGACAGGAGTAAGAATGACTCCCGTGCAGAGTTTATTGAGCAGTTTCGCTTTGTGCTATCCATTGTGCTTCATTTGGTATGGACCGGTGGAATCCAACTGTCCATTAAAACAAAGCTTTGCGAAGACTTTTGATCATGCTGACGTAATGTGACTTCTGCCCAGCGCTCTAAATGTCAACGTGAAGAAATGCAACAAGGCATGGCTACACAAAGCGAGTAACAATGGCTCTCTTGAGGTGCGGCTAGAGCAGTGTGGCGATTGCGCTGCCTGGTGCGCTTCAACTGGCATGGACCGGGAGAATCCGGCTCTCCAAATAAAACAATGCATTTTGAGGGCCGTTGACCATGTTGACGCAATGTGATTTCTGCCCAGGTCTGTAAATGTCAACGTGCAGAAATGAAAAAAAGGCGTGGTTAAACGACAGGAGTAAGAATGACTCCCTTGCAGTGTGGATTCAGGAGTGGCGCTTTATGCTATCTGTTGTGCATCAACTGGCATGGAGCGGCTGAAACTGACTGTCCACTTAAAACAAAGCATTGCAAGGACTTTTGACGATGCTGACGCAATGTGATTTGTGCCCAGGGCTCTAAATGTCAATGTGAGGAAATGGAACAAAGCGTGGGTGAAGGACGTTAGTAACAATGACTCCCTTGAGGTGCGGCTAGAACAGTGCTGCTTTGCACTGTCTGGTGTGGTTCAACTGGAATGCACAGGGGGAATCTTACTGTGCTTTTAAAAGATATAATTGCGAGGGCGGTTGACCATTTTTATGCAAGGTGATTTGTGCCCAGTGCCCTAAATGTCAACGTGAAGAAATAGAACAAGGCGTGGGGGAGCTAAGTGAGTAACAATGACTCCCTTGAGCTGCGACTAGAGCAGTGCGGCTCTAGCGCTGCCTGGTGCGCTTCAACTGGGATAGATCGGGGTAATCCGACTGTCCATTTAAAACAAATGATTGCGAGGGCCGTTGACCATGCTGACGCACTTTGATTTCTGCCTAGTGCTTTAAACGTGAAATAAATAAATTAAGGAAAGGGCTGGATAAACGACAGGAGTAACTATGACACCCTTTAGGTGCGCCTAGCGCAGTGCAGCTCTTGCGCGGTCTGGTGCGAATGAACTGGCATGGACTGACAGAATCCACTGTCCAAATAAAACAAACCATTCTGGGGGCCGTTGAGCATGCTGACGCAGTGTGATTTCTGCACAGTGCTCTAAATGTCGAAGTGAAAAAATGAAGAAAAAAAGCGTGGATAAAAGACAGGAGTAAGAATGACTCCCTTGCAGTGTGGATTGAGCTGTGCCGCTTTGCACTTTCCGTTGCGCTTCAACTGGTATGGACCGGGAGAATCTGACTGTCCATTTAAAACAAAGCATTGCGAGGACTTTTGACCATGCTGATGCAATGTGATCTCTGCCCAGTCCCCTAAATGTCAACGTGATAAAATGCAACAAGGCGAGGGTAAACGAAGAGACTAACAATGACTCCCATGAGGTGGGACTAGAGTAGCGCGCCTTTGCACTGTCTGGTGTGGTTTACCTGGCATGCAACGGGGGAATCTAACTCTGCCATGAAAAGAAATGATTGCGAAGGCCGTTAACCATGCTGACACAATGTGATTTCTGCCCAGTGCTATTTAATGTCAATGTGAAGAAATGCAAAAAAGGTGTGTGTAAGCGATGAGAGTAACAATGACACCCTTGAGGTGTGATTAGAGCAGCGCAGCATTTGCACAGTCTGCTGCACTCCAGCTGGCATAGATCGGGGGAATCCGACTGTCCAATTAAAACAAATGATTGTGAGCGCCGTCGACCATGCTGACGGAATGTGATTTCTGCCCAGTGCTCTAAACGTCAAAGTGAAGTAAATAAATAAAAGGACAGATAAACGACAGGAGTAACAATGACTCCCTCGTGGTGCGGCTATCGCAGTGCGGCTATTGCGTGGTCTTGTGCGCCTCAACTGGCATGGACCGGCGGAATCATCATCAGCATAGGCCTGGTTACGCCTACTGCAGGGCAAAGGCCTCTCCCATACATCTCCAACAACCCCGATCATGTACTAAGTGTGGCCATGTCGTCCCCGCAAACTTCTGAATCTCATGCGCCCGCCTAACTTTCTGCCGCCCTCTGCTAAGCTTCTCTTCCCTTGGAATCCATTCCGTAACCCTCAATGACCATCGGTTATCTTCCCTCCTCATTGCGTATCCTGCCCATGCCCCTTTCTTTTTCTTGATTTCAACTAAGATGTCATTAAGTCGCGTTTGTTCCCTCACCCAATCTGCTCTTTTCTTATCCTTGAACGTTACACCTATCATTCTTCTTTCCATAGCTCGTTGTGTCGTCCTCAATATGAGCAGAACCCTTTTCGTAAGCCTCAAGGTTTCTGCCCCATAGGTGAGTGCTGGTAAGACACAGGTATTATATACTTTCCTCTTGAGGGGATAACGGCAACCTGCTATTCATCATCTGAGAATGCCTGCCAAACGCACCCCAGCCCATTCTTGTTCTTCTGAATATTTCTGTCTTATGATCCGCATCCGCTGTCACTACCTGACCTAAGTTGGTGTATTCCCTTACGACTTCCAGTGCCTCGCTGCCTATTGTAAATTGCGGTTTTCTTCGGAGACTGTTAAGCATTACTTTAGTTTCCTGCAGATTACTTTTTAGACCCACTCTTCTGCTTTGTCTCTCCAGGTCAGTGAACATGCATTGCAATTGGTCCCCTGAGGTACTAATGAAGGCAATGTCATCAGCGAATCGCGAGTTACTAAGCTATTCTCGATTAACTTTTATCCCCAATTCTTCCCAATCCATGTCTCTGAATACCTCCGGTAAAATAAAATGCCCAAATAAATCAAAGCATTTTGGGGGCCGTTGACCATGCTGACGCAGTGTGATTTCTGCACAGTGCTCTAAATGTCAACGTGACAAAATGAAAAAAAGCGTGGATAAACGACATGAGTAATGACTCCCTAGCAGTGTGCATTCAGCTGTGCCGCTTTGCACTTTCCGTTGTGCTTCAACTGGTATAGACCGGGGGAATCCTGCTGTCCATTTAAAACAAAGCATTGCGGGGACTTTTGACCATGCTGACGCAATGTGATTTCTGCCCAGTCCCCTATATGTCAACTTGATAAAATGCGACAAGGCGTGGGTAAACGAAGAGACTAACTATGACTCCCATGAGGTGCGACTAGAGCAGCACGGCTTTGCACTGTCTGGTGTGGTTTACCTGGCATGCACCGGGGGAATCTCACTGTGCAATTAAAACAAATAATTGTGAAGGCTGTTGCCGATGCTGACACAATGTGATTTCTGCCCACTGCTATTTAATGTCAACGTGAAGAAATGCAAGAAGGTGTGTGTAAGCGGTGAGAGTAACAATGACTCCCCTGAGGTGCGCCTAGAGCAGTGCGGCTCTTGCGCAGTCTGCTGCACTCCAACTGGCATAGATCGTGGGAATCCGACTGTCAATTTATAACAAATGATTGCGAGGGCCGTTCACCATGCTTACGCAATGTGATTTCTGCCCAGTGCTCTAAACGTCAAAGTGAAGTAATTAAAAAAAAGGACGGATAAACGACAGGAGTAACCATGACTCCCTTGTGGAGCGGCTAACGCAGCGCGGCTCTTGCGTGGTCTTGTGTGCCTCAACTGGCATGGACCGGCGGAATCAGCATCAGCCTGGTTACGCCTACTGCAGGGCAAAGGCCTCTCCCATACATCTCCAACAACCCCGATCATGTACTATGTGTGGCCATGTCGTCCCTGCAAACTTCTTATTCTCATGCGCCCGCCTAACTTTCTGCCGCCCTCTGCTAAGCTTCCCTTCCCTTGGAATCCATTCCGTAACCCTTAATGACCATTGGTTATCTTCCCTCCTCATTTCGTGTCCTGCCCATGCCCATTTCTTTTTCTTGATTTCAACTAAGACATCATTAACTCGCGTTTGTTCCCTCACCCAATCTGCTCTTTTCTTATCCTTTAACATTACACCTATCATTCTTCTTTCCATAGGTCGTTGCGTCGTCCTCAATTTGAGCAGAACCATTTTCGTAAGCCTCCAGGTTTCTGCCCCATAGTTGAGTACTGGTAAGACACAGGTATTATATACTTTCCTCTTGAGGGGATAATAGCAACCTGCTAATCATCATCTGAGAATGCCTGCCAAACACACCCCAGGCCATTCTTGTTCTTCTGAATATTTCTGTCTCATGATCCGCATCCGCTGTCACTACCTGCCCTAAGTTGATGTATTCCCTTACGACTTCTAGTGCCTCGCTGCCAATTGTAAATTGCTGTTTTCTTCCGAGACTGTTAAGCATTACTTTAGTTTCCTGCTGATTAATTTTTAGACCCACTCTTCTGCTTTGCCTATCCAGGTCAGTGAACATGCATTGCAATTGGTCCCCTGAGGTACTGAGGAAGGTAATGTCATCAGCGAATCGCGAGTTACTAAGCTATTCTCGATTAACTTTTATCCCCAATTCTTCCCAATCCATGTCTCTGAATACCTCCTGTAAAATAAAATGCCCAAATAAAACAAAGCATTTTGGGGGCCGTTGACCGTGCTGACGCAGTGTGATTTCTGCCCAGTCCCCTATATGTCAACTTGATAAAATGCAACAAGGCGTGGGTAAACGAAGAGACTAACAATGACTCCCATGAGGTGCGACTAGAGCAGCACGGTTCTGCACTGTCTGGTGTGGTTTACCTGGCATGCACCGCGGGAATCTCACTGTGCACTTAAAACAAATGATTGTGAAGGCTGTTGCCGATGCTGACACTATGTGATTTCTGCCCAGTGCTATTTAATGTCAACGTGAAGAAATGCAAGAAGGTGTGCGTAAGCGAAGAGAGTAACAATGACTCCCTCGTGGTGCGACTAGAGCAGTGGGGCTCTTGCGCAGTCTGCTGCACTCCAACTGGCACAGATCGGGGGAATCCGACTGTCCATTTAAAACAAATGATTCGAGGGCCGTTCACCATGCTGACGCAATGTGATTTCTGTCTAGTGCTCTAAACGGCAAAGTGATGAAATAAAGAAATGCCTGGATAAAGGACAGGTGTAAGAGTGACTCCTGTGAGGTGCGGCCTGAGCAGTGCAGCTCTTGCACGGTATGGTACGCCTCAACTGGCATGGACCGGTGGAATTCACTGTCCAAATGAAACAAAGCATTCTTGGGGCCAGTGCTCTAAAGGTCAACGTGAAGAAATGCAAAAAGGTGGGTATAAAGGACAGGAGTAAGAATGACTCCCGTGCAGAGTTTATTGAGCAGTTTCGCTTTGTGCTATCCATTGTGCTTCATTTGGTATGGACCGGTGGAATCCAACTGTCCATTAAAACAAAGCTTTGCGAAGACTTTTGATCATGCTGACGTAATGTGACTTCTGCCCAGCGCTCTAAATGTCAACGTGAAGAAATGCAACAAGGCATGGCTACACAAAGCGAGTAACAATGGCTCTCTTGAGGGGCGGCTAGAGCAGTGTGGCGCTTGCGCTGCTTGGTGCGCTTCAACTGGCATGGACCGGGAGAATCCGACTCTCCAAATAAAACAATGCATTTTGAGGGCCGTTGACCATGCTGACGCAATGTGATTTCTGCCCAGGTCTGTAAATGTCAACGTGAAGAAATGAAAAAAAGGCGTGGTTAAACGACAGGAGTAACTATGACACCCTTTAGGTGCGGCTAGCGCAGTACAGCTCTTGCGCGGTCTGGTGCGAATGAACTGGCATGGACTGACAGAATCCACTGTCCAAATAAAACAAACCATTCTGGGGGCCGTTGAGCATGCTGACGCAGTGTGA
Organism: Dermacentor albipictus; assembly: GCF_038994185.2. Taxonomy (NCBI): domain Eukaryota; kingdom Metazoa; phylum Arthropoda; class Arachnida; order Ixodida; family Ixodidae; genus Dermacentor; species Dermacentor albipictus. The sequence continues at coordinate 292,501 of NW_027225586.1, forward strand.
TTTCTGCACAGTGCTCTAAATGTCGAAGTGAAAAAATGAAAAAAAAAGCGTGGATAAAAGACAGGAGTAAGAATGACTCCCTTGCAGTGTGGATTGAGCTGTGCCGCTTTGCACTTTCCGTTGCGCTTCAACTGGTATGGACCGGGAGAACCTGACTGTCCATTGAAAACAAAGCATTGCGAGGACTTTTGACCATGCTCATGCAATGTGATCTCTGCCCAGTCCCCTATATGTCAACTTGATAAAATCAACAAGGCGTGGGTAAACGAAGAGACTAACAATGACTCCCATGAGGTGCGACTTGAGCAGCACGGCTCTGCACTGTCTGGTGTGGCTTACCTGGCATGCACCGGGGGAATCTCACTGTGCACTTAAAACAAATGATTGTGAAGGCTGTTGCCGATGCTGACACTATGTGATTTCTGCCCAGTGCTATTTAATGTCAACGTGAAGAAATGCAAGAAGGTGTGTGTAAGCGGTGAGAGTAACAATGACTCCCTTGAGGTGCGACTAGAGCAGTGCAGCTTTTGCACAGTCTGCTGCACTCCAGCTGGCATAGATCGGGGGAATCCGACTGTCCATTTAAAACAAATGATTGCGAGGGCCGTCGGCCATGCTGACGCAATGTGATTTCTGCCCAGTGCTCTAAACGTGAAACTGAAGTAAATAAAAAAAGGCATGGATAAACTACAGGAGTCACAATGACTCCCTTGTGGTGCGGCTATCGCAGTGCGGCTCTTGCGTGGTCTTGTGTGCCTCAACTGGCATGGACCGGCGGAATCATCATCAGCATCAGCCTGGTTACGCCTACTGCAGGGCAAAGGCCTCTCCCATACATCTCCAACAACCCCGATCATGTACTATGTGTGGCCATGTCGTCCCTGCAAACTTCTTAATCTCATGCGCCCGCCTAACTTTCTGCCGCCCTCTGCTAAGCTTCCCTTCCCTTGGAATCCATTCCGTAACCCTTAATGACCATTGGTTATCTTCCCTCCTCATTTCGTGTCCTGCCCATGCCCATTTCTTTTTCTTGATTTCAACTAAGACATCATTAACTCGCGTTTGTTCCCTCACCCAATCTGCTCTTTTCTTATCCTTTAACATTACACCTATCATTCTTCTTTCCATAGCTCGTTGCGTCGTCCTCAATTTGAGCAGAACCATTTTCGTAAGCCTCCAGGTTTCTGCCCCATAGTTGAGTACTGGTAAGACACAGGTATTATATACTTTCCTCTTGAGGGGATAATGGCAACCTGCTAATCATCATCTGAGAATGCCTGCCAAACACACCCCAGCCCATTCTTGTTCTTCTGAATATTTCTGTCTCATGATCCGCATCCGCTGTCACTACCTGCCCTAAGTTGATGTATTCCCTTACGACTTCTAGTGCCTCGCTGCCAATTGTAAATTGCTGTTTTCTTCCGAGACTGTTAAGCATTACTTTAGTTTCCTGCTGAATAATTTTTAGACCCACTCTTCTGCTTTGCCTATCCAGGTCAGTGAACATGCATTGCAATTGGTCCCCTGAGGTACTGAGGAAGGCAATGTCATCAGCGAATCGCGAGTTACTAAGCTATTCTCGATTAACTTTTATCCCCAATTCTTCCCAATCCATGTCTCTGAATACCTCCTGTAAAATAAAATGCCCAAATAAAACAAAGCATTTTGGGGGCCGTTGACCGTGCTGACGCAGTGTGATTTCTGCCCAGTCCCCTGTATGTCAACTTGATAAAATGCAACAAGGCGTGGGTCAACGAAGAGACTAACAATGACTCCCATGAGGTGCGACTAGAGCAGCACGGTTCTGCACTGTCTGGTGTGGTTTACCTGGCATGCACCGCGGGAATCTCACTGTGCACTTAAAACAAATGATTGTGAAGGCTGTTGCCGATGCTGACACTATGTGATTTCTGCCCAGTGCTATTTAATGTCAACGTGCAGAAATGCAAGAAGGTGTGCGTAAGCGAAGAGAGTAACAATGACTCCCTCGTGGTGCGACTAGAGCAGTGCGGCTCTTGCGCAGTCTGCTGCACTTCAACTGGCATAGATCGGGGGAATCCGACTGTCCATTTAAAACAAATGATTCGAGGGCCGTTCACCATGCTGACGCAATGTGATTTCTGCCTAGTGCTCTAAACGGCAAAGTGATGAAATAAAGAAATGCCTGGATAAAGGACAGGTGTAAGAGTGACTCCTGTGAGGTGCGGCCTGAGCAGTGCAGCTCTTGCACGGTATGGTACGCCTCAACTGGCATGGACCGGTGGAATTCACTGTCCAAATGAAACAAAGCATTCTTGGGGCCAGTGCTCTAAAGGTCAACGTGAAGAAATGCAAAAAGGTGGGTATAAAGGACAGGAGTAAGAATGACTCCCGTGCAGAGTTTATTGAGCAGTTTCGCTTTGTGCTATCCATTGTGCTTCATTTGGTATGGACCGGTGGAATCCAACTGTCCATTAAAACAAAGCTTTGCGAAGACTTTTGATCATGCTGACGTAATGTGACTTCTGCCCAGCGCTCTAAATGTCAACGTGAAGAAATGCAACAAGGCATGGCTACACAAAGCGAGTAACAATGGCTCTCTTGAGGGGCGGCTAGAGCAGTGTGGCGCTTGCGCTGCTTGGTGCGCTTCAACTGGCATGGACCGGGAGAATCCGACTCTCCAAATAAAACAATGCATTTTGAGGGCCGTTGACCATGCTGACGCAATGTGATTTCTGCCCAGGTCTGTAAATGTCAACGTGAAGAAATGAAAAAAAGGCGTGGTTAAACGACAGGAGTAACTATGACACCCTTTAGGTGCGGCTAGCGCAGTACAGCTCTTGCGCGGTCTGGTGCGAATGAACTTGCATGGACTGACAGAATCCACTGTCCAAATAAAACAAACCATTCTGGGGGCCGTTGAGCATGCTGATGCAGTGTGATTTCTGCACAGTGCTCTAAATGTCGAAGTGAAAAAATGAAAAAAAAAGCGTGGATAAAAGACAGGAGTAAGAATGACTCCCTTGCAGTGTGGATTGAGCTGTGCCGCTTTGCACTTTCCGTTGCGCTTCAACTGGTATGGACCGGGAGAATCTGACTGTCCATTGAAAACAAAGCATTGCGAGGACTTTTGACCATGCTGATGCAATGTGATCTCTGCCCAGTCCCCTATATGTCAACTTGATAAAATCAACAAGGCGTGGGTAAACGAAGAGACTAACAATGACTCCCATGAGGTGCGACTAGAGCAGCACGGCTCTGCACTGTCTGGTGTGGCTTACCTGGCATGCACCGGGGGAATCTCACTGTGCACTTAAAACAAATGATTGTGAAGGCTGTTGCCGATGCTGACACTATGTGATTTCTGCCCAGTACTATTTAATGTCAACGTGAAGAAATGCAAGAAGGTGTGTGTAAGCGGTGAGAGTAACAATGACTCCCTTGAGGTGCGACTAGAGCAGTGCAGCTTTTGCACAGTCTGCTGCACTCCAGCTGGCATAGATCGGGGGAATCCGACTGTCCATTTAAAACAAATGATTGCGAGGGCCGTCGGCCATGCTGACGCAATGTGATTTCTGCCCAGTGCTCTAAACGTGAAACTGAAGTAAATAAAAAAAGGCATGGATAAACTACAGGTGTCACAATGACTCCCTTGTGGTGCGGCTATCGCAGTGCGGCTCTTGCGTGGTCTTGTGTGCCTCAACTGGCATGGACCGGCGGAATCATCATCAGCATCAGCCTGGTTACGCCTACTGCAGGGCAAAGGCCTCTCCCATACACCTCCAACAACACCGATCATGTACTATGTGTGGCCATGTCGTCCCTGCAAACTTCTTAATCTCATGCGCCCGCCTAACTTTCTGCCGCCCTCTGCTAAGCTTCCCTTCCCTTGGAATCCATTCCGTAACCCTTAATGACCATCGGTTATCTTCCCTCCTCATTTCGTGTCCTGCCCATGCCCATTTCTTTTTCTTGATTTCAACTAAGACATCATTAACTCGCGTTTGTTCCCTCACCCAATCTGCTCTTTTCTTATCCTTTAACATTACACCTGTCATTCTTCTTTCCATAGCTCGTTGCGTCGTCCTCAATTTGAGCAGAACCATTTTCGTAAGCCTCCAGGTTTCTGCCCCATAGTTGAGTACTGGTAAGACACAGGTATTATATACTTTCCTCTTGAGGGGATAATGGCAACCTGCTAATCATCATCTGAGAATGCCTGCCAAACACACCCCAGCCCATTCTTGTTCTTCTGAATATTTCTGTCTCATGATCCGCATCCGCTGTCACTACCTGCCCTAAGTTGATGTATTCCCTTACGACTTCTAGTGCCTCGCTGCCAATTGTAAATTGCTGTTTTCTTCCGAGACTGTTAAGCATTACTTTAGTTTCCTGCTGATTAATTTTTAGACCCACTCTTCTGCTTTGCCTATCCAGGTCAGTGAACATGCATTGCAATTGGTCCCCTGAGGTACTGAGGAAGGCAATGTCATCAGTGAATCGCGAGTTTCTAAGCTATTCTCGATTAACTTTTATCCCCAATTCTTCCCAATCCATGTCTCTGAATACCTCCTGTAAAATAAAATGCCCAAATAAAACAAAGCATTTTGGGGGCCGTTGACCGTGCTGACGCAGTGTGATTTCTGCACAGTGCTCTAAATGTCAAAGTAAAGAAATGAAAAAAAGGTGTGGATAAACGACATGAGTAAGAATGACTCCCTTGCAGTGTGCATTCAGCTGTGCCGCTTTGCACTTTCCATTGCGCTTGAACTGGTATAGACCGGGGGAATCCGACTGTCGATTTAAAACAAAGCATTGCGGGGACTTTTGACCACGCTGACGCAATGTGATTTCTGCACAGTCCCCTATATGTCAACTTGATAAAATGCAACAAGGCGTGGGTAAACGAAGAGACTAACAATGACTCCCATGAGGTGCGACTAGAGCAGCACAGGTCTGCACTGTCTGGTGTGGCTTACCTGGCATGCACCGCGGGAATCTCACTGTGCACTTAAAACAAACGATTGTGAAGGCTGTTGCCGATGCTGACACTATGTGATTTGTGCCCAGTGCTACTTAATGTCAACGTGAAGAAATGCAAGAAGGTGTGAATGCGATGAGAGTAACAATGACTCCCGCGAGGTGCGACTAGAGCAGTGCGGCTCTTGCGCAGTCTGCTGCACTCCAACTGGCATAGATCGGGGGAATCCGACTGTCCATTTAAAACAAATAATTGCGCGGGCCGTTCACCATGCTGACGCAATGTGATTTCTGCCTAGTGCTATAAACGGCAAAGTGATGAAATAAAGAAATGCCTGGATAAAGGACAGGTGTAAGAGTGACTCCTGTGAGGTGCGGCTGGAGCAGTGCAGCTCTTGCGCGGTATGGTACGCCTCAACTGGCATGGACGGGCGGAATTCACTGTCCAAATGAAACAAAGCATTCTGGGAGCCAGTGCTCTAAATGTCAACGTGAAGAAATGCAACAAGGCATGGCTACACAAAGCGAGTAACAATGGCTCTCTTGAGGTGCGGCTAGAGCAGTGTGGCGCTTGCGCTGCCTGGTGCGCTTCAACTGGCATGGACCGGGAGAATCAGACTCTCCAAATAAAACAATGCATTTTGAGGGCCGTTGACCATGCTGACGCAATGTGATTTCTGCCCAGGTCTGTAAATGTCAACGTGCAGAAATGAAAAAAAAGGCGTGGTTAAACGACAGGAGTAAGAATGACTCCCTTGCAGTGTGGATTCAGGAGTGGCGCTTTATGCTATCTGTTGTGCATCAACTGGCATGGAGCGGCTGAAACTGACTGTCCACTTAAAACAAAGCATTGCAAGGACTTTTGACGATGCTGACGCAATGTGATTTGTGCCCAGGGCTCTAAATGTCAATGTGAGGAAATGGAACAAAGCGTCGGTGAAGGACGTTAGTAACAATGACTCCCTTGAGGTGCGGCTAGAACAGTGCTGCTTTGCACTGTCTGGTGTGGTTCAACTGGAATGCACAGGGGGAATCTTACTGTGCTTTTAAAAGATATAATTGCGAGGGCGGTTGACCATTTTTATGCAAGGTGATTTGTGCCCAGTGCCCTAAATGTCAACCTGAAGAAATAGAACAAGGCGTGGGGGAGCTAAGTGAGCAACAATGACTCCCTTGAGCTGCGGCTAGAGCAGTGCGGCTCTAGCGCTGCCTGGTGCGCTTCAACTGGGATAGATCGGGGTAATCCGACTGTCCATTTAAAACAAATGATTGCGAGGGCCGTTGACCATGCTGACGCAATTTGATTTCTGCCTAGTGCTTTAAACGTGAAATAAATAAATTAAGGAAAGGGCTGGATAAACGACAGGAGTAACTATGACACCCTTTAGCTGCGGCTAGCGCAGTGCAGCTCTTGCGCGGTCTGGTGCGAATGAACTGGCATGGACTGACAGAATCCACTGTCCAAATAAAACAAACCATTCTGGGGGCCGTTGAGCTTGCTGACGCAGTGTGATTTCTGCACAGTGCTCTAAATGTCGAAGTGAAAAAATGAAAAAAAAAGCGTGGATAAAAGACAGGAGTAAGAATGACTCCCTTGCAGTGTGGATTGAGCTGTGCCGCTTTGCACTTTCCGTTGCGCTTCAACTGGTATGGACCGGTAGAATCTGACTGTCCATTTAAAACAAAGCATTGCGAGGACTTTTGACCATGCTGATGCAATGTGATCTCTGCCCAGTCCCCTAAATGTCAACGTGATAAAATGCAACAAGGCGAGGGTAAACGAAGAGACTAACAATGACTCCCATGAGGTGGGACTAGAGTAGAGCGGCTTTGCACTGTCTGGTGTGGTTTACCTGGCATGCAACGGGGGAATCTAACTCTGCCATGAAAAGAAATGATTGCGAAGGCCGTTGACCGTGCTGACACAATGTGATTTCTGCCCAGTGCTATTTAATGTCAATGTGAAGAAATGCAAAAAAGGTGTGTGTAAGCGATGAGAGTAACAATGACACCCTTGAGGTGTGATTAGAGCAGCGCAGCATTTGCACAGTCTGCTGCACTCCAGCTGGCATAGATCGGGGGAATCCGACTGTCCAATTAAAACAAATGATTGTGAGCGCCGTCGACCATGCTGACGGAATGTGATTTCTGCCCAGTGCTATTTAATGTCAACGTGAAGAAATGCAAGAAGGTGTGTGTAAGCGGTGAGAGTAACAATGACTCCCTTGAGGTGCGCCTAGAGCAGTGCGGCTCTTGCGCAGTCTGCTGCACTCCAACTGGCATAGATCGGGGGAATCCGACTGTCAATTTATAACAAATGATTGCGAGGGCCGTTCACCATGCTTACGCAATGTGATTTCTGCCCAGTGCTCTAAACGTCAAAGTGAAGTAATTAAAAAAAGGACGGATAAACGACAGGAGTAACCATGACTCCCTTGTGGAGCGGCTATCGCAGTGCGGCTCTTGCGTGGTCTTGTGTGCCTCAACTGGCATGGACCGGCGGAATCAGCATCAGCCTGGTTACGCCTACTGCAGGGCAAAGGCCTCTCCCATACATCTCCAACAACCCCGATCATGTACTAAGTGTGGCCATGTCGTCCCTGCAAACTTCTTAATCTCATGCGCCCGCCTAACTTTCTGCCGCCCTCTGCTAAGCTCCCCTTCCCTTGGAATCCATTCCGTAACCCTTAATGACCATTGGTTATCTTCCCTCCTCATTTCGTGTCCTGCCCATGCCCATTTCTTTTTCTTGATTTCAACTAAGACATCATTACCTCGCGTTTGTTCCCTCACCCAATCTGCTCTTTTCTTATCCTTTAACATTACACCTATCATTCTTCTTTCCATAGCTCGTTGCGTCGTCCTCAATTTGAGCAGAACCATTTTCGTAAGCCTCCAGGTTTCTGCCCCATAGTTGAGTACTGGTAAGACACAGGTATTATATACTTTCCTCTTGAGGGGATAACGGCAACCTGCTATTCATCATCTGAGAATGCCTGCCAAACGCACCCTAGCCCATTCTTGTTCTTCTGAATATTTCTGTCTTATGATCCGCATCCGCTGTCACTACCTGACCTAAGTTGGTGTATTCCCTTACGACTTCCAGTGCCTCGCTGCCTATTGTAAATTGCGGTTTTCTTCGGAGACTGTTAAGCATTACTTTAGTTTCCTGCAGATTAATTTTTAGACCCACTCTTCTGCTTTGCCTATCCAGGTCACTGAACATGCATTGCAATTGGTCCCCTGAGGTACTAAGCAAGGCAATGTCATCAGCGAATCGCGAGTTACCAAGCTATTCTCGATTAACTTTTATCCCCAATTCTTCCCAATCCATGTCTCTGAATACCTCCTGTAAAATAAAATGCCCAAATAAAACAAAGCATATTGGGGGCCGTTGACCGTGCTGACGCAGTGTGATTTCTGCCCAGTCCCCTATATGTCAACTTGATAAAATGCAACAAGGCGTGGGTAAACGTAGAGACTAACAATGACTCCCATGAGGTGCGACTAGAGCAGCACGGTTCTGCACTGTCTGGTGTGGTTTACCTGGCATGCACCGCGGGAATCTCACTGTGCACTTAAAACAAATGATTGTGAAGGCTGTTGCCGATGCTGACACTATGTGATTTCTGCCCAGTGCTATTTAATGTCAACGTGAAGAAATGCAAGAAGGTGTGCGTAAGCGAAGAGAGTAACAATGACTCCCTCGTGGTGCGACTAGAGCAGTGCGGCTCTTGCGCAGTCTGCTGCACTCCAACTGGCATAGATCGGGGGAATCCGACTGTCCATTTAAAACAAATAATTGCGCGCGCCGTTCACCATGCTGACGCAATGTGATTTCTGCCTAGTGCTCTAAACGGCAAAGTGATGAAATAAAGAAATGCCTGGATAAAGGACAGGTGTAAGAGTGACTCCTGTGAGGTGCGGCTGGAGCAGTGCAGCTCTTGCACGGTATGGTACGCCTCAACTGGCATGGACCGGTGGAATTCACTGTCCAAATGAAACAAAGCATTCTGGGGGCCAGTGCTCTAAAGGTCAACGTGAAGAAATGCAAAAAGGTGGGTATAAAGGACAGGAGTAAGAATGACTCCCGTGCAGAGTTTATTGAGCAGTTTCGCTTTGTGCTATCCATTGTGCTTCATTTGGTATGGACCGGTGGAATCCAACTGTCCATTAAAACAAAGCTTTGCGAAGACTTTTGATCATGCTGACGTAATGTGACTTCTGCCCAGCGCTCTAAATGTCAACGTGAAGAAATGCAACAAGGCATGGCTACACAAAGCGAGTAACAATGGCTCTCTTGAGGGGCGGCTAGAGCAGTGTGGTGCTTGCGCTGCTTGGTGCGCTTCAACTGGCATGGACCGGGAGAATCCGACTCTCCAAATAAAACAATGCATTTTGAGGGCCGTTGACCATGCTGACGCAATGTGATTTCTGCCCAGGTCTGTAAATGTCAACGTGAAGAAATGAAAAAAAGGCGTGGTTAAACGACAGGAGTAACTATGACACCCTTTAGGTGCGGCTAGCGCAGTACAGCTCTTGCGCGGTCTGGTGCGAATGAACTGGCATGGACTGACAGAATCCACTGTCCAAATAAAACAAACCATTCTGGGGGCCGTTGAGCATGCTGACGCAGTGTGATTTCTGCACAGTGCTCTAAATGTCGAAGTGAAAAAATGAAAAAAAAAGCGTGGATAAAAGACAGGAGTAAGAATGACTCCCTTGCAGTGTGGATTGAGCTGTGCCGCTTTGCACTTTCCGTTGCGCTTCAACTGGTATGGACCGGGAGAACCTGACTGTCCATTGAAAACAAAGCATTGCGAGGACTTTTGACCATGCTCATGCAATGTGATCTCTGCCCAGTCCCCTATATGTCAACTTGATAAAATCAACAAGGCGTGGGTAAACGAAGAGACTAACAATGACTCCCATGAGGTGCGACTTGAGCAGCACGGCTCTGCACTGTCTGGTGTGGCTTACCTGGCATGCACCGGGGGAATCTCACTGTGCACTTAAAACAAATGATTGTGAAGGCTGTTGCCGATGCTGACACTATGTGATTTCTGCCCAGTGCTATTTAATGTCAACGTGAAGAAATGCAAGAAGGTGTGTGTAAGCGGTGAGAGTAACAATGACTCCCTTGAGGTGCGACTAGAGCAATGCAGCTTTTGCACAGTCTGCTGCACTCCAGCTGGCATAGATCGGGGGAATCCGACTGTCCATTTAAAACAAATGATTGCGAGGGCCGTCGGCCATGCTGACGCAATGTGATTTCTGCCCAGTGCTCTAAACGTGAAACTGAAGTAAATAAAAAAAGGCATGGATAAACTACAGGAGTCACAATGACTCCCTTGTGGTGCGGCTATCGCAGTGCGGCTCTTGCGTGGTCTTGTGTGCCTCAACTGGCATGGACCGGCGGAATCATCATCAGCATCAGCCTGGTTACGCCTACTGCAGGGCAAAGGCCTCTCCCATACATCTCCAACAACCCCGATCATGTACTATGTGTGGCCATGTCGTCCCTGCAAACTTCTTAATCTCATGCGCCCGCCTAACTTTCTGCCGCCCTCTGCTAAGCTTCCCTTCCCTTGGAATCCATTCCGTAACCCTTAATGACCATTGGTTATCTTCCCTCCTCATTTCGTGTCCTGCCCATGCCCATTTATTTTTCTTGATTTCAACTAAGACATCATTAACTCGCGTTTGTTCCCTCACCCAATCTGCTCTTTTCTTATCCTTTAACATTACACCTATCATTCTTCTTTCCATAGCTCGTTGCGTCGTCCTCAATTTGAGCAGAACCATTTTCGTAAGCCTCCAGGTTTCTGCCCCATAGTTGAGTACTGGTAAGACACAGGTATTATATACTTTCCTCTTGAGGGGATAATGGCAACCTGCTAATCATCATCTGAGAATGCCTGCCAAACACACCCCAGCCCATTCTTGTTCTTCTGAATATTTCTGTCTCATGATCCGCATCCGCTGTCACTACCTGCCCTAAGTTGATGTATTCCCTTACGACTTCTAGTGCCTCGCTGCCAATTGTAAATTGCTGTTTTCTTCCGAGACTGTTAAGCATTACTTTAGTTTCCTGCTGATTAATTTTTAGACCCACTCTTCTGCTTTGCCTATCCAGGTCAGTGAACATGCATTGCAATTGGTCCCCTGAGGTACTGAGGAAGGCAATGTCATCAGCGAATCGCGAGTTTCTAAGCTATTCTCGATTAACTTTTATCCCCAATTCTTCCCAATCCATGTCTCTGAATACCTCCTGTAAAATAAAATGCCCAAATAAAACAAAGCATTTTGGGGGCCGTTGACCGTGCTGACGCAGTGTGATTTCTGCACAGTGCTCTAAATGTCAAAGTAAAGAAATGAAAAAAAGGTGTGGATAAACGACATGAGTAAGAATGACTCCCTTTCAGTGTGCATTCAGCTGTGCCGCTTTGCACTTTCCATTGCGCTTGAACTGGTATAGACCGGGGGAATCCGACTGTCGATTTAAAACAAAGCATTGCGGGGACTTTTTACCACGCTGACGCAATGTGATTTCTGCCCAGTCCCCTATATGTCAACTTGATAAAATGCAACAAGGCGTAGGTAAACGAAGAGACTAACAATGACTCCCATGAGGTGCGACTAGAGCAGCACAGGTCTGCACTGTCTGGTGTGGCTTACCTGGCATGCACCGCGGGAATCTCACTGTGCACTTAAAACAAACGATTGTGAAGGCTGTTGCCGATGCTGACACTATGTGATTTCTGCCCAGTGCTATTTAATGTCAACGTGAAGAAATGCAAGAAGGTGTGTATGCGATGAGAGTAACAATGACTCCCTCGAGGTGCGACTAGAGCAGTGCGGCTCTTGCGCAGTCTGCTGCACTCCAACTGGCATAGATCGGGGGAATCCGACTGTCCATTTAAAACAAATAATTGCGTGGGCCGTTCACCATGCTGAAACAATGTGATTTCTGCCTAGTGCTATAAACGGCAAAGTGATGAAATAAAGAAATGCCTGGATAAAGGACAGGTGTAAGAGTGACTCCTGTGAGGTGCGACTGGAGCAGTGCAGCTCTTGCGCGGTATGGTACGCCTCAACTGGCATGGACGGGCGGAATTCACTGTCCAAATGAAACAAAGCATTCTGGGAGCCAGTGCTCTAAATGTCAACGTGAAGAAATGCAAAAAGGTGGGTATAAAGGACAGGAGTAAGAATGACTCCCGTGCAGAGTTTATTGAGCAGTTTCGCTTTGTGCTATCCATTGTGCTTCATTTGGTATGGACCGGTGGAATCCAACTGTCCATTAAAACAAAGCTTTGCGAAGACTTTTGATCATGCTGACGTAATGTGACTTCTGCCCAGCGCTCTAAATGTCAACGTGAAGAAATGCAACAAGGCATGGCTACACAAAGCGAGTAACAATGGCTCTCTTGAGGTGCGGCTAGAGCAGTGTGGCGCTTGCGCTGCCTGGTGCGCTTCAACTGGCATGGACCGGGAGAATCAGACTCTCCAAATAAAACAATGCATTTTGAGGGCCGTTGACCATGCTGACGCAATGTGATTTCTGCCCAGGTCTGTAAATGTCAACGTGCAGAAATGAAAAAAAAGGCGTGGTTAAACGACAGGAGTAAGAATGACTCCCTTGCAGTGTGGATTCAGGAGTGGCGCTTTATGCTATCTGTTGTGCATCAACTGGCATGGAGCGGCTGAAACTGACTGTCCACTTAAAACAAAGCATTGCAAGGACTTTTGACGATGCTGACGCAATGTGATTTGTGCCCAGGGCTCTAAATGTCAATGTGAGGAAATGGAACAAAGCGTCGGTGAAGGACGTTAGTAACAATGACTCCCTTGAGGTGCGGCTAGAACAGTGCTGCTTTGCACTGTCTGGTGTGGTTCAACTGGAATGCACAGGGGGAATCTTACTGTGCTTTTAAAAGATATAATGGCGAGGGCGGTTGACCATTTTTATGCAAGGTGATTTGTGCCCAGTGCCCTAAATGTCAACCTGAAGAAATAGAACAAGGCGTGGGGGAGCTAAGTGAGTAACAATGACTCCCTTGAGCTGCGGCTAGAGCAGTGCGGCTCTAGCGCTGCCTGGTGCGCTTCAACTGGGATAGATCGGGGTAATCCGACTGTCCATTTAAAACAAATGATTGCGAGGGCCGTTGACCATGCTGACGCAATTTGATTTCTGCCTAGTGCTTTAAACGTGAAATAAATAAATTAAGGAAAGGGCTGGATAAACGACAGGAGTAACTATGACACCCTTTAGGTGCGGCTAGCGCAGTGCAGCTCTTGCGCGGTCTGGTGCGAATGAACTGGCATGGACTGACAGAATCCACTGTCCAAATAAAACAAACCATTCTGGGGGCCGTTGAGCTTGCTGACGCAGTGTGATTTCTGCACAGTGCTCTAAATGTCGAAGTGAAAAAATGAAAAAAAAGCGTGGATAAAAGACAGGAGTAAGAATGACTCCCTTGCAGTGTGGATTGAGCTGTGCCGCTT